>NC_137817.1:43133691-43378691 GCF_963921795.1 Nannobrachium achirus
TTACCTTGCATATCTGGTTACATTTGAAATAAGGCTGAGTTATTTGTATTTTTCTGTTCAGAGCACACACCTGACCATTGATATTAAATATTGATGATGATAGACAGTTATATAAAACTGTGTAAATGCGATGCATATGTATGTGACTTTGTTATGGTCCAAAAGTACACTATGTCAGAAGATATAGTCGGCCCTTGGGTGTTTTAATATTTTCTAATGTGGCCCCCTTTGAAAAAGGTTTGGACACCCCTGCTCTACATATATACTGTACTTGCACAGTATAGTAACAGTTCGATCAATTCAATGAAGTTGCAATCTGTAACTTTTAACCACATGATTCTAAACCCGGTATGCCACGCATGGGAGACCAAATTTCTGCTTGTCCAAGAGGCTATCCCAGCTTGGCCAGGGGAGATGGTGCACTAGTGAGCTTCAGGCAGTACTACTTGTCCAGCAGCAGGGTGTAATAATGGAAGACCTCGCTCCAACCACCGCAGTTGTACTAGTACTAGTTATTAAGATATACTCCAGTGTTTCTCAAACATTTAAATGTCAAGGTCTCCCCTTAACTCTGACAGCGTACAAATGGAACCAAATGGAACCTAACGGGTCCATTTGGTTCCATTTGTACACTGTCAGAGATACATACTTGCATGGGTCAATTTAGATCCCCCTAAAGAAACCCAGGGAGTCTCTGGAATCCACTTTGAGAACAACTGAGATACTCTAACGATCAACTAGATTGGTTAAATGACATGGTTTCATTCATTTAAATGAGGTCCCGATTTTGTTTTCGTTTTTTAAGAAGAGGAAAGAAATGATTGGGATGTAATCTGACACGCATAATGATCTCAATGTCGTCCGTTGGTGAATGAAGCTGGTGTTGCAGTGGAAGAGAGGGAAGGGATTAGCTGGGAGAATCTCGTCGTCCATCATGGTGACAGCTCTCTATAACTCTGTAACCCTCATGGAGACAAACACGCTTTGGCTAATGCTAAATGCCTTTAACACATAGCACTGTGGACTTAAATCAAATAGTCTCTCTCCTTCAACTGATCTTCTTCTTTACAACACTTACACACTTACACACACACACACACACGCACACACACACACACACACACACACACACACACACACACACACACACACACACACACACACACATACACACACACACACACACACACACACACACACACACACACGCTCGGTGCGAAGTTATAGATAGTTATGGGCTGTTTAATCACTCTTGTCCTCTGGTGCCTGGGTGTCCTATAGGAGATATATAGGCCTTGGGACAACGTGACCAACCATAAATTAGCAACAAGAAAACAGAGTATCTAGTCTCAGCAGCCTCGTGTAACTAGCAAACAACTTGGTGTATGGATGCGTGGACGGTAGACTCGTTGAGCACATGCCCACACGAGGGCCGTACACTACAGACTGATGAGAAACTGGTGTGTAGAGGAAGCAGAGGACGTAACCATGATATACAGGGCCTTCTAGTAGGGATTTATCTGTTTAGCAGATTTCTGCTAAAAGTGTCCTCCATTTTCTACATTATGAGTCATAATGTCAAAGTTGATTCATGCGCTTCCTATAAAACCCTTGTAAAACTGCAGAAAAACAAATAAATTCAAAGTAGGCTCACTTTTCAGGAGGGCAAACTCCCCAAACAGTTCAAATCTAACCTGTGTCGCTCCCTGATATTAATTGTATTTTGATCTATCGCTCTTCTCCTCACACATCGACACTACGATCTAATCTTGCTGTGCCTTCAGGGGTCATCGCCATGCTGACTTGTGGTGCACATTTTTGAAAGAAAAGAAATGGAAAAGACAAGAAAAAGGCCATGGACATACAAAATGATAAAGAGCTAGCCCTAAATGACCATTACAGGTCTGTAACCTTGAGAGTGTTCCATTTGAACATGGACCCTACCTACGGGTCCATTTGGTTCCATTTGTACACTCCTTGAAAATAAAATCTTCTATCTGAGAATTACTGTCCTAGTGGACTCCTGTGTCATAGTGCACAGGCCTTCATAGTGTCATAGTGTGCATATAGTGTCATACATATTCAGAAGAAAACCAGTAGACTTGACCTTCAGTAATTTGGTAGGCTATTATTATCAAAGGTTAGGGTTAGGATTAAGGTTAGGTTTAGGTGTATCTCCGTACCACTACCCCCGACTTTCATCACCTCCGCGCAGCCAATCACAAGCTTCCGGCTGCCTTAACCCAGTTGCTTCTTTGACACACTCGGACTGAAAGACCTGCAAAAAACACTCTCCCAAGCGCTTGGAATTGTGAGAGAGAGAGACACTGAAGAAGGCGGTCGCATAGCTCTGTAGCTCCTGTAAGCTCAAGGCCACCTGTGGCTAACTAAATGAGAAAATGACAAAAAAAGACGTCGAAGAAAAATGCTAGGCTGATGTATCCTTAAATCTTAAACACTTCTAAATTATTATGTTTCCTTTATCTCCATTTATTTATTTTCTTTTCTCCATTCTCTCATATCTGCTATGAGGCCGATGTATCCTTGAATTTCAAACATTCACCAATGACAGTATTTTACTCCTTGAATAAGTAGGCTTCTACAAGCTTTCAGCTTCAGCCTATTCCTTTTGATCACATGTAACAATGACTAAGTGGATGTATGACTTGTAAAAATGTGAGTGATCATAAATAAATAAACTAAACTAAACTAAAAACCCTTCGTCTTGCCCCATGCAGATCCACCATGTTCCCTGCTAACCTCCTGCTCCTCATGGTCCTGCTGCTACCTCAAGCCTCGTCTGGCCGCCGGGGTGAAGAAGACGCCAGCGAGACCCGCCAGCACCACCATGGTGGGGTGTCTCCACCCTCCTCCTCCTCCCCCTCCTCCACGCCCGGTCCCCCCACCCCGGAGCCCAGTCTGGCGCAGACCATCCAGAGCCTCCTGCTGAGCCGGCTGGGGCTGCAGGCCCAGCCGGACCCCAGGCCCGGGGTTCCCGTGCCCCAGTACCTGCTGGACCTGTACCGCTTCCACCAGCAGCAGTACCACCTGGTGGAGGACCCCGCCTTCAGCTTCCCCAGCCAGCACGTCCAGCAGGCCAACACAGTGCGCAGCTTCCACCACACCGGTGAGCACACGCAGGGGGGCGTCATTTGGGGGCAGTTGCCACCCCCTAGTGCAGTGGTTCTCAAACTTTTCAGGCCGCGACCCCCAAAATAATCATATTTTAACTGGGGACCCCCCACCCTGCACAAGCACTTGGAATTGTAGGAGTTGGCATTACATATAGTTTGACTCGATCTATTCTATTGCCAAGCAACGCGTTGAGAACATGTAGATCAACTATTTTCGCTATTTTATAAACGTGCTTTCGGTGAGCGAGCCGACGTGAAGGCAAAGTCACGCAGTGAGGCCTGGCGAGATAACACATGGCAAGTACGAGTTATCTGGCATCAATGCGAAAAGGATTAACCACTTGGCTTACTACTGGCCTACATCTTGGCACAAAGCATTCAAAGTTTGTTGTATGGCCAAGCTTCGCTGGACGCTTCGTGAAATTAACTCATAACTGGCACCGCTCACTTCACACCAGGTGTGATTTTTCCCTACCCTTTTGTCCCCATCCCCTATTCCCTTACAACCCTTCTACGAGCTTGTAGCTTGTTTTTCACAGACACAGAATGTTTGCTTATTTTTGCCAAATCTTCCTCTATTAAGACAAGGCCATAATAGGGATCTGGTTGTTCATTTGGTCAGGGAAAAGCGTCTATCTGCACATTCAATTGCTGTATCTTATCAGAGGCGGTGACCGGGTGACGTACTGCGGTCCAGTTTATGATAGACAAGCAGATGTCTGTTATTATGACTCGACCATGTAACAACACAACATCTATCTCCCTGTTTGATAAGACAGTTTGCCTCAACACCAGGCACTAAAACCCCTCTCTACTGCATGTGTGGGTGTGCTGGAGAGCTTATCTAGCGGTTTATGGCTCAAGATGTGTCTGACATTGAAGGGTTGTTGTTTGACAGGATCATTTTCGGTTATTTATAGGGCATCATTAGATGATGTTTTGGAAATAGTCCCTTTGGAGATCATTCAAGAACGATCACACAAGAAATTGTGTGTGTGTGTGTGTGTGTGTGTGTGTGTGTGTGTGCGTGTGCGTGTGCGTGTGCGTGTGCGTGTATGTGTGTGTGTGTGTGTGTGCGCGCGTGCACATGTGCGTGTGTATCCATTAATACCTACTGCTAATAGCTACTAATATAGCCAAATAACCATGTTCAGGCACATGCACACATAGACATCAAAGGAGGCTTGAGCCCTTGCCCTTTTATACGTCTGTAAAAACGTGCCCTCTCCAGACCATGAATGCAGTCTATGGTGAAAGAAATGCAAATGCCCTCTTTCCATACCATACCTGTCCAAACTCTCCTGAACTTGAATGGCTCATCTTATAGTATGTTGAAAGAATTGCCCTCACTGTGAAATCCATGCCGTATGCCACATCTCCAGTATTTTTTATGCCTAGTTTAATGTGGTATCAAGTACTGAAAATAGCCGACCTCCAAGATCACAACGCATCGCAGCACGACCCGTTGTGAGCTTGGATGTCGGCTATTTTCAATATTTTCACCAAAAGGCCCTTTTTTTAGACATTTTAGCCCCTGCCTCTCTAACATTCTCTGCACGTCCCTGACCATGTTTAATTCAAATTCCATTCACCACGATCCCTCTTTCTCTCCCTCATGCTCTCAGATGCCCTTGCAGCGAGTCCCTCAGCAGAGGATTACAGGAGGGTTCGCATCTTCTTCAACGTCTCCTCCATCCCCCAGGACGAGAGAGTGGTCTCCGCCGAGCTGCGTCTCCTCCGGCGTGGGAGCCCCGCCCGCTCCCACAGACTCAGCCTGTTTGTGGACCACGGGGACCCCAAACCCGCTCTACTGGAGACCAGGCTACTCACGTCTGAACCCGGCTCTCCCTGGGAAGCCTTTAGCCTCGGCACGGCTCTCCTTCACAAGGCCCTCGCAGCGACAGGCGGCCTGGACTTCCTGTTGGAACTGGGCCCGGAGAACAACACCGCCCAGCTCCGCGACCCGGGGCTCTCCTCCGATGTGGCAGGACAGGAACAGGAGGAGGAGGAGGAGGGAGGGAGGCACAGAGAAGGTCACTTCAGGGTGCGTAGGTCCTCCGGCCAGGACGAGCACAGCTGGGCCCGAGAGAGACCTCTGCTGGTGACGTACAGCCATGACGGGCGCGGGGAGCCTTTGGCCACGCACAGCAGGAGGACCCCCGGTTCTGGGCAGAGGGCCAGGGGGAGGAAGGGCGCCAAAGACCGGGCCAGGAGCAGCAAGAAGGGCCGCAGCCGGGGCCAGGACTGGGGGAGGGACGTTAAAAGGGGTTATTCAGAATCAGGACCGGGCTGGGGGGGCGGCGACGGGGGAGAGTGGGGCGACCGGGGCAGAGTGAAGCGGAACGGCGGCCGCGCGGCGAAGCTGAAACGCTTGTCTCGCGCGCGCTGCCGCCGCCACCCTCTCTACGTGGACTTCAACGACGTGGGCTGGCACAAGTGGATCATCGCGCCCAGCGGCTACGACGCCTTCTTCTGCCTGGGGGAGTGCCGCTTCCCCCTGGCGGACCACATGAACTCGTCCAGCCACGCCATGGTGCAGACACTGGTGAACTCTGTCAACGGTGCCGTGCCCAGGGCCTGCTGCGTGCCCACCTCCCTCAGCCCCATCGCCCTGCTCTACCTGGACCCCCAAGACAGGGTGGTCCTCAAGAACTACCAGGATATGGTGGTGGAGGGCTGCGGCTGCCGGTAATTGGAGATATGGGAAGAGAGAGAGAGAGAGAGAGAGAGAGAGAGACAACAGTGGAGTAGCCTAAAGGGAATAGCATATAGTAGCATGGACACAACTGTAATTATACATATTTGATGAAAAGCAAGAACAGAGGGAGGAGGAAACTGGTGGTGACACACTTAGTTATATCAGCTCTGACGGTGAGGGGGAGCGAGTAGAAGTGGATTCTGAACCACAGAATCAACATGATCAAAAGATAGAGACAGAGAGCGAAAGGAAACTTTAAGAAATAGAGAGAAACAGTGAGAAATACATAGACAGAAATACGACATACATAACATAAAGAGAGCAGGGAGATAAAAACCTCATTCCACCGCGCGCGCACACACACACACACACACAGTAGAATCTGGAGTGTTAATTCAACTCTGAAGGTGCAAAACGGAGCCCTATGGGGCCCATTTGTACTGTGCACCTTGTGGGAAAGCAGGTAGAACGGAGGCAGAAAGGGTCTAGGGAAGATGGTCCGCACATTGAAGCCCCCAGGAATTTATTTATCGTTTGACCCACTTATACGTGATGACGCGGGGGTCTGCGTCTGCGACCATCACAGGACAGCTTGCTTTTTAAGTGTTGAGTAAGAGCCTCTCCAGCAACAACAGCCTTGTATATGTGGCTTTGTCACTCGTTTCATTCACACAGGATCCTTGAGGGACACGTACAGTAATTAAACAGACATGGACACCTGTGTGTGATGCTGAAGAGGGAACTTAATGGCAGGTGTCTGGATTGGAATGAGATGTCTGCAGTTAAAGTCAGTGCAATGGACACCGACGGCATCTAAAGGCTTATTGACATAAACGCTCATCGATAGGCTATATGCACAGCAGCCATTTTGGAGAGAAGTTGGGCCTCTTCTCGCTTCCTTCACAGGTGGTGTTACCAATAATACTAATGAAGGCTCCGTTCCATTCTGGTCGCTGGTCAAACAGAGTCAGGGTGCTGATATTGGGCATGTTGGCTCACTGGAAACACTCTGCTACACATGGTTTGAGAACCACTGCGCTACAGGAAATGGAACAGAGCCTTCATTAGTATCATTGGTAACACCTTTGAAGGAAGTGAGAAGAGACCCAACTTCTCTCTAATATGTCTGCTGTGCATATAGCCTATAGTATGTACAAAGTGCATATAGCCTATTGTGCTGATGCCACTGACAGGGTAGCAGAGGTTTGTGGGGACAGTGTTGTTATATTTCATGTTTGAACCCAGGGACAAGGGGTGACTTATCTAGTCAGAAGCAACAGACTGAGACTGAGAACTGTACTGAAACTGCACCCGCATCACAGTGTATTTAAAACCACAACAATAATACAGAGGAACTATTATTCTATTATTTGAATGTACTACTATCATCATTATTTAAAGAGTCATCTTTTTTTCCCTGTACATTTCTTTTACCGAGATGAAGAAAGTCCAAGTGATAGTTGTGTTATCATTAAACATAATTCCATAAATCTAACTTAAATGACACGTTGTGTATTTAAATAGCAACCATAAGGTGTATTTAATCTTGAAAATATTTAAGATATGCGCACTTCTTCAAAATGGTCAACCTGTAAACCTGATGCCTATAATAGTCCATACCATTGTGTACACGGTGGGCCATTTTGCTCTTACGTAACACTAAGGGTGGGAAACCCATTCTTACATTAACATAGATACTGTATATAACTTCTATGGGGATTTCCCACCCAGGGTGTGATGTATTAAAGGACAACTTTAGTTTTTTACAAGGGTTCATATTTTAGATTGTAATTAAAGAATATAAAAGATGAGTGTTAAAATGATTTCATTTACTTCTTTCTATTGTTTTAGAGATTGTTATTTCAGTGGTTGGGGGCATGCGTACCAGTGGCTAAATATGTCATTTTACACAGAATAAGCCCCTTCCCAAGATACAACGCAACCTTTCATGGTTGGATGTGACTTATGGGGGCTAGAAGTGTTACTGTACATAGCAATAAAGAAACTGCTGGCTTATTGTGTCTAAAAAGACATATTTAGCCACTTGTACGCAACTACGCATGCCCCCATGCGTACGCATGCCCCACATTTTAGCACGGTAAACACGATAAAACAATAGAACGAAGCAAATGAAAACATTTTAACACTCACTTTTTCTTTTCTCTAATTACAATCTAAAATATGAACCCTTGTTGTAAAAAAACAAAGTTGTCCTTTAAGAGCAAAATAGCCATCGTGTAGACATGTTCAATTGCTTTGGTACAGTAAATTATGGTGGCGCTGCATCTGTACTTACTGTATGGTCTCTGTGTGTTGAATTAACACTCATTGTTACTTCAAATGTCTATCCTATCATTCACATATGTTGATGTACAATACATAAATGATAACAGAGTTAAGTGGTGTTGCCTTTATAAGCTCAACTAATAAGTCACATTGAAGCTCAATGTATTATAGTCTACTGAACCATGTAGCAGCAGGTGTCTTTGCTAGTTGTATCTGTATGTCTTTATTAAAGACCAAATGCTAAAAATGGGACTAGAGTGCCTTTCAGACAGGGGCTTTGCAAGTGTTCTCTTCCGAGCTAAATATTCAGAGTAATTGTTTTTCAGTGTTGCTTTTTCCCTCTAAACGGTATCATTTAAACAGCCTGTAAAATGTCTTGAGAAGTCATTATACCTGTAATAAACAGAGCAACGCAGGACATCTGTCATGTGACTATTCTTTTACACAAACCAGACAACATTTCATCCTTTTTGCTTCACATGCAGTCAACATTAACACTTTTTCTGACCTAGTAAAAGGGCTGATAGGTCCATAATGTAGGTCTACTCCCATTAATCAGAATCCCTGTCCATCAATATTTATATTATTATTGTGTGTTATGTTATCTTCATTTTATCTATGAAGTTCTCCTAAAAAATTACGTAATCTACCAGTCAAGTTCTCCTAAAAAATTTAAAATTATGTAATCTACCAGTCAAATTCTCCTAAAAAATTAAAAATGAAGTAATCTATCAGTCAAGTTCTCCTTAAAATGATGTAAGACACTGCCTTTGTACCGACAGTACAAAGGCAGGGCCCTTAGCCAATGAGGTGCAGCCAAAGGGTAGATCTTTGTGCCCATATGGTATTACTTGCGAGCCCACACTGTTTCGGAGGAACAGTATTTCTAGTCTATTTATATTACTCCAAAATATAATTAAAGGGAGGATAAGTGCTTTTCTTGGTTAAAATAAGTGTTTAATAGTTATGTGCTCATCGTACTCATTGCTATAGTGTTTGATCTGTAACTGGGGTCTCCAAGTCCAAAACCAATTCTATCCAATCAGGATAGAGAACTCATTCAGGATACAGATTAAACGAATGAAATTGAAAGTGAGTGAACACAAAAAATGAACAGACAAAATTGGAACTACACTATAAAAAAAACGATTGGCTGAGATTTTGTCACCTACCTGAAATTGTATTTTATGTTTATTAAATAGCTGGATAAACAGGGCAGACCCCTGTCACTGAATAAACTCTATATAGTCTATATAGGATGTTTACAATCAAAATATAGAGCTTTAAACTAGTAACAAAAACCTTTTTGTTTTACTGTAATGAAAGGAATTTAAAGTTAAAGACCACCCATTTTCAATATTGAACTATGTCATTAACTCTCCCCACGCTTTGAACGTTAACGTTCGCCCCATTTTTTACAGAACCTCGATGCCAATACGGCGCTCGTTCGGTTCGTTCGTCTGATGACTGTAAGCTGATGAGGGGTCGCGCGGCCGTGTACTGTAAACACATTTTCCGCGGTGATGGTGTAAAAAATCCATTATGCGTTAACATCAACGGAGAACAATTCACTTCCTTGTTGATTTCCTCTGGCTGTAAGGCTCTGTGGCCAGTGACTGGTCTTCTTCTTCTTCAACACATAACAGGCACATTCACATTCATTCTCGCATGACGCCGCCCTCTGCTGCCTGGCAGACCAAAGTGCACTATTGCACAATAAAAAAAAATAAAAAAAAATAAAAAAAATAAATGTCTGTCTATCTACTATAACGTCGCAAAGGTAAGCCGCTTTTTGATGGCACCAGACCCAATAAATAAATAAATAATCTGGCAGTAGGAGAGTTAATATACCTGAGAGGAGTTGTGTGGAAATAGAAAAAAAGTTCCCCCCCTTCTGTGTTGCCTAGAACTGGAGGATTGATTTGGGGATTTGTATTGTAAAGTACAACTTTGATGACATCACACCGTTGTACTTTACAATACAAACCCCAAAATCAATCTTCCAATTCTAGGCAACACAGAAGGGGGGGGAACTTTTTTTCTATTTCCACACAACTCCTCTAAGTTATATTAATGACATAGTTCAATATTGAAAATGGGTGGTCTTCCCCTTTAAGTATTTCAAAAGGTCAAAAACATTTGTGAAGAAAAGTTAGGTATTTCAAAAAGTTTAAAACATATGTGAAGAAAGACAAATTGTGGAGGTAGCCTACGACACACAGATAGACACGCCTTAACATAGATGGCCAGACTCCTGCGGAGCCACGCCATAAAAACACTTCATTTAAGAAGAAATGAAGTGTGAACATCTTTGTCGAGTGCAGCAGACCAGACTGAATCTCGCTGTGGTAACTTAGCGAGGAAGGTATCCCACACCATTCTCATCATACCTCATAATGTATATGTTGAGGAAAGTTAAAATCACCACCTGAGGAATTAAAGCATTATTGTACAAGGCTCCACCTTTCACTATACGTCTCCCAGTTTGAAAGCCGTTAAACCAGCTTATCAATCCAACCACTACAGCAGCACACCTGTTTCTGATCCCAGAACCCAACGAGAGAAAGAGAGAGAGAGAGAGAGAGAGAGAGAGAGAGAGAGAAGAGAAGAGAAGAGAAGAGAAGAGAAGAGAAGAGAAGAGAAGAGAAGAGAAGATGGGGAGGTATGAGGTAGAGGTGGAGGTGGAGAAGGGAAGGAGATGGTCGGTGTGTTTGGTTGCAGATCATTACTCATGTTGTGCACGCAGCAGGGGTCAAGCCGGCTCTACAGCCTCCCTGACCCCCCGCATTCCTGCGTGCGTTTGAAAGGAGCCCACGGGGCCGCCTCCCGGCCAGATGGGCCCGCCAGTTCACTGGGGAGGTGACTTGCGTGAAACCTGCACCGCCAGATCATTCCATCCTGGGAGAGGGGATGACCCAGCTCCTGTTGGAGGCTGGACGCGCTCCAGATCGCTCTGGAACTGTCTGGGTCCCGACATACGCCTCTCACCACCTGTCAGCGGCCGGCACACACAGAGAGGGGCTCCTGAGAGAGAGAGTGAGTCTGTGTTTGCACGCGCGCGCGGGTGCGTGTGAGCTCACTTACTGTGTGATTAGCCCTCGACTCGGTCCCTCAATTGGTTGGTAGTCTCTACAAACTCCTTCACCCTCGACCCATTGTTCATCCATTCTGCCATATGCTGAGTTAAAACCAAACCACGTGATCAAGATTAGTTTTTTGTTGCATTCAAGAGAAGCCTTGTCCAAACTCTCCCGAACTTGAATGCAGCATCGTATGTTGAAAGAATTGCCCTCTCTGTGTAGAAATCAAGCATCGAAAATAGCCGACCTCCAACAGCTCTGAGCTTGGAGGTCTGCTATTTTCGATATTTTCACCCAAAAGCCCTTTTAGAAATTTCAGCCCCTGCCTCTCTAACAATCTCTGCACGTCCCTGGTTTCTTGTACCTTGCATCAGTAGCCCTTTCACAATGTAAATACATCCTTCCTCCCCCTCCCTCTCCCAGGTGCTATGGTCATGAGATGGACCAGGAATGCCTCTGAGGCTGGAAGACAGGCAGCATCCTTGACCCCACTGGCCCTCAAGAACACCTTCCCTTCGCCCATAATAAATCTCAATGGAGGCTACAAAACACAGACACCACTGCGCCTCAGACCAGGTGCCTGGATTTATCTGTGATGGACCCCTGATAGAACAGACAGGGGTACCCCTAGCCTGGTATTACTCTCTCACAGAATGAAATTGTTCATTCATCAACTTGAAGTTTTGCCAACAAATTAATTATAGCAGGTACATCAAATGGCAAAGAATTGGAATATTCTATGATATTTTGAGATGTTAATTTGTGAATGAGGATCAGTGATGAGGATTTAACAAAGGGAGAGAGTCCATAAAAGAGTCATCGTTATATTGCAGATTTCCTTCTAACAAAACCTTGTATGTTTTGTTGACAAGGGTCCCCTAGGGCTACTTGGTGTTCTCACTACACCAAAACATTTTGCCAGAAATAGCCACAGAACAGGGACTCTAGGGTTCATGTGGTTAAATAAGACCTTCTTAGGAGTACGATATGATTGAAGTTAATTTAGTCAAACTGGAAAACAATGTTTTTCCATGATAGATTCCTGCTCAAAGAGAAATTGTAGCTCTCGCAGACATGCTTTTATGAGAAACTAAATCGTTTATTGCAATCCATCTAGCCCAGGAATCTCTGAATGTATGTAGTATACGTCTGTATGTCCGCCTGACTGTCATTTGCAAAGCTCAAAAACCATTAATCCGATCGACTTCATATTTGAAGTCCAGAAGGACGCAGACGTCCTGAAGGACGCAGGGGATTGCAGTGTGAAGTCGATCAGAATTCAGAACAGTGGTATTCCAGAACTGATCCTCTCCAAGTGGCCACGTGTATCTTGCAAACTGCTCATCCGATCAACTTTAAAGTTGGCAGGTGTATCCCTGAAGGATCCAAGGAAGTGCAGTGTCGATCAGATCACTGTTTCTTCAGAACCACAGCCCATTCCGATCAGCCATGCATTGCAAACGGTGTCCATGCCCCGAACAGTCGTTTTATAATGGTGAATGTAGGAAAAATGAGTGTTCAGCATTTGTTTCAACACTCAAATGGAAGATATGGCCTATGGATACTTGGCAGGCCGTATAGGGTGGGTGCTTCCTGAATCCTGACTCGGAACAGTGTGTTCCGAGTGTAAACCAAGTTCATGGAAATTAACTTAAGTTAAGATCTTTTCTCCTGACTTGGCCTGCAAATCTTACCACCCACACACACAAGACATCCCTGGTGTCCCCTGCAGATTGAAAGGCAGCTGCCCGCTCACACTGGCACATGAAACTACAGTACTTGGACTACTGCTGGTTAGTAATTCTCTGCTCCCCATCCTGTCTGTCAAATGACTGACTATTGGGTCAACTGTGCAGCCCACCCACCAGAAACTACTGTACTTTCAACCACAGACACACACACACACACACACACACGCACGCACGCACGCACGCCTCAAAAGTCTAGTATCTGCTCTCGTTCCATAGGGATATCCCTTTGGAGTAATGGTTAAGATATTGGACTTTCACACGGGAGACCCGGGTTCGAAGCCGGGTGGGGAGGTTCGGATCACCTCCGTTACATTGGTGCCGTGACCCGGATCCGGGCTTCCCCGTAGGAGGAGGTCAAAGGGGGGTGAGTGTGGCGGATAGAGTCGCAGCCCCAGCCTGAAGCCTCAAAAGTCTAGTATCTGCTCTCGTTCCATAGGGATATCCCTTTGGAGTAATGGTTAAGATATTGGACTTTCACACGGGAGACCCGGGTTCGAAGCCGGGTGGGGAGGTTCGGATCACCTCCGTTAAACACGCACACACACGCACGCACGCACGCACACACACGCTCATGCCTGTGCACTTAAAGAAATCAAACAATATAATCTAAAAGGCTTCATGTTATCACCTACTATTAAGTTACAAAGGTCAATGCTACAGTTTCAATGGACTGCACATCACCCGCATGTGCTCAAATAATAAACAGATCAATAGATCAATAATTAAATTAAAGCTGAGATCGCAGTGATGTAACATACAAACGAGGGCGTCACTTTTACTGCAGGGTTCAGACACTTTCCTCAATGCACATTAGAAACAGAATGTTCCATTTTGTTGCGCTCGGTTCTTCAATCATAAACACTCAGTAAATTGCAGCGTGATACATATTGTATATCAAACAATAAAATGATAGAGTCCTAAATCACCATACCAGGTGCGGTTGAAACGTTTCCATGTTGCTGCCGAGTTGGTGTTTTTCTTTTTCTGTATTATTTTCTTTTTTTTTTTCCTTCTTTGGTCTGGAATGCATAAAACAGATAGCGAGGGGTTTCAGGTTTCTGGGCCCTCTGCTTCAAAGAGAGACGCATGCCGAAATGGAGAGACCAAAACTGGACCTCTGGGGTACGGAGTGAGGCAGGTGCAGCGCGTCAAATAGTTGGGCAGGCCGACCGGAAGAGGGCCTGTCATGAGCTGGAACCCTGATCCAAAGCCAGGGGGCCAGGAAATGGCGTGATGTGTGTATGTGTGTGTGCGTGCATGCATGCACATGTATGTGTGTGTGTGCGTGTGTGCATGTGCGCATGTGTGTGTGTGTATTAGGGATGGGACGATATGAAAATGTCATATCACGATTATTGTGACAAAATACATTGCGATTTACGATATTATCACGATAATCAAAATCCATTATCCTGGGGCGGAATAGATCTGCTATTTTTTGGAGAAGACATTTGATAGAGAGTGAAAAAAGACTGTATCAAGTACGTATATTATAAAGTACCTTTTAACAATTATAGAGGGTTTAATTGGTACCGGATATGCAGCTCAGCAAATAAAAGGTGAATTGATCCCAGTGCATGACGGAGGACGATATCACAATAAATGTAAATCTCCACGATACGATTAAATCTCCACGATACGATTATCGTGGAGATGTTTTTTATCATGAAAAACGATATTATTGCGTATCGTCCCATCCCTAGTGTGTATGCATGTGTGTTATTGGTTCATCCGTCCTTGGACTGTCAATCCATTCCTCTCTGTGTCATCTCCACTGTCCCGTTCACTTCACAGGGAAGAAAAATTATGTTTTTACAGGTGTCCCACAATGCCGATGCGCTCCCCGCTTGAATGGAAATCACATTCATTCCTTGCCTCCGCTCTACCATTCCTATATCCTTCTCTGACCACCTCCGATATGCTTTTCGACACTCACTCCAGACATGTGTCGAGTGGTCGTCGTACAGTATATCACCGGATTTGAGAGGAACAAAGGGGAAAGTGTTGAAACAAATGCTAATCATTCATTTTTCCTACATTCGCCATTATAAAACGGTGCAAGTGACCGCTCGGGGCATGGCCACAGTTTGCAATGCATGGCTGACCGGAATGGGCTGTGGTTCTGAAGAACCAGTGATCTGATCGACACTGCACTTCCTTGGATCCTTCAGGGATACACCTGCCAACTTTAAAGTTGATCGGATGAGCAGTTTGCAAGATACACGTCAACATGCAACGCTGAAGAAGGCTTTACGCCGAAACGCGTCCGTTTCTGCTGCTCTGCAGCTAACCCTGACCAACGAAACTTAAAATAAAAAAGTGCCTTTAATGGACCTGTCCGTGAGTGCTGGTGTTCTCTTTGAGATGTCTTGTATAGTTACGTTTCCCGACCGTGCACCCGGTAAGAAGTTAAGCAATGTTGAAACGTTTTGGAGTCGTGCTCGCACCCCTGCTGTAACCAAGATACACGTGGCCACTTGGAGAGGATCAGTTCTGGAATACCATACCACTGTTCTGAATTCCGATCGACTTCACACTGCAATCCCCTGCGTCCTTCAGGGCGCTTGAGCCATTCTGGACTCCAAGCATGAAGTCGATCGGATGAATGTTTTTTGAGCAAAGGACAGTCAGGCGGACAAACAGATCGTATATTAATCTACATACTTTCAGAGATTCCTGGGATAGATGGATTACAAATGATTCAGATTCTCATTAAAGCAGGTCTGTTGTGCGAAGACAGTAGGTTTGGATGCTGCCTGCCAGAATGCTTCCTTTTCCCGGCTTCCCTCAAGCCCGAAGACGCAGGTCGACTCTCCGAAAAGTGCCTGAAAGTGGTGAAAGACACACTCTCCTCGTCTAATCATCTGAAACTATCTTTCAGTCTGTGTCCTTAATGTCCTGGAGTGCTACCATCTCAAAGGCGCAGCGCAGCATGATAAAAATGGCATAAACACATCCATCACTCGTGTTCTGTTGATGAGCCAACAGACACGAAAGAAGGGGCGGGGCTGTTTAGGGGGTGTCGCACTGTCGCTCAAACTGACAGGAAAGGAGAAAGAGAGTTGAAGAGATATAATTGATTCCAAGCGGGTCCATGTAGTTTCATTTGCACACTTTCAGAGTTAAATTAACATTGATTTTACCACATGAAATGGGGTCCCGGAGTTAAAAATCCCATTAAATGGGGGTCCGCAGGCTAATAAGTGTCAATTTGGGGGTCCTTGGCATGAAAAGGTTTGGGAACCACTGCTTTACAGAGAGTGTGTACAGTGCTCCATGTGTACACTCTTAGTTTATGGGCGACCTTGACATTTAAAACTCGATAATAGAGCGACAAACGGAGAAACGGGGAGGAGAAGCACATTGGAGATACATGCCGGGCTGGTGGACAGCTGTTGGTCTGTTTAGTTAGAGAGGATGTCACTCTTCTCCAGATGTTTAGAAGTAGCCTACGAGGAAGATGAGAGGAGTGTGTGTGTGTGTGTGTGTGTGTGTGTGTGTGTGTGTGTGTGTGTGTGTGTGTGTGTGTGTGTGTGTGTGTGTGTGTGTGTGTGTGTGTGTATGTGTGTGTGTGTGTGGGGCGGGGGGGGGGGGGGGGGGGGGGGGGGGTGGCTCAGCTACGAAAGGTAGTGGGAGAGGCGGTGGAGGGATATGGAGGGATGGAGGGGTGTTTTCCCGTGGTTGCCAGGAAGCAATCGTCATAGCAACGACGCTGACAGGTGGAAACCTCGTATGTACGTCCTGAATGGTTACTTTTCGTGAAATCGAAAGACGAACCACGTGTTCCAATGGATAAAATGTATGTAATATTTTGTCACAAGCTCTGACTACTTTTCATTGCTTCGGTATTTATAAAAACCGTAATCACTTTCACTCGAAAAGCAATTGTTGTATTATGAATAGGCCTATATTGTTGTTGTCAGGTGGAAACCTTGTATGTCCAATACCGTTTGTCTTGTATTTACCATTTTAATCATTTTATCATTTTAGAATTGTGAAAACAGACGATCTACAAGCACATTGTGTGCTTGTAGATCGGCTATTTTCACTAGTTTTGTGCGACAGTCTTGTATGATGAAGCAGTGCTTTTGCTTTACGAAAAAAACGCACACATTTGAAACCTGGATACAAGGCTTCTTGCCCGACAGCAACCATAGCATGTATTTTATGACTTTCACATTCAGCTCTATCTGGGGACTCGGGGGGGTCAACAGTAGGAATGCCCTGTCTGGAGCCGCAGAACACAATCAGAACAGAGCAACACAGGAAACAAACATCATTCTCGCCGGCCAGCAACCAATGAAAAGCCCTGACATCTTCTTCTAGTCAGGTTTATTGGGGAATAAAGTTGATTCATTTTACGCCGTGATGACCGAAAGGATACAAATCTATTGCATTGCATGTCAGAAAAGCACTATACTCAACGTATGGACGCATTAAAGCTTCATTGCGGCGATGTCCGAAGTAAAGATGGCGGGGCATCTACAAGTGTCCAATACCCTTACAACCCACATCCTATGGATACAATATATTAGCATATGACTTGACTTTGTGTGTATACAGTATAGTCCGGGAAAAATGGGGGTGAACGTGGATTCGCCTGTAAAAGTTTTTTTCTCAACTGATTCTTGTAGCTTGGGGTCACCTCTTAAGGATTCAAGAGGATGACCAGTGATATCCATTGAGCATTTTTTATTATTAACCCCTTAATGCCTGGAACATGGGCTCCCATTGACTTTCTATACAGGAGGAAAATACCCAGAAAAAGAATATTTTTCGGGGTATTTAAGGAGGATCTGAGGGGTCTAACTAGGGGTTTGTCATGATGCTGAATCCATTGCAGGCATTTGTTTTGCACAAAAAACATTCCGTGGGCTAGAAATAGCCTCAGAAAACAATACACGTATGGGTGAGTATTCATGTTAGTCGGAGGCCTTAGGGTTTTTTTTCTCGTGCTAATCAGTCTAAAATTGCAAAATTTGCACAGATGTAGCTCAGGGCTTGCTCTAATGATTTAGCTAGGGCGCCCGAGTCTGCGACATTCGGGGTCGCCACAGCGGCCAAATCAAGTTGGGCTCCCATCGACTTTAGTGATGAAAAGTGATGAGTCATCACTTTTCAGAGTTTTGTGGGTGTTGTGGTGACCCCGAAGGTCGCCGACCTAGCTAAATCATTAGAGCATGCCCTGAGCTACATCTGTGCAAGATTTTGCGCTTTTAGACTGATTAGCACGAGAAAAAAAACCCTAAGGCCTCCGACTAACATGAATACTCACCCATACGTGTATTGTTTTCTGAGGCTATTTCTAGCCCACGGAATGTTTTTTGTGCAAAACAAATGCCTGCAATGGATTCAGCATCATAACAAACCCCTAGTTAGACCCCTCAGATCCTCCTTAAATACCCCGAAAAATAATCTTTTTCTGGGTATTTTCCTCCTGTATAGAAAGTCAATGGGAGCCCATTTTTCAGGCATTAAGGGGTTAATAATAAAAAAATGCTCAATGGATATCACTGGTCATCCTCTTGAATCCTTAAGAGGTGACCCCAAGCTACAAGAATCAGTTGAGAAAAAAACTTTTACAGGCGAATCCACGTTCAGCCAAAAATCACCCTTTTTTTCCCGGACTAGTAGGTCTACATTGCTCAATGGTAAAGAATGGAGAACAACTCCAACAACTGCAGACGTGTTAGTTATATTGTATTAACATACTCTACCATATAGTTTGGTTTATTTCAAATAAGTCAATAAGTGTGGTGCATTTGGAAAAGCTCAGGTTTTCAAGCAATAACAGGACTCATATATTTAATCAAATCTGGAACCTTGTGATAGAGTTTTTCATGAGAAATGAACAAACTGTATAAATGATGTACATTCCCTATAGTCGATGTATAACCGTCGCACCATTAATGCGGAAGTCTAAATATTTTGTGATTGTGAACCTACGTGACAGTGATGTGAGACATATATGGTATATGTATTGAGTGTTTATAAAGAAAACATGTAATACAAATAAATGTGAAAAAAATATAACTCAATAAGTTGTAACTTTAATTAGAACACGATCCTATGAGTAATCCTCTATTGCTCTCACAGAATGAATGACTCTTTTCATTTGTTCATATCTTATCACACTTGGCCATTTTCTCAAGCTATAAGCACTCACCATATTTCCAGGCTTTGTCCACAGGGACATTTTTAGATAGAGCCTCTTTGTTCCAAGCATAGCGTGTCACAGGCCGATAGAGGGTTAAACCACAGGGTTTGGGTTTTGCTCTTAACGTTAACGTGCAGTGAGAATAACTCCTGTACATGTAACATCCGCTCAATCCCAGGGAGCTGTCACTATATTTCAATGTGGCTACTGTGTAGCACATGAATCCCTTTCCTATCTGGCAGGAGATTGAAGGAGAGGGGGAGGCAGGGAGAGAAGGCGAAGGCAAAGGGGAATATTAAAGGGAGAGAGTGACAGGAAAAGAAATGGAGTCAAACCTCAAAATGTACCTTGAAAAAAAGAAAAGAAAAACATGTATTGGCATGAAAGTGTATGACAACATGATATCACTCTCTCTCTGTCCCTTTATCAAAGCCATACATTAACATCAACTTCTCGATTAGGGCTGCAAGCCTGCAACTATCAATTATTTACTTTTTAAATTAATCAAAGTATCAATGTACTGTATAAGCACCTTTATACTTTGTTTATACTTAACGTTCTATGGTGTCATACTAAAATTGTTCAAATAGCAGATAGCCTATACAAGCTCACAATGCGTCACATTGTGATGCATTGTGATCTTGTAGATTGCCTATTTTAACTATACTAGAGGTTTGGACACCTATATATGTCGCACCACCGATCTGACTGATAAATACCCATAATTGAGATCTCTGTATCAGTCAGTCCCAA
Organism: Nannobrachium achirus; assembly: GCF_963921795.1. Lineage (NCBI taxonomy): Eukaryota > Metazoa > Chordata > Actinopteri > Myctophiformes > Myctophidae > Nannobrachium > Nannobrachium achirus. The sequence goes on from NC_137817.1 coordinate 43,153,551, forward strand.
GCCCCCAGAATCACGGTAGAACGTTGAAGCAGCCTTAGCCTGGTGGTCAAACTCGGGAGTGTACGCCATAACTCTATGGTGTACGCGCGTGCATGCTAATGCTAATGCTACTGCGTACCCTAGCCTAGTGCGCCTGCTCCATGCCTCGCGGTGCTCAACACAAAATTGGCCTCCTTTTTGGTGCCAATTCTACTACTTCAAACGCCACTGAGCAACTTGCATTGAAATTAATAGCTGGGGGCGGGGCAGTCCGCTCTCTATTATTTATTACCTCTATGGTCAGTCCTTGTCCCTTTTATTCCCATATATGGAGATTCCTGGTGTCATCAGAACTGTATATGCCCTTATATGGGCATGCTGATTGCCCATATGGAGATATCTGTATCTGTCAGCACTTGTGCCTTTTATGGCAATATATGGAGAGTCCATATGGCATTCCCCATTTTGTGCCCATATACTGTATATAATCCAATCCACAGAGGCAATCATAACTGCTGTGTCAAGCGGTACAGCTTGGCACCGCAACTACAGTGCAGCACTCCTTGGATTCGTCTATGGAGCTGACTGATTTGTTTGCTGATGCCATGCCGACAGGTTACACAACACACTCTGCACACTGGATTGGGAACTCCTTATTGCGACCGTCAGGGAGCAGTTTACTATGAAAACCTCCACCGGCCGTCCGTCCGTCCGTCGGTCGGTCACACGTCACACGTCACACCTTTGCCCTGCTCATATCTCCGCATCAGTATATAGGGCTTGTTTGTTTATTGTATGACATCACGCCACATCATCAGCTGTGGACTCTGTGATGTCATCATATCTCCATATATGGCCATCTCCGTATATGGAGATATAAGTCGTCCATGCACAAGTATGGGCTGGTGAGGTCAGACTTTGTGTGATGCGTAGGTTATCTCCATATATGGAGATTCAACATTCCAGGCAATGCTCTCTTCCCTGGTGAGAATTGTCCCTTTATATAGGGCTTGTTTGTGTATTGTATGACATCACGCCACATCATCAGCTGTGGACTCTGTGATGTCATCGTATCTCCATATATGGCCATCTCCGTATATGGAGATATAAGTCGTCCATGCCCAAGTATGGGCTGGTGAGGTCAGACTTTGTGTGATGCGTAGGTTATCTCCATATATGGAGATTCAACATTCCAGGTGTAACTATGGCTGCCCGTATGACGTGAGAGGTGGAGGTTGTGATATTTGTGGAGATAAGCGACCAACGGTCGCTTATCTCCCGATTAGGGAGTCTTACTGGTATGGTTATACCTGAGTCAGATTGAAAAAAATCGTCTCATTGACTGATGACTGATCGGCATCCCCCCTTCCAAAACAATATTCAATAAAAAACCTCCCTTCCCTTCCTTCTGGCTCCAAGCTTTTAATCCTTTCCCAGGCAACGTTTGCGTTTGGCCTGCAAGAGGTTATTTTTCATTATATGCAATTCTCTTTTCCTTCTCAGCTCTGGACTTCCTCATTGCAATCGCACATGTGTCTGGTGTCTGAGAACAGGGCCTGATAACAGACACATGAATAACTAGGGTCCATCTCTGAGCAGCGTACATGATGCTCCTGAGATGCATTAACATGAGCCGCAGCCTTTCCAACGGTTGAGAAAAAAAGAGCAAGAGCAGAAAGAAAAAAGAGAGGAGAGAAGGAGAGAGAGAGAGAGAGAGAGAGAGAGAGAGAGAGAGAGAGAGAGAGAGAGAGAAGAGAGGGGGGAAGGCCTGGCATAAAGATTAGATTAGCACTTTAAAACATCTGTGAATTCGTCCGGCCCAAGCTACCGCTTCCCCACAGATTTGAGCCTGATCTCTCATTCTCTTTGCTTCCCTCCCTTCCTCTGTGCTCAACTTCCCTCTGTCTTTCACCCTCATCCCCCCTTTTTTTGTGGTTGGTCTGCTCTGTTTTTCCCTCTTCATGCTGGCCTGTTTGGCACTGGGACTGGGATTAGAGTATCAAGCAAATGTTTTGATGTTCCTGGAATGTTTTTTAACAACGGAACATTTGGAAGCTTTTTGAGAACCGCTAATTATTAGTTATCATATTCATATTATTGACAGGCTAGGCAGAAACATTTTTATCTTTTTCTTTTTCCCCCAGGTTGAATATAAGTTGTTTTTCCTCATATGTCACAGTCATTCGACAAAATGCCTTTACTGCTCCCTAACCTGCGATAGTACCTGTCAATGGGATCATAGTCCTAAAGGCCTGTCCAAACTCTCTCCGAAACCAAACTTTTCGTCGGAAAGGTCCGGTTCAACTTCAAAATGACTTCTGAAGATATCTGTATCTGTCAGCACTTGTGCCTTTTATGACAATATATGGAGAGTCCATATGGCGTTCCCCATTTTGTGCCCATATACTGTATATAATCCAATTCACAGTGCGGCAATCATAAACTTCTGAAAAGCATTACCCTGAATTAGAGTTCGGAAAGCTGCTCGTCGGAAGGTCGGAACTCTTTGATGAAAAGTTTGGTTTCGGAGAGAGTATGGACTGGCCTTTAGTTCTTCTGAGCTTCCTTCTGTGTGTAGCGTTGAGGCTTCAGTTCCCATCAACCCCTTGGGCAAGCATGTCATTTCCGATTTTCCGCTACACTGCAGTTTTTTTCCAACGTGTGATAATGTGTGTGTACATTAAACACTCTTAAACACATCTCGCATCCCGGGGAGCAAGGGTGCGAAGGACCCCCCCCCCCATGCATATCCCATCATGCACCATCACCACAAGCATGGGACCTGTCTGGAGTAATGTAAGGGGCTTCTTCTCTGTTCCGTTCCCCTTTAATTATGAGCTTGTCTTCCAGCAACACTGAGCTGTGACTCCAAAGGGAGGAAGGGTGGGAACAGCGTGAAGCCAAAGTGATGGAAGGCCTGATACACACCCTCTCATCTCCACTGGTGGCCTCGCCGAGACTTCATTAGTCAGAATGAGGACGAAGGGAGAAGCCAACAGTGCTGACCGATAATGACAGTTAGACCTAATTCAATAATTCGGTGGGGGTGGGGGGGTAACTTGGAGCAAGTATTAGTCTTTTATGTTGAGGTGCCAACTTGCGTCTTGTGCACTCGTGGCCATGTATGTGTGCAGAGTGTGCAAGTACTGCGTTCGGTGGTGTATCTGTCGCGTATCCAATCAGGGACCAGCATTCTTGGCGACTCCATCAACAAGTGCGACCTGATATATATAAATAACACCGGGCAAACAGATACGTGACAGATACTCTGAGCGCACTCTGCTGGCTCAAGTGATAATAAATATCACCATGGTTCCGTCCATCCATCTTCAACCGCTTATCCGGAATCGGGTTGCGGGGGTAACAGTTCCAACTGAGACTTCCAGATTTCCTTATCCCGAGCAACTTCCTCCACTCCCTCAGGGAGTATACCGAGGCGTTCCCAAGCCAGTTTGGAGATGTAATCATTCCATCTGGTCTTAGGTCTGCCACAGGGTCTTCTCCCAGCGGGATGTGCATCGAGGACCTTCTTAGGAAGGCGCTCGGGGGGCATCCGTACTAGATGCCCGAACCACCTAAGCTGACTCCTTTCCAAGTGTAGGAGCAGCGGTTCTACTCCAAGTCTCTCTCGGGTGACTGAACTTCTCACCCTATCATAAGGGAGATACCAGCCACCCGTCTGAGGAAACCCATTTCAGCCCATTGCACCTGCGACCTTATACTTTCGGTCATGACCCACACTTCATGACCATAGGTGAGAGTAGGAACGAAGATTGCTCGGCAGTGCCATCTAGAGTGTAACGCAATATTGTAGGTACAGGTGTTTGTCCATTAAAGACCTACCCAATATAGGCTACTTCAAATCACACCTGTACCATATGGAACTTTGCATGGTAACAAACACAACACATATGCATATCTCATTCTGTCCGTCCGTGACATTAGTAATACATGGAGTTCCGTGCTCATACGTGCATAGGGACCGCACACAAAGCCAGATGTTTTCTGTCTCTGACTATGAAGTATCAAGCAATCAATCAATCAATCAATCAATCAATCAATCAATCAATCAATCAATCAATCAATCAATCAAACTATAATATCCCAACTGTCTTGCAGAACATAAACTCAATGGCCTAAGACTATTGTTTTAAACCTAAGAAAAATAAACGATTAAAGTGGAAGCCTGTGTCGCCTCACAGCTAGAAGGTCCTGGGTTCCATTCCCGCCGGGGGAAGCTGTGGGGTGCTGGGGGTGTGTTGCTGTGTTCTCTCCTCCGCGTCATCAGCACCCACACCCTAGGTGGGGTTGGCGAAAGGGCCTTTCTGTGTGGAGTTTGCATGTTCTCCCTGTGTCTCCTATAGGGTACCCTCACAAAAGAATGCAGTAATCCTGGTCTCTAAAATACCTCCCCCTGGCCATCCGGGGCGCCTGATGGAGGAGAAAGGAACTGGTTGGATACGTCCGGGGAAGCTCCCCCTTGTCAGGTGATAAAAAGCGGCCTGCTCACTCCTCCTCTTGCACTGAAGGAAGCATGAGCTCCGTCCGGGGCTCTCCCCAGGTTGGTAGAGGGAGAGCAGAGCCCAGGATTACAGTTTAGGCAATTGGCACTGGGTGAAAAATGGGTTACAAAATCGTGGGATAAAACATTTTGAAAAAAAAAAAAAAAAGTGAGGAAAAAAAAAGACCTACAGTATATGTCTCCTATATGCATTCCTTTTCACTCCCATTACCCACCTCTCTACCGGAACACAAACTTTACTTATGGAACACAGCCCTTCCGGGCCCCTTCCGGATCAACCAAATGTCCAGTTGAGATCACTGGAAACACGTATGGGAAGCACCGTTTGTAAACAAAGACGTGCTGCTACATAAGTCTTGCAGATTCCCATAACTTGGTCTGAGTCATGCTCAGGTGTGTGTGTGTGTGTGTGTGTGTGTGTGTGTGTGTGTGTGTGTGTGTGTGTGTGTGTGTGTGTGTGTGTGTGTGTGTCGCATTCATTTAGACTGACTCTGAGTCCAGCTAGTAGGAAGGAAGAGAGATGGAGCCAGCCAGAAGCCCATGGAGCAATTCCATCCAACGCTTACGGGACATCAACAAAGGCTGTTTTAATAACAATGAGTACTATACCAGATCTCCAATATTATGCTCATTTTAAAGACACCTGGCAGTGGACTTTGGAAATTCCATTTAATATGAAAGGATATTGCGTTTCATTGAAAGAGGGATACTGACAGGTCCCCACTTGGCCATGGCATGAAAACATCAAAACAAGTCTGATAAACATCCCTCTCATGTCTCATGACACTGGAATTCGCCAAAAATACATGGACATTTGAATCCATCAAAGCAGAGCGAAGAGTGTCTAAAAGTGATTGCATAATCCCCATTACCATAGTTAAGATGCTGCAGGTGTAGGATAAGATTGATCCCTCTCGGAACAATTCAGGTGCAAGGTTGAAATACTGGAAAAGCACAGGTGAGCAAAAGATAAAAAAAAAAAAAAAAAAAAAAAAGATCAAAAGAAAGATCACTCTCTTGTCAATCACTGTGTTCAGGTTTTGGTCTCTCTCCCTCTCCTCTCTCTCCCTGACCAAGCTCTCTCTCTCTCTCTCTCTCTCTCTCTCTCTCAACCTCCCTCCCTCTCCCTCTCCCTGTGTCCCTATGAAGTGTACACTTTTGTGCCTCTAACACTTTTGTTCCAAACAACATATCTCATAAACGACTTGCTGGATTCCTTGCCCTTCGTGATTCAGAGAGGATGCCCCCTACTTATTGTGGTGACCCACAAGCACCACCCTTACTCAAAAGACGCTTTGTAGCTTTTATTTAAATTACTGTATTATGTTACTTAAACATTTTGGTGTTGTTTATGAGAGCAGGGAGGCTCCAATGATGTCTGTGTCAATTCAAAACAGTTTGTCAGTTTGATCTGGTTGAGTGTAGCTACCTATAGTCTTTTAGACAATAACATTCTTGTTATCTTTATACTGCTGTTGCTATTGGCTGTTTTCTGTTTTCATGTGGGAATGCAGTATACTTGAACTTGAACATAATATAAATGGCAAAACCACTCAACATTCACTACAGTTGAGGTATACTACATTTAGTAAACCTGCATGAGGGCATGATAGTCTTTTATATTTCCTAAACACTGCTGTGCACAATATCATAATTGTATTACTGTTATAACCTCAAACCAGAAACAGATTCATTTATAAAATGGCCGATCTGCTACTGCTATGAATGTCTAGCTGCCACACACCTTGGCAGCCCATCGTTGTCGAAGATTACGTATCCTTATGCTGTGATGAGCTTGTCAGTGGTCATCTTTGCGGGCGACAATGTCACTGTAGATGAAGCCTGTTTCTGGAACCACATGTCCTGCCACAGTCAGGACATGTGAGGCCTGGATCAGGAGGCTGAGATGGTACTGGGTCAGCATGAAGGTGTCTTTATGCCAAGTCAATCGTATGAATAGTATATCGTCGCTGTCGGGTGGAAACCTTGTATCTCCAAGTTTCAAATGTGTACGTTCTTTCGTAAAGTAAAGCCCTGCTTCATCATACAAGTCCGTCGCACAAAAGTAGTGAGCAGCTGATCTACAAGCACACAACGCCTCGCGGTGCGAGGCGTTGTTAGTTTAGTTCATTTTTAAAATGATAAATACAAAACGAACGGTCTTGGACATACAAGGTTTCCACCCGACAACGACGATATGTATCATTCAAAAGTTGAGCAATTAATTACAGCTTGTGTGAAAGTTGGTATGCGTCTTTTTCTTAGTCGTACCAATTTTTTTCTTGTGAAGCGCTGCTGTATTTAAAGGGGAAATATTATCTCTACTGCGTCCAAACTAGCAGAAACAGTCTATAGGTCGCGTCAACATTCAAGCAAAAATAAAACCTGGAGTGAGCGAGTAAAGCTGTCAACCAGCTGTCAACATCTCAAGGCGTTGCCAGGGAGCAATCCCAGGAGGAGCACCCCAGGAAGACTAGCTGCAACCTCTGTGTCAGCCACTGGGGATCCAAATAAAGAATAATAGAACCAAGACTTGTTTCTGTTCAACCATCTGTCTCATTCCTCTGGCCTTATCTTCTTCTTACTTCTCTTTTCTTGTTCTGGCCAAAGCAAAAGGCACAATAGTGGAAGATAAATCGCGAAGAGGTTTATGTCCAGAACGAGAAGAATAAAGAAAAACAAGCCTGTATGTTTTTCAGCATCTGCAGTTTTCCCCGCAAATACTAACATGGACACTCACACAAGTAAACAAACACAAGGCCGAGAAGAGCCTTGGGCTGTCAACGCAGCGGCCTCTGCCCTGGAGAAGGCTATTTTTACACACACTGACAGGCAACCAGGGAGAGACCTCGGCCTATGTGTCGTCCAGGTGGGAGAAGTTGGGAAGGAGAGAGGAGAGGTTGGATGGATGGAAAAGCAGGACACAAGGAAAACACTAAGATGGAGACAGCACTAATGAAAATATTAAGAAATGAGGGGAAGAAGAGAGAATGAAGGAATGAACAGAATAACAAGCTCAACAAGCTTACATTATGAACTGGCATAATGTTGCCTCACAGAAAGAAGGTCACAGATTGATTGATTGATTGATTGATTAAATACTTTATTAGTCAGAAATGTAAGCAACATGAGGTACAGTCACACATTTAGGCAAAAACAGGTCCTGTGGATTTGTTTCCATTGTGGTCCTATATGTACAGTATTCAATTAATCAACACATAGCATAAAGTTCATCAACATACGGTAAATAAACACATATTGGTTATCTTTGGGATGTCCTGTGTAGCATCACTGCAGTACCAAGAACCTGTTCAGCACCTGCCTGGTTCGTTAGAGGTTCTCTACTGTTTAGTTTAGTTTAGGCACCTCTAACGGATACACATTTGAGGGTCGGTGCACAGTGGACATCACAAATGTAACATGAGTCCGCAGATGGTGGACGTCACAAACGTAACATGCCCATATATGGAGGGGTAGGCATCACATGGTGTCACAAACACGTGCCAACATGCCCATGCATATATGGAGCCTGGTGGACGGTGGACACCACACAATTAACATTCACTGATGTCTGGTGTTTTGAGCAGTGCTAACCGCTCCCACGTCTGACTTTGTGTGTATGTTTGAGTCTCCCTATGAGCACGAGACTAATGTCATAGAAAGTACGCAGAGGCCGACATCACCACAGCTGATGTCACAGACAAAATGGCCCATACAAGGAGATATGCACGTGTGTCGTGTTCGCGTTTTTTATGTCATGTTTATGAATTGAATACATTGGACCCCGATGGAAACAAGACGGCAAGGACTTTTTTGGTGCTCTAGTTTGACAAAAGTGCAGAACAACGTAGTTCAAACCCTGGCAGGGGTCTCTTCTTTCTGTGTGGAGTTGGCATGTCCTCGTATTTGCATGGGTTTCTTCCCACACAGAAAGACATGCACGCTAGGTACCAACCGTACTCCTGCCATTGCACTTGACCAAGAAACTGTCAATACTACTAACTTGGTCGCTGGTGCACTGCTCTGTGGCAGCTCACTGTTCCTACGTAGATGGGTAAAATTTTAACTTGACTTGAATAGAGGGTATACTGTATGTAGGCTATGTTATATCGTCACTGTCAGGCAGAAACCTTGTATCTCCCAAATTTCAAATGTGTATGTTTTTTCGTAAAGTAAAGCCCGGGTTCATCATACAAAACTGTTGCACAAAACTAGTGAAAATAGCCGATCTACAAGCACACAACGCCTCGCGATGCGAGGCATTGTGTGCTTGTAGATCGGCTATTTTCACTATTTTAAATCATTTTTAAAATGATAAATACAAAACGAACGGTTTTGGACAAACTGTACAAGGTTTCCAACCGACAACAACGATATATTAGGGGTATTTCTGTTTTTCCTTGCACCACATCGATCAACCTCCGGAACAAATCAGTTCCACAGACATTGGTTATTTCCCGGTTCCCTTCCCTTGCCTTCCACCTCCCAGAATACTATCACCTCCTCCAGACCACCTGTGAGACTGCGGGAGCTTGCTCTATCAAGATTTGTGTACGTCTGATGAAAGACTCCAAAAGATTAATACGTTCCAATATGTGTCGGCTAGACAAAAACAATATATCTGCTCAAGCCGCCCTCCAGCCAGCGCCAAAATATAAGGATTAAATCAATGTAAAAATAGAACGCGAAGAACAGCGCATGCATGCAATTCCATGATGTGCACTTGGCCGGTGCCATTTTCATTTTGAGACATTCCTGGACTTCCTGAGCGACGACCGGGGGATTGTTTCTGTCAAGAAAATTAAGCAGATTTTTTAAGATGTTCCCAGCTGTGAAATAGAGTAATATGTTGAGTTTATTAGAGGCCAGAGTTGTGCTCGTTCTCCTGTAAAAGAGGCACATATTGTCTGGGAAAAAAAAAACTCCTAGCGACAACCATTTTTTGAAACAGAATCCGGAGGCCAGCAGTAATACTAAATAGACAGTAACGTTTATGGCTGCGGTCCACCGCTGGTGTCGCTCGCTCATTCGCCATCTTTCCCCGGCTCTCTTTCTGTCTGTCTCACTCATTTTGGCGGTCTCCTTTCTTTGTTGTTCTCTGTCTGGGAATAAGGTGGGAATGAGGGAGGACAGATGGGGACCGCACGAATGTGTGCCAGGACTGTCACTTCCTACACGGTGGTTCTCAGGGAAGCGGAGAGAGCTGGGAACAGGAAACGGAAATTAATATTTAAAGAAATGTTTTGCGCGCATGCGCACGTGAGTGCGTGCGCGTGTGTGTGTGCGCGTGTGTGTGTGTGCGTGTGCGTGTGTGTTGGACATTACTCTGGGAAGAGGAAGAGAATAAAATTAAATATAAAAAGAATTACACAGCAGAGGATAGTGTGAAAGGAAGCCAGAACGAGTTATGGTTGAGTGAGAGACAGAGAGGGGGAGAGAGAGAGAGAGAGAGAGAGAGAGAGAGAGAGAGAGAGAGAGAGAGAGAGAGAAAGAGAGAGAGAGAGAAACAGATGGAGGAATAGGAGGCAATGAGAGACGGCCTGTTCCACCCATGCGCAACGCCTTGCACAGGTGGGATGGTTGGATGGATGGAAGGATGGATGGATGGATGGATGGAAGGATGGATGGATGGATGGGTGGATGGATGGGTGGGTGGGTGGGTGGGTGGGTGGATGAAACGCAGTCGTGGAAAATGTCTTTCTTTCTCCTGTCATTCTTTCTCTCTTTCCTTCTTCCTTTAATGACGTCGTGGAACAGTGGCAATTCTCTCCCGTCCCCACACACAGGTGCTTAGTGACAGATCAAATGCGGCTCTTTTTTATATATAAATATATAAATCTCCCAGGGTCCACCCTGTGTTTTTGTAATGTTTAAAGGGGGAAGTGGCTTGATTGGGAAACCGGGTGGACATATGGTAGCCATCAACACTGCCTTTTAAAGACCTGGAGTGGACCAAAGATGAAGAAGGTGGTGCAATGTGAAAGGGGAAGAAGATAATGAGAGGCGGAGGAGAGGCGGAGGAGGAGAGGTGGAGGAGAGGAGAGGAGAGGAGAGCCAGCCTCACACACACATCACACATGACAACACAGAGAACAGGAACACTCCTCTTGATTCTTTTCAAATTCAGAGTTTCCAGAAATAGTATGCACAGGAAGGACCACTTCTGGAAACAGACTTCTAATACCATTATTACTTTCCCAGAGCAAGACCAGACCTTCATTCTCAACATGAATGAAGTTAAACAGGAGGACTATCAAAATAAAAGGAACACCCAAAGCACAATCTCTAATACATAAGAAGCATTTCAGTATACTGACCGGTACTGTATACGTGAACCAGAGTCATATTGTGACTGAATTAGAACATGGTGTTTCCATGACAAGAGCAAGTAACGCGCCGTAAGGGCGAGAAGTGACCGTCATGTCGCGCAGCAATTTCCCGCAACACACACTCACACACACACACACACACACACACACACACACACACACACACACACACACACACACACACACACCTACACACACAGACACGGAGGCCCTCATTTATCAACGTGGTGCAGATCAACATTTTGGCATACGCCAAAATTTAGGAAAGTGATCGCAGCGTGACTTTGACGTTGGCGTAGGGTAGGATCAGATCTCACGTCAAGTTCTGAGGTGGTGTAGGATTCATCTTACACCACTTTGTTCATTGTAGACATGCGGAGCAGTATTGTCTAACTATCTGGCAGGCAATGGACACATGTATCCACTCCAAAATGTAGGCTATAACACAATAATAAAAATATAACATTTTATAAAAGCATATAGGCTATCATGGACATGCACGCCGATTTTATTTCCAAGTTACAATGACAAGCAATTATAATCTAGCAATATGGAAGCAATCTAACACAAGTGCTTTAACAGTCATTCAGATAAGATTGCTGATCTGGCTTAGAACAAACATATAGTATAAGACCGCTTATGCGAGACTCAAGCATTTTGCGGAGTCAGAAGCCGCTGCGCTGCTTCTTTTCGTGGACTGTGAGGCAGCCCCAGCAGCAGGACTCAATGGCTATTGGGGCCTCTCTGGTCAGCACCTCTCTGGTCACCCAGGGGTACTTAGGCTACATACAGACCCACCCACATACATACATACATACATACACACAAGGCCACGCTATGGAGACGGTGTGACCACCGCTCAAAAAGCTAGATAGCTCATCTGCCACTGCAGTCCATTGGAGCTAGGGCGGTTTTTAACACTTATCAATTCAATTCAACAGAGCTTTTGGCATGTTCCATCCAGTTCATGATGTCAGCTGTTCTTAGAAGCTGGCTGCGTACGAAAAGACCCGCCCCCCACCTGCCAACTTCTGGGGGGGGGGGGTGAGAGAGAGAGAGCCATCCATCCATTCATGTCACTCAGGCCACCACTGGTATTGCAGTTGATGCTCAGGGCAGACTAGACTCAACAGCACCTCTCTGGTATCCATCCATCCATCCATCCATCCATCCATCCATCCATCCATCCATCATCCATCCACATCCATCCATCATCCATCCATCCATCATCCATCCATCATCCATCCATCCATGTATCCATCCATCATCCATCCATCCATCCATCATCCATCCATCCATCCATCCATCCATCCATCCATCCATCATCCATTCATCATCCATCCATCCATCCATCCATCATCCATCCATCCATCCATCCATCCATCCATCATCCATCCATCCATCATCCATCCTCCATCATCCATTCATCATCCATCCATCCATCCATCCATCATCCATCCATCCATCCATCCATCATCCATCATCCATCCATCCATCATCCATCCTCCATCCATCATTCATCCATCCATCCATCCATCATCCATCCATCCATCCATCATCCATCATCCATCCATCCATCCATCCATCCATTCATCCATCCATCCATCCATCATCCATCCATCCATCCATCCATCAATCCATCCATCCACATCCATCCATCCATCATCCACATCCATCCATCATCCATCCATCCAGCCATCATCCATCCATCCATCCATCCATCCATCCATCCATCCATCCATCCATCCATCCATCATCCATCCATCCATCCATCCATCATCCATCCATCCATCCATCATCCATCCATCATCCATCCATCCATCATCCATCCATCCATCATCCATCATTCATCCATCCTCCATCCATCCATCCATCCATCCATCCATCCATCCATCCATCCATGCATGCATGCATGCCATGCATGGATGATGTCACTCAGGCCACCACTGGTATTGCAGTTGATGCTCAGGGCAGACTAGACTCAACAGCACCTCTCTGGTCACCCAGGGGTACTTAGGCTACATACAGACCCACCCACATACATACATACACACAAGGCCACACTATGGAGACGGTGTGACCACCGCTCAAAAAGCTAGATAGCTCATCTGCCACTGCAGTCCATTGGAGCTAGGGGCGGTTTTTAACACTTATCAATTCAATTCAACAGAGCTTTTGGCATGTTCCATCCAGTTCATGATGTCAGCTGTTCTTAGAAGCTGGCTGCGTACGAAAAGACCCGCCCCCCACCTGCCAACTTCTGTTTCTGTGAGACACACGGTATCGCTCCCGCCTCACGATGCAGATACCCCAGAGCCTTTCTACTGTACGTCTATGCAGTAGCATGCCACTTGACTTGGACACTGATCAGCCTTGGTCGAGTTGCCTGAAGGAAGGTGTATGTTGTGTATGTTGCCCGAAACACCCGGTGACTCCAGGAAACAACACTGATGATGTGTTCAAGTTTGTGCATCAATATGTTTTATTAACACATGGCGGGTGTCATTAACTAAAGAGGTGGTGCCATAGTTTTGTACTTTTTCTGTGTCTATGGCGTTAACATTACTCTAATAGACCCCAGCTGTGGTTATAATGTGCAAATGTGTCTTCCCTGTGTAATTTTGGTTACTTCCTGAACGCTGAAAGTCAAAAGGCCCGGTCGAAAAACACTGAGTTACTGACATCATAAACTCAGCCCCTCCCTTTACCATACACCCAACACTGTGGGTCTGGCTAGCTTCAGCTGGGTCACCACCCACCTGACAACCAGGCATACTTAATGAACTGGTGGGGGTGGCCACATAAAAACATAATTTTTACACTTTCTGTACACTTTTTTTTGGAAAAGATCTTCCTCCTAGTATGATCATAATACGGTACCTGGAGATCATGTTTTAGGGGGGAAAGAAATCATGGCACTGCATCTTTAACTAACATGAACCCCAGCATCTCTATTCTGACTGAGCATGTCAGTAGGCAAACATTCAGCAAAAACAGGCAACCATTCTGATGGTGATGCACGGTTAAATCTGCTATTTCAGGAAAGAGATTTGGTGTACAGGGAAGAAAGTAGGGGACCAAGTATAGACCCATGGGTGACACCAGTATTTGTATCACAGACAGCCAAGCCGCCTAAATTCATCCACAACAGTGGATAATTTGTCTGTAATGCCCAGTCCAGTGTCTTATATGGGATCCTGTGGTTTCGTTGACCAGCCCAGTGGTGCGTTGGTGGAGCTGGCTCTCAATCAAAGGATACAGAAGAGTTGGCTTGGAATAAGGAGAGAATCGTACACCTCGGTCTGGTCACATAATGTGTGTGTGTGTGTGCGTGTGTGTGTGTTTGTGTCTTTGTGGTTCAGCGTCTTGCTCAAGGACACTTCGACAATAACTCATGGGGGAGCCTGGGATCGAACTGGGAACCTTCCTACTCCTGAGCCACTGCCACCCCAGTGTCAGTGTGTGCGGGTGCGTACGAGTGAGTGCACACAGGTGGATGTACTGTCTATGTGTATATGAACGGGTACATTTGTGTACATGTAAACTTGTGCATGCATGCATGCATGCATATCGTAACTGCGATTTGTTTACTCTCATGCGTTTACAGTATGTGGTTTGTATACATGAAGGCATGACGGCCATGAGATACAACTGGAACGCTTGGTTAGTCAAGGTATCATCTTTCACAACGGTTACTGTATCTCTTCCCCTCTGTTTCCGCTATTTTAACGGCTTTAGCTAAAGCACACTCGAAGCGCTAGGCTACATTTAGATGATCCCCGTTTAAGGAAATAACACATAGTAACAAACTTTCAACTCCAAGTTAGCTACTCAGCGTTGTTTATCCTGTATTTAATGGAAGTGTGGACAACTCCACCCTGTGACAGAAGTCATGGAAAAGCAATCACAGTCCCACGGGGGTGGGGTGGAGTGTGTATGTATGTGTGTGCGCGCGCGCGCGTGTGTGTGTGTGTGTGTGTGTGTGTGTGTGTGTGTGTGTGTGTGTGTGTGTGTGAGGTGGGGGGATTATAGAAGGGGACAGACTTTGAGGCCATAAGGACCCAGGGACCTTGGGAAGCACAGCCTCCTCTCTGGGTGGCCAATACGGTTTTCATACTAAAAGCAGATCTGGTCCGAGCGTGGTTCCTGACTCGCTCTCCAACCGTGGAAACCCCACCGTAATTGTCTCTTCATTACCTCCAAATTACCAGTTGGCCAGACACGTTCATTACCTGCTCTGCTGTCAATGCTCCCCGCCCCACCGCGCTAATATCGCTGCCGTCTGGAAACCTGTGAGTGAGGGAAAAGGGGCTATTAAATAGGTTATTATACACAGAGGAAGGTGAATGTTTTCAAGTGAAACTCCAAAAGTTCCGTAAGTTTGGTTATTTTCACAGTTACATATGTGAAGATTGAGACAGCACATTTCCTTTGTGTACGTTGTGCATGTATGTGTCTGTACGTGCGCCAGTGATTTTCATGTCAGTTTGTGTGTGTGTGTGTGTGTGTGTGTGTGTGTGTGTGTGTGTGTGTGTGTGTGTGTGTGTGTGTGCGAGTGTGCACGTGCGTTTGTGTGTTTGTGTTAAAACCTCTTGGAGATTGACTCTTGGATTTGGTTTATTTAGAAGATTGATTCCTTTCCTGGGACCTGGGTCGCAATCGTCCCCGCTCCTATAGACTGACATCTCCATAAAGTAGACGGGGAAAGAGGGGGGGGGGGGGGAAAGAAACATGGAGTCAAAGTTAACAGCAGAATCCTACGCGTCGTCACATCGCTGAATTTATCACCAACCAGGGGCAGTGAGAGGGGCCTCCCCAGCCATGCTAAGACCTCCTCATTGGAACCTCCTGCTCCAAGCTCACTATAATGCACCTGTCCACCTGTCAGTTACAGGTACCGTGTGGACGCATACATGCACACACACACACACACACGCACGCGCGCGCACAGGCAGGCAGGCAGGCAGGCAGGCAGGCAGGCAGGCATTCACACAGCCATTCAAAAGCAAATGTGTTCTGCAATCGGATGTGCTGTTAGGTTATTGAATGTGATGGATGGCGAACAGGCGGTAATACAGCATTAGTTATTTTCCTGCTAACGCTAAGTTATCAGATACAAAATAATTCTTATCATGGGCTATTTGGGTTTCTGGATTTGTCTTCAATGTCTGAGATTTATAGGTAGGTTTGGACTATTTCACTTTGTTTCCTCAGGTCTCCCCTTCATCTTCTCTCCTGGCTCGGCAGCAGGCCTTAGCGTTGCGGTGTTACTAGCTACTGTTGCTAATAAATACAGAGGGCCTTCCGCCCTTATCCGGATGAAGACTCTCAGGAGAACCAGATGAAAACAAATGGCTTGTCCCAATGATGACATCTTCCATGATGAAAAACCTATACAGTCGCATAAACTGATATATTCTCTGCTGAGTCAAGAATATACCGTGTTGGGAGTTTTGCACAGCATGTAATCTGCCTTTTCTTTTACGCCTTCTCACCTGAATGTCAGATCGGTAGAAATATATGGAGAGACCTGCTCCGTGAGTCCTGTGCTGTCCTCTTCGTGACGTTAACGGGACGATGTTGAGAGGTTGAACAGATCGCATCCAATCTGTCCAAGGACGGCCCGCTGGGAAGGTCCCTGCTTAATTTGTCTTCCCGCCACGAAAGCGACTGGCTCTATGCCACGCTTTAAAGTGAATCTGAACTTTCCCTACCCCCCCCCTCCCCCTCTCTCTCTCTCTGTATCTCTCTCCTGTCCTCGACTTATTTCGGTTGTTAGTCAGGACAGGGCTAAGGTGCAAAGGATACAGTTGCTTTTCCTCAATTTTGGCAACTAGAGGGGTTGGCAGTAATAAAAGAACCCATTAATGATTGCAGAGGAAATAGAGAAAGCATGGGAAAAGAATATATATATATATATTGCAACTCCTTCCAGTCTGATGTTAAAATATTTACTTTAGGTCACCAGTGGGACGTCTCACTTCTGCAATCTGTTCTGTCTCAGTGTGCCACAGGCACATTATACTGTATCCTTGTCCATTGCATTAATCTGGAGGCGAAATTGAGTTGAAATGAAAATACTATGGCTTTTATAAACACAGGTGGTCCCACCTAGCATGTCAGATTTAGCTTGTGAAATAGTTTTTCATTGTACTATAAAATAAGCTAATAATGGTGATTCAGTGCTACACTATATGCATGGAGAGACGCTTCCATATTGGTAGCTTTTTGTAGCCATGTCACCTCAGCTGCTAAGCATTATTCAGGTGCTTTATGCCTTCTGTAGATGTGTTGCACTTATGCACCTTTTCTGTAGTTGGTATTACTACACAATATATTTTAATACCCTATACTGGCTAAACTGTGTGTTCAGTGCATAGATGCACCCATGTCTGTTACACTGTATAAAATGTCAGTTACTTATCATGACTAATTCTGGTAATTGTACCACAACAGCTGGTATTTGGTACTTTATTACATAGCTATAGCACAAATATGACAAAACGTTTCAGCGTTACTGGTGAATTTTGTCTGTGCTATGTGCTGTGCAGTGTGCATAGTCTACTGCCTGACTGTACCTTCTGTATTGTGATGTTGCTCTAAAAGGAATCTTTTATGCTTATATTGACTCTACTAGGACCGCACAAGTTGGGAACCATGTAAATCGGGGACGATGCTAGTTGCATAACACCACTTATGCCGTACCTATTGTACAGTACCTGTTGTCAGAGTACTCGCTGCCCCAGTTGTACCCAGTGCTCTAGCCTACTTGGAGACCACACCGATGTCAAATGGTCAGATGGTGCCTGAGTTACTGTACAGTATGTCCTGGAAATACACAGACACACAGACACATACAGGTTTTGTGAATTTATAGACGGATGGCTGTTGCCTTGTTGGTAGTCACACACATTAGTTATTAAATGTGTTTTGGTAATTCTGTTATTTGTCAGATTTTGACAGTATACTACATTTTACAATTTAGGCATTTAACAGACAATCTTAATCCAGATTTACAATAAGCAAGGACAGCACACGGTAATACATCAAATGCATGGCAATACTGTAGTTATCAAGGATCATCACTCTAACAGTAGAATAACCAAAGAAATCTATAATCTGTGCATTGAAACTATACACACTATAGGATGCCAGGTCAACAATGATATGACATCTGTCTGCATAACATGCTATCTAAATTACATCTGACTTAGCCTTTGCATAAAGCCTGCAAGGTCGTCGAGGCGAGGACAAGTGCTACGGCAAGTGCTACGGGCTAGGGTGGAGTCTGAAGAGGTGAGTCTTCAGATTACGGCTGAAGATTGGGAATGAGTCTGCCGTTCTATAATTGCAATGGGGAGTACAGTAGCCGACTTCATACTTTCATCATTCTTGACCTTTGCATTCCCCGGTTATGAAAGCTGGAGGTGTTGATCTAGATTCTGAGGTGTGATACATTTGTGTGTACATAACATGCATCTCAAAACATGAAACTCTTCTGCATCCTCTACATCAGTGGTTCTCAAAGTGTGGTCCGGGGACCCCCAGGGGTCCTTGAGGGAGTTCCAGGGGTGTACAAATGTGTACACTCTCAGAGTTAAATTAACATTTATTTTACAATATAAATTAGGGTCTCAGAGATAGAAATGCCATTAAATGGGGGATGCATGTCAAACTGGGGGTACTTGAAATTAAAATGGTTGGGAATCACTTCTAGAGTGGGGGTGGGGGTCCCTGGCATATCTTTTCAAATGGGGGTCTGCGGGAAATAAGTGTCAATTTGGGGGTCCTTGACATGAAAAGGTTTGAGAACCACTGCTTTACATGTCCTCCTTGAAACACACTCTATATTTTCTGTCATTGAATTGGTAGGCTCACCTGTATGGTACTGTAGATGAGTCATCCTCCTCTCTGCAGTTTTGTTAGTAAGCACATCATGCCTTCACAGAAAAAGACACAAGACATCTCATCAGTGATTGCAAGTAAAGTGACCTGAAGGACAACCAGAAAAGGAGTGTGACCAGTGGTGGAAAGTAACTAAGTACATTTACTCAAGTACTGTACTCAAGAACAATTTTGAGGTACTTTTACTTTACTGGAGTATTTCAAAATGTCAGTGCTTTTACTTCTACTCCACTACATCAGAGGCAAATACAGTATTGTACTTTTACTCCACTACAATTATTTAGTGGAAACAAACTGACATTGTATAGTTATTATGCATTGTGCACTTGTAGAGCTGCACTTTTCAAAAGATGTTTTATACATTTGAAAATGTATGAAATGGGACCTTCTGCTTATAATGAGTACCAATACTTTTGTACTTTTACTTAAGTAAATTTGAATTCCGGACTTTCACTTGTAACAGAGTATTTCTAGCCTGGCGGGGCCATACGTCATACTGCGTTCACTCACTCATTCCTTCCCCAGTATAACTATAAGTTATACTGGGGAAGGAAGGAATGAGTGAACGTAGTATGACGTATGGCCCCGCCAGGCTAGAGTATTTCTACATTGCAGTATTGATACTTTTACTTGAGTCAAGATTTATAGTACTTTTTCCACTACTGAGTGTGACACACTCCACCTCACATCCCAACACGTCTTGTTGCCTATTTTCTGATAGTTTGTTAATTGTTCATATCGCATCATGCTATTTTTATAGCCATATTACTGTTTGCTTGTCCACAAATGCTAAGAATTTTATTTTTGATAGTTTGGACAGATGCAGCATCCCACCTACTTAACACTTTGTTTTTCTTTGACTTTGCACTCTACTTACCCATGCATGTTGTATGTTGCTCTGGATAACAGTTGCCTAATTGCCTAAATTGTTGAATTTGTAAAACATATTTCAATGCAACACATCCCCAACTATGTGTTATGAAGTTTAAAAGAAGAATGAACCAAGCTAAGAGGTAGCTACAGTAAGTTAAGGAGTGTGCTGCCATCTGCTGTTGATATTGATAAGATGAATGAGGTTAGAGAAGGTTTTCCAGACCATTATACAAAATATAAAATATATATATATTTTTAACGTTTATTCAAAGAGACATGACAACTTCGAGTTGTGTATATTAAGGAAAAGTAAAACATTAAGCTATATTTAATACTACTATTATTGCGACCAAAGGTCGCAGTTAACTATGAAAACCGTCATATCTTGTCCGTCCGTGAGTGAGTAACGCCTCAATGTCTATAGCTGCTGACCTGTTGTGACATCACTTCGTTGTGACATCACATTGTGACACATCACATTCCGTCCTTGTTCCTTGTATGCCCATTGCCCATGGAGATCCATGATCTCCATTGTCTAATTGTCTATAGCTGAACTATGACATCACATTTTTGTGACATCACATTGTGACAAAACATTCCGTCCGTGTCCATCCTTGTATGCCCATATATGGAGATCCCTGATGTCATCAATATTAAGCCCATTGCTTTGAATGCCCATATGGACTGTGTGAGTCTCGTGTGGTCTATAACATAAGACATCTATGATGTCAGTCAGTCATATCCATATTTGGGAAAATATTTTGTCCACATTTTGTCCAACTTAAACAACCAACCTCAACTCGAATCACACTTGCAAATGAATTCCGACCTGTGTGAACTCCGTCCTTCGCCCTTAGTTGTCTTACTGGTATAATATTTGTATATTACAGATGTGACTCTCTTGGCTAAAGTCAGAAGTGTGATTAAGACTGAGCAGCATACAGTATACATTGCCATTTCAGGCATTATACACAAACAAACAAACAAATAAATAAACATGAATCAGTAGGCAAAGCTGCATTAGGAAAAAAATACCTGTTCGAAATGGAATTGAATTTCTTTGTATTGCATACATTATTCTGTGAATGTATATTGATTATACAACATAAAGTAAAGAAATAATAATTTATTTAGTGAAAGGAAAATACATTTTCAGGTGGGTTGCACATTTTCATCCAATCAGGAGAGAGTACCCATATCAACTTAAATGTTGTAGTCTTACCATTCCAATTATGTCTGGTCATTTATTGGTGTCACCTTCAATATCACTTTTTATATCCTGTATCCCGTGTCAGTTCTCTCTCCTGATTGGATACAACTGGTATACTCCTGACCTGAAAATGTGGTTTCTGTTTACCAAGAGCTGGAGAGACATGGTTGTTACTGAATATAGCAATGATTTCTATCAGAATATAACTATTTTCTATAAAGCTATTTAACACAAATTATTTCAACAACAACATAATCTACCTCTAACAACACACATCATGATCTTGCATGGGGCTCCCTAGCCCTAGAATGTCTCCAATATTCGGTCGAATGATACTCCGTATATTCCCCCAGATCTGAGGGAATATACGGAGTATCATTCGACCGAATATTGGAGACATTCTAGGGCTAGGGGCTCCCTTGAAATAAATGAATGAATGAATGAATGAATGAATGAATGATAAATAAATAAATCAATAAATAAATAAGAAAGATATGGGTCCGCGGCCAAATAACATAGTATTAATTTTGTTGTACTTTTTGGTTTGATTAACCACTGATCTACAAGCTCACAGCAAGGATGAGCTTGTAGATCGGCTGAAGGTGTACGACCGACGTGTGCCTACCGTGCCAACGAACGTGACGGCGTGGTGATGATGACGCACAGACGCACGGACGGACAACAAACAGTTGTGTTGGACTCGGGGCTCCAAGGCTAGCAGCTACACTACAGTAGCATAAGGTAACGTCAGACCAACAACAACAAAAAAACACACACTACTTCTCCTCTTCCCCGGGACTCTGTGATATCATATAGCAACGACACGCGCACGAACCGGAAGATTTAAGCTTTATTTTTGTTTTATTTTTTATGGCATTAGCAAGACGGTACGTGGCGTTGTTATCGGCTGTAGTTTTTGACGTGTGTTGAGAGATAGAAACATGCTCGGAGTGTGACGCCTGTGTTTTTTCCAACCCTGCTAGCCGAGCAGCAGCAGCAGCAGCAGCAGCAGCAGGCTCTGGGATGCGAGCCGACGACACTTGGAAAAAAAAGCCGTTTCCTTTCCACAGGAGGATGGACGTTGCGGAGGGGGGCTAAAGCGCATGTTATTCGAGCTGACATAAATCACATTATTGTTGTTTTATCCGGGCATGCGACGTCGCCCGGGCCCGGGGTGTCATTGTTATTATTGTAAGATAACAACTTTAGCCAGCCAAGCTAGCTATAGCTTCGTTTCAAGTTCACGCAAATGAAACGGTCTAGTAGTCTTGAGCTAGCCGACTTTTTTTTTTGCTGCTAGTGTAATGGAGGCGCCCTGAGGGCGTTTGTGTTATTCATTTGAAAACTGACCATCCTGCTTGTCTAGAAACACTGACAGTGCTAATGTGTTGATGAGAAGCACACTTTGCTTTACACTATAGCTTTGCATTACAGTTGTAAGATTTTGCACACGTTTGACATCAAGCTAGCTAGCCTGCCAGACTGTGTCGGAGTTGAGCAAAGTTATATCATTTTGGCAAACAAAAGGATTACAGTAATTGCAGCTAATATCCACAAGTATCACACATACCTCGGAATGTTTTGAATTTCGCATAATTGCGGGGGATTTCCCTTTTAATTACGTAGCGTTTGAGGAGGATGTGATGGTATCAGATAGAGTTCACATCTTGAATGAGGGGTTAGGGTAACCCATCGTCTAAACAAAGCAATTGTGATTATGTGATATAGACAGATACTTTTTCAGAGCAATTATAGATATCAATATTGAATTGATATTGGCAATAAAGGATCAGGGCAGTTGCACAACACAAAGTGTATTTTCAAATAGCAATCAGCAGACCATCAGTAGATAGACAGGCTTGAACACAAGTTTGGCATTCACTCTTAAGCCGAATAGCCAGCCTGACTGATACTGTTGAGGACTTGAGATGAAAACATGAATATCGAGGAGCAATCTTTAGATTTGTGCAATGTCAAGACAAAGAGCAATGTGGACGATGAACACAACACCACCAACAACACAGAGGGGGTCACATTCCGTATCACAGAACTGATGGACAGGGATGTGGGTAAACTAACCATTGTCACCTCTGAGGTCCCTGACACACACCGACTCACCGGAAGTCTACCAGGGGCAGAGGAAGATGACCGCCAGTCACATGACCCACTGGGAATCGACGAGGTCAATGGGAATAAAAACACCAGTGTCCAGAATGCCCCCGCTGTGGCGAACCCTATCGAGGCTACTGTTGAGCAGAACAATGCCGCTGTGGAGGTTATCAAGGAAGATAAGGACACTGGGCCCGCAAAGTTTGTTTCGGGAGAAGGTGACGATGGCGGGGACATGGACATTGGTGTGGACCTAAGTCTGGATGAGAGTGGGGTCTTGGAGGCCGAGCCGGAAAGCCTCGGACCCTCTCAGTCAGATAATGCATCGGTCTCTCAAAATACCAGGCCGGAGCACACAACCCAGGGTGTCTTAACGAATAGTAAGGCAAAGAGTCCTTCAGAACAGACCCAGGAGAGTGTAACAACGGTCTCTGTACAAGACCAGGCCGTGCTGTCCCCCACTGCAGAAGAAGATGACGATAAACACAAACAAGGTGGCAAGCGGGTGACGTTCCCCTCAGATGAGGATATTGTCTCTGGAGCAGTGGAACCTAAGGACCCCTGGAGACATGGTAATAATGTGTGTTTGTTTGTGTCTGTGTGTGTCCATCTTCTGTCCTGATTTGTTTCATTTGTGGCTGTCTGAAATCTCTGAATATGCAGATTTGGAATATATTCACATTTCAATCTAAAGGACCATTAACACACATGCATTTAGTTCATTCCCCAAACATGACATCTAAGGGTACACAGTTATTTACTAGAGTCATTAAAATGTGACCTGAGATCAACGTGGCATGTACAGCCATTGGCAACATTCAGCTTGTGGAATGTCAACTCTTGACACTTGAGAGGTGTGTTGATGAACCAGTGTTCCAGTGGAATGTTGTACTGTATTGTGTCTCTTCTTAATGCCCCACAGGCTTCAATGGCTTTGTTCAGATTGCAGACAATTCCGATTTGCTTCTCTCAAATATGATCTGTAGGACTCACTGTCCTACGGATAACACTCTGTTAACACTGTTATTTGTAAGTGATCATCAGATCTGATTTGTGTATTCATACTTTGTCAACCTATCTGCATTGGTTGCTGTGGTAATGGCGTGAGTAATGCTTAGCTTATACTCCTATCGTATGACTGACTGTATGACTCACAGAAAAGAATAGATCTACAAGCCTACAGGTAATTTCTGCAAGCAACACCGTCTTACGAAGTATAAATCACGCTTCACTTGTCCGAGGGTCCAGACTGAAACCCACACATTTTAATCACATTTCAAGCCATCTAGGAATATGGGTAACATCTGAATTATAAAAGTCTATCAAAACATCTCTGATTCCAATCTGGATAGGCCAAGAATCCAGTCTGAAGTTGAACATGACAGTAGAGTAGGATTGTTATTGATTGAACCAAGGCCAACCAGGAGTCCAGGACTGAGATCTAGGACTTGAGACCCATTCTGGCTAGCCATCGTCACGAAAAGGGACCGCCCACTTGTCCCTTTTCTATCTTCATTGACTCTTGTCTCGAGAGATTGCTTGAGACCTAACCAGAATCTGTTTTGACCCCAAGCAGCGCTATTGCCACGGCCCCTTTGCCTAACACAAAAGTTGGCTTCCCCCTGGATGATGTAGGGTAATGTAATAAAAACATAATTGGTCTGTGTTTTGTTTTGAGCTGAAAGGGCTCAAGTGAGCCTGTGTATAAAGGGAAAGACAACAGGTAGCAGATTAATTTTTTGTTATTGTAGTTATTTTGTTCATATAGGCCCAGGCCTGTGCTCTGTACACGTGTACAGAGTATGCGTGTGTATGTACCTGCATATCCCGTCACTCCTCAAGTTGCTTCGTTTTAGTACAGTAGGGTACTGTTTGTTCAGGGAAAACCATCCGGTAAGGAGGCTTATGTTGGATATGGCACTGCCTTTACTTTTGATATAAGCTAGCTACCTCTTTAATATTTAGCCACATGTTTGTAGGCATTAATCCTGTGAGTAGTTTTTATGAACTTTGTCATGGGATGATCAAATTGAAATGGATTAGGCTATTCAAAAGTCTCAAAAGTGAGTTCATGTAGTCTAGAGGGTTTTCATTTGTAGTTATTTCTTCACTCCTCTGTTCTTGTCGCATATTCTTTCAACATGATCTTCCTTGTTGTAACCTTGTTGGCTTTATTAAAAAAGCACAAATATAGGCCACTTCAAAGCAAAAGCCTGAGTTATACTTAGTTGTGCATGGATGTAGCGCACAGAAAGGAGCAGATCTACAAGCTTGCAAGTTGCAGCGCATTGTCCTGTGATGTGTTATGAGCTTGTAAATCTGTTACGTTTGGTGTATGACACTGGCATGAAACTAACTATAAATCAGGCCACTGGTGCAGCATGGCCAGGTGGGGGGTGGTGAGTAACAAGGTTCACTCACACAAAAGCACCAATGTTCATGTCTTGATTCCTTGCTCAGGATGTGAATCTTGCTTATTTGTTATCACTTACTGTATCTGTAGCAAATATAAACATTCCCGGGATAAGTCTAGTGGATACTGGATAATGACATTTTGATTTGTCCATTGTTTTATCTTTCAAGAGTCTGCATTAAAATGATTCACGGCCACTAGAGTAATCTCATGATCTCTGTACAATTTTCCATCATCATGTATAATTTGTCCACAGTTAAGAAAATGTAAGAAAGATCTAAACTTTGATCCTATCTTCCCTAAGGATGGGAATTCCATTTTTGCTGCGCCTCTTTAATCTCCATCGGCAATTGATCATTCATCCAGCTCCTTTTGTTGAAAATGCTTGAACTGAGTGATGTTGGGAGATGAAGTGTTATTCCTGTCCTTTTATCCCAGTCTATGGACCCTTGAGAATTTGTTTTCCTTTTGATTCATTGATTAAATACTTTATTAGTCAGAAATCTGTAAACAGCACGTGGTACAGTCGGACGTTAAAAGGAGAACACAAAAAATACGTTGCAGACATGTAAAATCCTGTATGGTTTGCTTTGTTTTGTGATTGTCCCTCTCAGGAATCCCTGAAAAAAGAAAATCGAATCATGTGTGGATCTCGGGATCCACATGGAAACGGTGAATATCCCGAACAAAAAACATGCTGACATTCAGTGACATTGTCTGTCTTTCCTGGTTAGCCTACATACTAAAGAGTACAGACTAACCTGAAATAGAATATACGTTGCTTTGATTATAACAGCGGCTTGAGTAGATATTATCTATCTTACCGGTATTTAGGTTTCATAGTTACAGCTGATAATGCCATGGGTAACAGAGGAGTGAGAAGAGGAGTGAGACGCTGGTGTCTGGTAAATCAATCATATAAGGCATTGTGTAGGCACAGATAACATGAAGAGAAATCCTTTTCAGCCCGGGGAATAGGTGGACAATGATATCAGCTTGAAAAACCTAAGATAGATACAATAGAAATTGAATGACATTTCATCCAGATTGATGACTTGCAACCTTAAAATGTTGATGTGACATTTTGAGTCAACTATTTTACTATTACTTTAAAAAGTTGGACCTATTTTGTTATTGCGCCATCATCAAGCATGACATCTCCTTTGGAGTGCTTTATATTGAATCGTTCTGTTGTGAGGAGGATGTGAAAATAAATCTCACATAACACTTCCAGTGCATGCTCTGAATTCCACTGAACAGTCTCTGCTAGCCTACATTAAACCACACTTTTCTACACTTTTCACACCCGTCTATGTCAGCCTCACAGTAGAACGATAGTATTCAGGACCAGGTAAAAATTGCCAAAGCTGCCTTCTATAACAAGGCAACTAACAAAGTCATGTAATCAATCTTGCTTTTCCCCATCATCCTACACGCAGGAAAAGTTGTCTAAAAATAAATATAACAGCCTTTGTAATCCCAGTCCAGGGAGTGGGAATTATTCTAAATGGCAAAGTGCATGGCAAAATAAAGCTCCCAAGCTATGTCATACAAACATCCCACCTCCCAGCTGCACCCGCTCGGTCTCTGTCGCTCTCATTCTTGCTTTCTATCCTCTACTTTAGTTTGGCACTCATCCTTTCCCTTTCCTCCAGGCCTGGGCAAACTTGTTACATCATATCCTGAGATTGCTGAACTTCCTACAAATTCTGCTTTTGCTTCCTTGCCTCCCTCCTCCTCTTCCTGTTCCACTCTTCCTCCACCTCTACCTCCTCCCTCTGTGAACAGATCAGTTTGTAGCAGTCACAGTCGAGGCCCACATGAGCAGAGCTTTACTATCCACACACACACCATCATCATTGCATCATACGGCAAGCATGCACCAGCCAGGTCATCTATTGTCATAGAGCTATCTGTGTGTTTTAGCCCACCACTGACACGACTGATGTTTGTAGACTGGTGTTCACACACACAGTAAGCTGGGCAGGTTAATGCATTGTCGTGACAAGTACTGGACTGAGATGCTGTGGTACCAGCCATTATTTGTCAAGCCATATGCGGTGAACGACCCTGGGCTGAGTGGACGCTGTCCTGTTAAATCCCCAATCTTTTATTATTTTGTTCTAAACCATATCAGTTCAGTGGGTGTATCTTGGAGAGTTTAGTCTCTAGATGAAAAGTAGCCTTTTGGATACCATTACCCCTCATTATTTTAGCTGGTGTTTGTTTACATTCAGAATGCTTTTTGTGCCATTAAGGCAAAATGTGTTTACTAACATTAACTAGTCAGTATTTTGTTTTGTATAGCTTTGCGTAAGGAGGATCAAGCTCAAATCTAATTGTAATGTAGAACACAGTTTGACTCTTGGACAGCAACAGGCGTTTACTGTGGCCAACAGGCAGTCATGCTGTTTGCTGGCCTACGTGCAATACAGTCTCGTGTCAACAGACCCAAGGCCCACTTGGCAGCGGGTCTTTAGTGGTTCACTGACCCATGAGATGTTGTGTGATGTGGCTGCGGACCAGTGTACGACCTGAAAGGCCAAACTCAGTGCAGAGCACGTCTACGTTGCTTCAATATCCCACAGGTCACAGTGTGTGTGTTTGTGTGTTCTTGCCTGTGTCTCAGTGTCAGAGCCTGTGTCTGTGCACCTGTAGCTCTGTCCTGTGTGTCATGATGATGCTTTGATGGCCCTGCACTTATAACTGTGTCCATCTGAACGCTCCAGTAATGTGACCTTTGGACCTTGGCCAGTGACACACCCACAGAGGGAGTCGTCTTGGCCGGTAGTTTGGAGTGTTCACTTCGCTGTGGGAACAAAGCTATTGCCCTCTCACAGTAAAATAGATATGTCATTTTACAGCTCTGATATGTGAGCAGTGTTTTTAAACCCATTAAAACCAGAAAGCATCCCTGTCCTTGTGTTAAAGATGGAACACATGCATGCTCGCAGCGTGGCACAAACATTTTAGAAACACCTTCAAAGTGTAAGAACTACTGATTTAGAAGGTCTTATGGCTTAAAGCTATACTGTGTAAGATTCTCAACTAGTGGTCAGTAGCCATATAGCAAACCGCGGTCGCGTTCGCGTCTTTCGCCCGTTTTTCGTACCTTCACACCCCCGCGTCTGCCTCCACAACGCCGAGAGCTATCTTTAGAGGGGTCCCTGGTTCCTGTGCGTTCAGGCATTCCGGAGAAACGGACTATTTCACCCTGCCTGGTAGGCGAGAATTACCTTTTGAGTAAAGAGACACACGGGCGACTACAAATATGGCGACCCCACTTCAAGATGCGCTGCATTGGCCGGTAGTGTACCATGTGTGCATGATCGGCGATGTGATTGGGCAACGTATACACAACGTATACAGATGATGCAGATTACGTAATCATGGCGCGAAATTCTCCCCCCCTCACGGCTCATAGAAAACATATAAAGAGAAGGCTTCAGAAGCTGAAAATAACGGAGTGGGTGTTCTAAAACTTTAGCGATTTAACAGTTAGGACAATTTTAAGATTTGTTTTATAAAAAAAGTTACATAGTAAAACTTTAAGTATTACAACCATCTCATTCCGCTCAAGGAAACACAGAAATGATTTAGCCTTGATCACATGACAAAGACAAACCTAGGTTCTTATCATGGATATGAATTGCTTTTGTGATCTTTGTGATAAAGTTAACACTATATGCTCCAGTGATTTTCTCCACTCTGCTTCAGTTTATAGTATGTTTGCTTCCGTCACATAGGACTTCCTTGTCCCCTGCCCGCTCTTATCAGCCGTGACGATTCTGCATTATTCTCTTCACAAATGGTCCCTTATTCATAAATAGAACATCCATTTATTATCCACAATAGCCAGTGATTTCACCCTCTCTCTGTTTGTCTCTCAGTTACAGGCCTGCCATTATTATTTTGACTAATGGATAATCTTGAAATGTCTGCTGTTATTTTACCCATCAGCTCAGTTTGTCATGTTTTGATAATGAAAAATGTAAAGACTGAAAAACTGGTCGGGTCCAGTTGATCCCCAGCTAAGTGGTTGATAATAGAGCCAAATTGACTCTCACTGGGTTTGATCTTTGTTTTGGTACACTTGCAGGCTTGCTGGCGAATATTGGACAAAGCTTATTTTAGAAGGCCGGCGTTAACTTAGAAAAGATATTTAGTGCTGCAGACTGTGCAGTCGCTGAGATGTAACTTTTCAGGTGATGGAAAACACCTTCATTTCATGCTAATGACACCCATGTACTGCACATACCTGATTGTTACTATCAAAACCTCCACTGGCTGGCTGTCTGTCTGTCTGTCTGTCAGTCAGTGTGTCCGTCACGTCACGTCACGTCACGTCACATCACACTTTTGCCCCTACTCATATCTCCGCCACCGTTTCCCCTATCCATGTCAAACTTTGCACACACACTCCTTGGATAGCAACTCACAACCTCCACCCCTCATTTCTCACACAGCGTCACCTCTTCTAGCGCCACCATCAGGCCGATCTTTGCAAAACACATTTTTGGACACTGCTCCTACCGATTAGGGAGTCTTACTGGTACTACATCTAATTATTTATAGTCTGATTTCTAATTATTTACAGTCTGATTCCTGTGTTTATGTGTCTTTTCTTTTATTTCCTGCTTTCACTTGATCCTCTCTCTCTTCATCCATCTCTCTTCTCATGAAAACTACAAAATGATGGAACGGGCAAAGGAAAACAACTAGAAAGATAATTGGAATTTGCAAGTGTGGTTGCCGTGACACAGATCACACGTGCTAATAACTTTGTATCTATCAGTCCTTGTCCCTATTTGACCAGTGCTAACCATTCCGTCCTTGTCCCTTTGATGCCCATTTATGGAGATCCCTGATGTCATCAATCTTAAACCCATATCTTGAAATGCCCATATATGGACATATTGTGTCAGTCTCATGTGGTCTATGATGTCATACATCTATGATGTCCGTCATCTCCATATTTGGGAAAAGTAAAATTTGTAATCAAAGTAAATGGAGAAAATTAATTCACGAATAAATATATAATAAATTAAACTATGTAAATGGAGAAAATTAATTCACGAATAAATATATATAAATTAAACTATGTAAAGTATCTCTTAGCAAAATGCAAGGAATTGATTCCTGATGAAGCCCGTCGATTTGACCGGCAGGGGCAACCACACTAAATATTTCACCCACTTCTTTTCACCTGTAAATGTGCTGTGACAATAACGCATTTGTTTTGTTTTCTCATCTTGGCTTGCACTGACCTATATTTTGCAGGCGGTTTACCTTGCTCTGTCAATTTTGAGAAATCCAATTCACTTTCATACTAATTTCATGTTGATATACTGCAGCTCTGTTCAACTATTTTTTTTCACCCTTTTATGCTGGTAGCTCAATGTAAATCAAGTGTCTCAGTCAGGAGGAAATTAATGTGTAGCCTACTTTGATGTGTAAGCCAGAAACGTCAGTTTGACTGGTAGTTGTGTTTATTTCTGCAAGTTTGAAAGGATTTTAGATATATCCATATCTGGTATGTCCGATCTTTATCATCATTCTCAATGTCTATCCACTATCTCCCAGCCATATATCTCCATCAGGGTGAATACATCTGAAGGGCATACCGTAATTCTGGTAATTATTATCTTGTAATGGTGACTGGCAAGGGAAAAGGCCGATCTATAGTATACAGAGATAGAGATATGCTAATGGTAATTTCCTCAGCATTTGTCTAGGTTGGTGCAGACTGTCTTCTGTTAATTATTGACCAGCAAGCTGCTAGCTAGTTTCAAATGATCCCTCTGTGTTTGCATAATCACATTCCTCTCTGGCTGTGGATTTAATAGCTCCAACTTCCAAGCATTGTCTATTCTTGAGCCTCCTCACCGTGCTGTCAGTAAAGGCCTGCAGGGTGTTCATTTAGGTCTCTTGGCAGAGATTTAAGTTACGTTTTACGCGCTGAGTCGATTGACTCTCCAGATTGTACTGTGTAGTCACCAAATATCAGTTTTAAACCTATGACCCCGTATAGACCAGTGCATGAGACTATGCTAAAGAGGCTTAAGTTCCCCCAGGTGGTTCTTTAAACAGGTTGGGCCATCTCTTTGTAACACTCGCTTCACTGTGTCTGTCTTTCTGCTTGTCAGGCAGTGAGAAGGAAGGATCCAGTGATGAGTGCACCCTCGGCCTGTCAAAGATCTCTGCCTGGCCTAGACCTTAACCATCTGTTTTTCTCTGACTAGCTGTGTAATAATTCCAACTCCAATGTGTTTTAATTAACAGTCTGAACAATTCATTTTTTGATTCATTTCTTCTTGAGTAAGCTGTGTGTAGTTTGATTACAGATATTTCAGACAGTGCTGAAAAGTCAGCCAGCTGTTTATGTGTTACTGATGTTGCTGTCACTCTCCAAAGCACAGCAGTGTGAAATGGCAGGGATGCAAGGACCAGGGGCTAGGAGACAGGCTATTTTAGACATTGGCACTCAGAAGCTAAGTAGCACTTGGCTACAGTCCTTCTATACAGCCCCCCACCACACCGTCCACAATCCCATCTCCAGAGAATTGTCTGAATGTGGTCTCCTCCCATGTCATTCCATACGTTCAGTGGCCCTTCTGTGTGCCGTGACAACTTGTACCATACCACACCCTTTTGTACCCCACCCTCTATAGGTCCTGTTGCCCTGTTCTGGCCCTCTGAATTCTGTGTTGATCGTCAGGGGCTTAAATCAAGATGTGCTTAATTTGAC
The DNA here is from genome assembly GCF_963921795.1 of Nannobrachium achirus. Classification (NCBI taxonomy): domain Eukaryota; kingdom Metazoa; phylum Chordata; class Actinopteri; order Myctophiformes; family Myctophidae; genus Nannobrachium; species Nannobrachium achirus. Next base: position 43,185,639 of record NC_137817.1, read on the forward strand.
AAATTTGTGTCAGCTTTGGGCAAGCACGTGCAGCAGTGAAAGGAAACACCAGTACTATAGCTGCCTCTACATACTTTTGGACAACAGAACAACCAGAATGGTACAACCCGTTTTGCATCTACCCGTCGTGATTATCAGCGTTAAGGCTGTCTCCTTTCACTGCTGTAGCCTACTCATCAGGACCATGCATCCAGTGGGAGAGACTTTGAAATTTGAGTTGTGCTTGCACCCATCGTAATGACCAAGTTGTACAACAAGCAGGATACTGTTACGCTAGCACCTGCATGGTTCCCGTAACATCGGGTATTGTCGGGAATAACACTTGGGTTTAGACATTTCCGCATTGTTGATCAAGGTTATTTAAAGGTAAAGGTTATCAATTGACAGCCACCAGACAGCCAGCTGAAATGACTAAATAAATTAGTCAGATGTTAAGATTATGAGTGGCTGAATGTCCATCGTTATAGTGCATCAGAAATACATTTTGGTTTAGGAACAACAGAGCTGCTCTTCTTCTTTTTTTTTTTGTTATTATGAAACTGATATTAACATATTTACAGCCTAGAAATTATTGGGGAAGCAGTGAGGCATGGCCAGGCTTAGGCATATCAACAATAAAAGAAACAAGTCACTTGTAGATGTTTTATACATGTGGTTTATTATACAGAAAGTGCTTTAAAATATGTTAAGGAAATTAACGCTCATCAATCAGAATGAGAGACAACTAGAAGCAGTGCTCTTCCGAGCACAGGTCTCCACCAGACCGTGCGTCCTGGTGGTGCTACTGTATAATAGGCCAATGTAAAAAGGGTGGCATATGTTCTTCACCTTAGATCTTTCATGGCAATCGGACGCTGCATGCATGATTTGAAGCATTGTGTTCCAAAAATGTGTTTTGCTAAAGTCTACCTGCTGGTGGCGCTATAACAGGCCAATGTGAAAAAGGTAGCATTTGTTCCTTGACCTAGTGGGAATATGTGTGGCAAATTTCACGGTAATCGCAAGCTGCGTTGATGATTTGAGGTATTTTGTTCAAAAACGGAGCAATCCTGCAAACTTTGGAAGCTAATATTAGCCAATCAGGATGGAATATGAAATACCAGACGGATCGGACTTGATCACATGACTATAGAGATACTGTGTACCGATTTGTGTGATTTTTGGATAAAATCTCAAGGAGTAATATCCAAAAATGTGTTTTACATAAGTCGGCCCAAAGGTGGCGCTATAAAAGGCTGATGTGAAAAATGCAGGGCAAAGGTTTATCCTTTGCCTCTAGGGAGTGCGCTTACAAAGTTTGAAACTGATCGGTGGAGTTATAGGTAAAACCACAAATCAGCCTGTTATAGCACCACCATGAGGCTGATTTAAACAAAAATAAGTGGCATTTCTTCCTCGGCCTAGTGGGAACGTGTGTGCGCGATTTCATGATAATTGTCTCCACCAGCCGAAGGCTGAGGGAGAGTATGTTTTCCCCTCCGTCCGTCCGTCCGTCCGTGCGTGCGTGCGTGCGTCCGTCCGTGCGTGCGTCCGTCCGTGCGTCCGTGCGTCCTCGCAGTTTGTGAGCAGCTAATCTCAGTCACCGTTGGCCCGATCGCTGCCAAACTGAGACCACACACTCCCTGGATGCCAATCTAGAACCTCTGCCCCACATTTTTTAAATCAGCCTCATGGTGGCGCTATAACAGGCAGATTTGTGTGGCCTGGTTGTTACCAGCTAATCTCCGGCGCCGTTGGCCCGATCGCTGCCAAACTGAGCACACACACTCCCTGGATGCTAATTCAGAACCTCTGCCCCACATTTTTTAAATCAGCCTCATGGTGGCGCTATAACAGGCCGATTTGTGTGGCCTGGTGGAGACCTGTGCTCGGAAGAGCACTGCTTCTAGTTGCACTTTGCGTTTGTGATTTGAGGCATTTTGTTCAAAACGGCTCAATCCTACAAACTTTGGAAGCCAATCTTAGCCAATCAGGATGGAATATGCAAAATCGCACAGATCCGTGTCGATCACATGACTGTCGAGATACTGCCTACCGATTTGTAGGATTTTTGGACAAAATCTGTAAGAATAGTGCACAGAAATGTGTTTTGCAAACATCGGCCACTAGGTGGCGCTAGAAAAGGCCCATTTGAAAAATTTAGGGCAGAGGTTCTAGATTGGCATCCAGGGAATGTGTGTGCTCACTTTGGCAGCGACCGGGCCAACGGCGACTGAGATTAGCTGCTCACAAACTGCGAGGACGCACGGACGCACGCACGGACGGACACACGGGACGGACGGAGGGGAAAACATACTCTCCCCCATGCCTTCGGCTGGTGGAGACAATAAGTGGCATTTCTTCCTCGGCCTAGTGGGAACGTGTGTGCGCGATTTCATGATAATTGCACTTTGCGTTTGTGATTTGAGGCATTTTGTTCAAAACGGCTCAATCCTACAAACTTTGGAAGCCAATCTTAGCCAATCAGGATGGAATATGCAAAATCGGACAGATCCGTGTCGATCACATGACTGTCGAGATACTGCCTACCGATTTGTAGGATTTTTGGACAAAATCTGTAAGAATAGTGCACAGAAATGTGTTTTGCAAACATCGGCCACTAGGTGGCGCTAGAAAAGGCCCATTTGAAAAATTTAGGGCAGAGGTTCTAGATTGGCATCCAGGGAATGTGTGTGCTCACTTTGGCAGCGACCGGGCCAACGGCGACTGAGATTAGCTGCTCACAAACTGCGAGGACGCACGGACGCACGCACGGACGGACACACGGACGGACGGAGGGGAAAACATACTCTCCCCCATGCCTTCGGCTGGTGGAGACAAAAATACTTGAATGGATCCCATCATGAAACCTATTATTGCTATATAACAATCTAGCAATTCTATAGCAACAATTGCTATACAGTGTACGTTCAGTAACAGGGGTCCTCCGTCTCTCCGGCTGTTTAATAAACTGAAAATACATATTCAAATTTCAGCCAATCAGGAGAGACCGAATTATCAGCTTAAATGTATTATATTTTCCAGTGTTCCAGTTCCAATGTTATCTGCTCACTTCTTTTTGTCATTACTTACCAATTTCACTTCATCCATTCCAAATCAAAGCTGAAAATGCATTTTCTGTTTAATAAAGAGGTGGAGAGACAGGGAGACCCATGTTACAGAACATACACTCTATAGCAGTTATTATCTCCGAAAGGCATGACCGAGACTATGTTTTGCACCCTGTCCGTCCGTCTGTGTGTCCCTGTGTCTGTCACCAGCTAATCGCCGGCACTGTTGGCCCGGTCGCTGCCAACCTGTACACATACACTCCCTGGATGCCAAGTCAGAACCTCTGCCACAGTCTTTCAGATCGGCCTGTTATAGCGCCACTATCAGGCAGATTTTTTCCGAAACACATTTTTTGATATTACTCCTACAGATTTTGTCCAAACAATTACACAACACAAATTGGTACACAGTATCCCTATAGTCCTGTGATCAACAGTTCAACACATACAGGTTTTTGTCTTCCAAACTTTGCAGGATTGATCCGAGGAGCACTTTCCATAGTAGCTATTGGATTATTCCTATATTGTTAATTTTATTGGTTTGATGGAATCAACTCTTGAGTATTTATTCTTATTTTGATTTTATCTGGGTGTCTCTCATTCTCTGATTCTAGAATCTACAGTGTGTAAATGGGTCGGGCTGCTCTTGATCCCATTTTGAGGAACACACTGAACTTTTCCTCTACACTCCTCTCCTTGGCTTTGTGCAGTAAACTCTCTGTCTGAAATGACGGACTGCCATGATTGTATGAATGTGTGGAGTCTGGCGCTGCCATATGAGGAGTTATTTTTGTTCTTTTATAGAGATGAAGATTTAGGCAACATTCTCTCAACACGTGGTATGACAGAGGTTTACACGCAAAGGCGCTAGACTCGCCTCAGGCATTGCGGGACACTGTTTGTTTTGTTGTGTTTACAGGTCTTTTTGGAGCATCATAAGCAAAGGGGGACAAACTGGGAAGTCATGTTGATTGGAGTGGTCAGTCAAATACTTGAATATAAGCTTATGTTGGGCCTGCCATCATGATGATGATGTTGATGACAGCTGAAGAGGAAACATTCCAAATCCAGTCCTGTCCTCTGTCCCACCCTCACCCCCAGACTAGCACTTACAGTACAAAGCACCACTCTCAGTCTGTTTCACAAGGGATCACTGTAACGGTCTTGCATTACTCTCCCATGTCCACCTCACACCAACATGCAGGATTAAACGTAGTTAAGCTGCACCTCAGTGTCCCTGTGTGTTTGTTGGTGCATAATGTCTGTGTGTGCCTGGCGATGTCTCATTCGTACAACAAGCCTGCATTTGTTCTTTTTAGATCAGTGACTCATAGGATGGCCTTTGAGAGAAGGAGACAGGAGGGGGTGTGTGGGGTTGGTTGGTTGTATTGTCCCCGTTGTGTGGGTTGCTGCTTTGCTGCATCATAGACGCACGCGTTAACTTAAGAGCAGCGGTCCCTCTGCAATATCTGGCTCGCCTGTGCTTTTTAAGTTTTCATTGTCAAACCTTGACCCAGCTATCGTGCTTTTAATAGTGCCTTAGGTTGTCATTTTCTTTCCTCCTCATCCTCAGTAAAAAAAAAAGAAAGAAATCTCTCCTCAACCCATGTGCCTGGACTTGTAGCCTGTGTGAACTGTGAAAGTGTTTCCCCTTTGATTCATATTGTTTTAGAGGGACACTCCCTTTTAGACGGTTTGTCTCTCCTGAAGCTACCAAACCAGCAAAACTGTAACAACAGTCAACCAACAGTCAAATCTTGGCATGTCTCGCCATTATTTCTCCCATGCACATTGCACAGTTACACGTATGCATGTTCACATCACAACCGTAGTCTGTGTTTTCATCACAGTTGTATGGCTCAGTTATAGACCTGTTGTGGCCTTGTTATCCAACAGCTCTCACACCGTAGATTGATCGGTGCAAGCAAGGTAGAGGGCACACAGGGTGCACTGATTTATGCCTAATTTATACTCCATCTCAAGACTGGCTTGCCGACAAGAACTGATCTAGTCTGCTAGCAACAACATTGTGTGGTGGTGGATTATAATTAGATTATAAATTTCCTACTTTTACATTTTCCTTGACTCATTCTGCTTGCTATGTACTGATCAGGTAAGTGCTTTCAGAATGGCAATTACCTGACATGGATCTCATCATTATGTTTTGTTTGCCTGTGACGTGTCCCGTGCCAGCCGGACTTACTGGTTATCCTCACCACCTGCTGGTCAATGTGTGATGGCAGGTGTGCAATCTGTATACACTTACTGTACAATCTGAGCAAAATCCTCAGTGGCAATTTAACCACTTAATACATAGGGAAAGTAGCTGATCTACAAGCTTGTAGAGCTGCTATTTTCAATAGTGTTTTTTCTGTGTAGGTTGCTTATTACTTTGTGGACCATGAGGATCCATTTGGGTCAATGTTTTACACTCAAGAGTTAAATTAACACTCAGAATTTTATTGTGTGGGAAAACAGAGATTTGGTGTTAGAGTTGTTTTTGGCACATGATCAAACTCTTAGGGCTTCAACAACACAATTCCATTGTTTTCTTATCGCACATTCTTTCTGCCTTTCTTTTCTTTTCTTTCTTTTTTTAACCCGTAAGTTTCGTAGTACCTGTTCAGGGGGTCTGATCAGTTGGTATATCAAAAAGAGGTGGTTGCGCAGCCTTGTGCTACAGTAACTAGTAGAGTAAACATCAAACTAAGTCATATAATTCTGGCCTGGTTTAGTGGAGATATTACCACTATTTTCTTTCTTCTTTTTGTGTGGTAAACTACAGCAGGTAATCCAATGGTTTACGATAAACGGTTACCCCTTGGCCTTTTGTTTTTCATAGAATTGAATTTTGTTACTGACACAGTTGGTGCTCTGTTGAAGCTAACATTTTATCTTTATCTAACAATACATGTGCAAACTCTCTGCATGCATGCTTGTGTGAGGGTAGAAGTTCATGTATTTCAAGAACAGTCCGACCGATCAACTTCAAATTCGGCGCACACATCTCAGAGAATCTCGTACATTGGATCTGTACATCAGGGGGCTTGTTCCAGCTTGTTGTTTTGCCATCATTCAAAGCATTTACTTCACTTAAAAACCTAAATGCTTGTTTACTTCACTACCAGCAGGATAATGACCAAACAGCTCTTGCTCATTCATAGCCATTAGTAATTAATTTGCCTCTATTGATCTGAGGCAGCAAGCTCAAGGCTCTAGCTGCCTGCTACTTACTGAGCTCTGGAGCTATGCTATGACTGCAGGGCTCATTTAAGCTTTTGTGCTTGTGAGTTATGTCGCTACGAGAACGGCTAACGGCAATGACAAGGGGACGAGGGGGGGTGCAGCTGTCATGTATGTAATTTCATCTATCCACTGAATGATTTTCGAGTAGACTAATAAAATAACAACACTCCTCTTCTTGTCGTTGACATTTTCTCTTGTCTCTTTTCTCTTTGGCATTTAGGCTTTGAAGTTGCACATGGCAGATATGACACATAACCTAAATATACAAATACATTACTGACATATTTGATAGTGGAAATAGCCGATAGCCACAACGCGTTGCATCGCGACTCATTGTGAACTTGTAGATCTGCTATTTCCACTATTTTTGAAAATGTTAATGTTAATCATTTTTCAACATGGAGATGATTATGACAAAAATAATTGCGATTATGTCAAAACATTTCAATTAGACAATTATGTAATAATTAGAGATGTGCCGGCTTTGCCTCTATCGACTTTGCCAAACTACATGTTGAATTGGATACTAGGACCTCAGCCTGCAATCTCCTAATGTTTATACATAAATATACAATGTCAGTGTTTTGTAAGAAGAATCATTAAATATATAAATACTGCTACAGTAACACAATAAATAAAATAATTTATGGATTTGACGATCGAGCGGGAATATCGGTATCGGCAGATACTGATTCCAGTTGATCGGTAATCGGTATCGGCCCTAAAAATCGCAATCGGAGCATCTCTAGTAATAATTGTGACATGCCTAACTATGGGTTAGATTAACACTTATGCCGCCATAGTGTTGCCATAACTAATGTACATTAACTGCCATGGATCTTTCCTATTGCAGGGCTTGACATTAAGGCTTAAAAAAAAGTAATAAAAAATTCTTCCGGACAAATTAAAAAGTTACTTGTCCGTTGGACTCTTGTCCGTTAGACTAGTGGCTCTTGGTTTCACTTTTTCTGTGATGCTCCTTGCAGCTTTGTGTTGTATGCAATCTATGGACTGCCCATACTATGGAGTGGAGTGAGGAGGGGGGCAAGGGGAGCAGTCCTTCATTATTCTCCTTCAGTGTTTGACTCCTATCCGTCCATTTAGCTTCTAATTAGGGATGGTCCGATCAGGTTTTTGGAGCCGTGTGCAGAGCTCCCTCTGAGTGGCAATGTGTGTCCTGTCTCACCAGAGTCTGTGTCCAGTCGAGAATGAACAGGATCTGCCCATGCGCAATTCTTTGGATGGGATTTATGTCACTTTGAAGTGAGCCGATTTTTTGGATGGGAGGATGGGATTTATGTCACTTTGAAGTGAGCCGATTTTTTGGATGGGATTTATGTCACTTTGAAGTGAGCCGATTTTTTGGATGGGGTTTATGTCACTTTGAAGTGAGCCGAATCTCTGGGATCCGTTCTTTTCAAAGAGCCGTTCAAAAGTTATTTATTTTGTAAATACTTTGTAGATTTTGATTATAATTACAAATCACTTCAATCAAAAACATAGACCTGGAACTGCTCAAATTCACGGCTCCACTTCGAACCGAGGTTTGATTTTTGGAACCGATCACCGAGCACCGATCACAAAAGTTTGATCACCCGATACCGATCAATCACCGATCCGATCAAGTTATTTATATTTTCTAAATGTTAATGTTTTAACTTTAATTCATTCATTCACTCATGAATTCATTTATATATTTGCCTTATAGTTATTTACCAGCATTACTATGTATTTATTATCATAGCAATAACTAATTATTCCTTCAGCACTGTGGAAATCAATACCCCAAAATGGCCTCAAGTGGGCATACTGAACGGCTGGTTGATCGGATGCACCGATACGATCGGATCGGTGAATTTACCTTTTGATCTAAACCACCGATTATCGCCGATCACACTTTGATCGGCCCGATCCGATCCATTGACGATTGATCGGTAACATCTCTACTTCTAATATAAACAAAAGATAGCTGGCACGGTTTGAAATTCAGACAAAGTCCAGGATGACATGGAGATCTGCCAGGGTTTTGGACAGTGTTGGCTGAGTGCCACCTTAGGACTGGACAGCAACCATAATCTGTTAGTATGGTTGCTGTCCCGGGCAGGGGTGAGATACCATGGGCTCGGTGAGCCCAGACTTCTTTTTTTCAAGCTGCATGTACGCACGCCCCACATACACGCACACACGACACGCGCGTGCACGCACGTCGTCAAGTTGTGTGACGCCCTGGTCAGCACAAACACTTCAGTCCCCTTACCTGGCTAGCTGCTTTGCATAACAATACTCGGGTAGGCAGTTCTCACCTATCCTCATTTACACTTGTACACGGCCAGCAGCACGTTCGCCTTGCATTCTTTGCAGACATTTAGCTTGTGAGTCGTGAACATCTCATCTGTTTACTTCAAAAGAGTGGAAGAAAAACGAAGCAGTGTGTTGTTTTGTCAGAGCTGCATGCATAGCGGAGGGAGAGTTCTGAAAGTGTCTATGATTGTAAAGTAAAGTCTGTGTAATATGTAAAGTTATTTATATTTTATATAAAAAAATACATTAATTGAAACACATTAATTGAAACTAATTAACAATGTAACTAACTAATAAGAAATATAATTAGGATGCATAAAAAATGTGATGTTGAATACAGTATTTCAACTAGCACCGTGCGGCATGCATGCGTGCACACGTGCACGCGACGTGCATGTGACGTCATGAATTTAGAGGGGCACCACTTCTAAAATCCATATCACACCACTGGTCCCGGGTCCTGGGTGGCCAACACCTGTTTAAAATTCAGGATAACATGGAACTCTGTGCTCATTTATTTGGCTAATACATATGGATCTCCACACATGGAGAGCTGTGCAAATTTTGGGGGGTAATACATTTGGATTGAACCTAAATGGATCTATATCGGGTTTAAAAAAAATCGTTTGCACTGGCGTCAACTAAAATCTTGAACGAGGCTCTGAAACCGCATTGACTGAGATTAGATTAACTACTATCTGTGCACTTGTGTCCCCCCTCTCTATGTATTTATATTATGTCTTTTGTCATTGATGTCTTGTGTGTGGCTTCAGCAGGGGTGAAAGCCCAAGCCAAACATTTCCCTTGTGGACAATAAAGTTTACCTTGACCTTGACCATGTGTTAACTTAGGAATAGGATGGATCAGCTGTGTGCACCAAATGTTGCTAACATGCAGTGATTCTGACTAAAGGATTTGGTGCACAAGCCATGTAAATTAGTCAGATATAATCCCATCATCATAATCCCATCCACCCATCCATTGAGATTAGAACAACGCTAGTGTCCAATCAGAATCATGTTACAAAGCTGTCCAATCAGAATCTGCGAATGGCTTGTAAAGGTTTAAGAGAACTTATACTAGATTCTGTTAGTATATACGTTTATATTTGTTTTACTTTTGAAAAACATTAAACATTACTGACCCCTGTATACAACATTTAAATGGATAAAGACTAGAGTGAATCTAAACTATTTCAGAGGACATATTCTGACGAAACCTAGTGTGTCCTTCAATAAAACAATAAAACTGGCACCACATCCTGATGTATCAGCCAAATGGGCATTTTTACAGCTTTGTTTTGAGTTTGTGCGTTTCTTTGTATGAATGAAGTGTGTGTGTGTGTGTGTGTGTGTGTGTGTGTGTGTGTGTGTGTGTGTGTGTGTGTGTGTGTGTGTGTGTGTGTGTGTGTGTGTGTGTGTGTGTGTGTGTGTGTGTGTGTGTGTGTGTGTGTGTGTGTGTGTGTGTGTGTGTGTGTGTGTGTGTGAGAAAAGAGATGGAGACTGGATACAGAGGATTATTCCAGCAATCACCATGGGTTTGCTCTACCAGTTAACACATCTACTGCCTCTTAATCTGAAGGTTGCTTGGTGCCTCGGCGCCACGTCGTTTCCTCCGTCGGCCGCCGCTATTATTTTGAAGGGCCGGAAGGGGGTTGTTTTTGTTTTTTTGGATTATCACTTGACGGCAACGATTACGTCATCTAGTCACATGACAGTGTGCGACAAGAAGATGAAGATGGCTGCGCCCTGCCTTTTGCCTTGTTTACATTTAGATCTGCTGCAAAATGTCTCAAAATGGCTATTTTGTTTAAATGAAGTTTCTTTATGGGCCTCGCCATTGACTTAACATTGAGGAGCTTCACTTCGCGTGCACGCCCAACGTGCGTTGTAAACAAATCGCCGACATTACCGATGCGAGCGGGACCGGAGCGACATTAAGTAAGTAATAATATCTTTACTGTATATACAGTAAGATTCACAGTCCTCACCGTCAACGGCGCCATGGTATTAACCCTTTCAATGACAATCCTCACCGTCAACGGCGGCAGATGGGTTAATTGTCTAGTGTTTTAGGAATCCTTATATTTTCTCTCGCTTGCTCTTTTCTCCTCCTGACAAAGTAGTTTGACACGCACGCACGCACGCACGCACGCGCGCATCCAGCAGTGTTGTATGGAGTGCAGTAAAAGCAGCAGTGATTAGAGAGCAGTCAGCAGCTGTAGCTCAGGTCTTTACGATCCTGCAGAGCTCACATCTCCTGACTGCTGTTTAACACCTACTGTAGCTCTGCCCGGCCAGCACAGGGTACACAGTGTACCAATGGTTCTCAACAGCTCTCTCTTTATCTCTCTCTCTCTCTCTCCTCTAGTATCACTAAGGTGTGCAAGTTGAGCCGTTCTCTGTCTCTTTATCTCTCTCTCTCTTTCTCTCTCTCACTCTCTCTCTCTCTCTCTCTCTCTCTCTCTCTCTCTCTCTCTCTCACACAGCCATCTTTGTTGCTGAGCACGTAGAAGTGATAGATTATTATTCATTAAATCAGATGGGTTCATGTTTTTCCATCTATCGCTTTCCCTCTTGTGTGTGTGTGTGTGTGTGTGTGTGTGTGTGTGTGTGTGTGTGTGAGAAAGAGATGGAGACTGGATACAGAGGATTATTCCAGCAATCACCATGGGTTTGCTCTACCAGTTAACACATCTACTGCCTCTTAATCTGAAGGTTGCTTGGTGCCTCGGCGCCACGTCGTTTCCTCCGTCGGCCGCCGCTATTATTTTGAAGGGCCGGAAGGGGGTTGTTTTTGTTTTTTTGGATTATCACTTGACGGCAACGATTACGTCATCTAGTCACATGACAGTGTGCGACAAGAAGATGAAGATGGCTGCGCCCTGCCTTTTGCCTTGTTTACATTTAGATCTGCTGCAAAATGTCTCAAAATGGCTATTTTGTTTAAATGAAGTTTCTTTATGGGCCTCGCCATTGACTTAACATTGAGGAGCTTCACTTCGCGTGCACGCCCAACGTGCGTTGTAAACAAATCGCCGACATTACCGATGCGAGCGGGACCGGAGCGACATTAAGTAAGTAATAATATCTTTACTGTATATACAGTAAGATTCACAGTCCTCACCGTCAACGGCGCCATGGTATTAACCCTTTCAATGACAATCCTCACCGTCAACGGCGGCAGATGGGTTAATTGTCTAGTGTTTTAGGAATCCTTATATTTTCTCTCGCTTGCTCTTTTCTCCTCCTGACAAAGTAGTTTGACACGCACGCACGCACGCACGCACGCGCGCATCCAGCAGTGTTGTATGGAGTGCAGTAAAAGCAGCAGTGATTAGAGAGCAGTCAGCAGCTGTAGCTCAGGTCTTTACGATCCTGCAGAGCTCACATCTCCTGACTGCTGTTTAACACCTACTGTAGCTCTGCCCGGCCAGCACAGGGTACACAGTGTACCAATGGTTCTCAACAGCTCTCTCTTTATCTCTCTCTCTCTCTCTCCTCTAGTATCACTAAGGTGTGCAAGTTGAGCCGTTCTCTGTCTCTTTATCTCTCTCTCTCTTTCTCTCTCTCACTCTCTCTCTCTCTCTCTCTCTCTCTCTCTCTCTCTCTCTCTCTCTCACACAGCCATCTTTGTTGCTGAGCACGTAGAAGTGATAGATTATTATTCATTAAATCAGATGGGTTCATGTTTTTCCATCTATCGCTTTCCCTCTTGTGACAGACACACACACACACACACACACACACACACACACACACACACACACACACACACACACACACACACACACACACACACACACACACACACACACACACACTGTATGTTGAGCGTAATTGTTTTAAGTTCTCCACAGCCCCACTTTGGGCTATTAGTTTCCCAAGGACATCGTGTTCGCGGCCGGGAACAGGCTTGCTACCGCTGCAAAAACCACATGCCCATGTATGCACACGGACGCAGTGATCGCAGAGGCGTGGACCTTGGGCACTAAACACACAAAGCTTCTAAAACACTGCTTTTACAAGGTTAACGCACCCAGGTACAGTGTTGACAGGAGCAGACGTGTACCTTGTACAGGGAGAATTGAGCCACTGAAATCCCCCATCCCGAACATAACGAGTGTGGCTCCAGGCGATTTGGAGCTCTTCCCAAACAAATCAAAGGTTGTCTTGTGAGCAAACATTAAAGATGACGACAGTCAGTCCTCTGACCCGTTACTGAATGAATTGAGGGTTGGTAGGCCTCGAGACATCAATGACAGACATGATTATTGAGCTGCATTCAGTGGAGTTTTCTTTTCTTTTCTGATTATGGATGTTTTGTTCTCAAGGCCAGTTAAGGGAAGGGGGAACATTTAGACTCATCCTCTCAATGATTAGATTACCACTTCCATTTTCTACTGTACCCTTTTCCACATCTCTTTAGTTTAGACATTATGTGTGTGTGTGGGTGTGTGTGTGTGGGTGTGTGTGTGTGTGTGGGTGGGTGTGTGTGTGTGTTATATATGTTCTTAGTGTCAGAGTCTGTGCACCTGTAGCTCTGTCTTGTGTGTCATGATGATGCCCCTGCACTTATAACTGTGTCCATCTGAACACTCCAGTAATGTGACCTTTGGACCTTGGCCAGTCACATTGTGATAAAAAACAACAACAATAACCTCTTCTCTGAACCCATTCCGTAGACCATTCCAATCACAAACTTCTAGTCAAGCCAGGTTGCGCATCTGATGCAACTATTTAAACCATTGATTAGTCGATTGCAGTTGATTACAGATGTTTTCAGGTGTAATTAAGAGTTGAATAATTGAAAAGTGAAAGTGGAATTTAGCATTGAATTTGAAAAAAAAAAAAAACACTGCAAATATTACTTTTCTTGAGCTATTTACGTTCTTTTATGATTGATTTATTTAATTCAGTTGACAGTTTTTGAATTGGAGTGGGGTTGAATAAGTTTGAGCACGGTAGATTCATTCATTCATTCATTCATTCATTCATTCATTCATTCATTCGGTCACATCATGGACAGATTCCCCTGTGTGTGCTCCAGGCCAGGGATATCCCATGATGACACATGACTAGGGGATCATCAGTCACAATATTATTTGATGAAGAGGTTGAGTCACCAAGAACACCGCTTTTAGGTTTCCCTGAACTCATGTGTGTCATGAGGTCCAATGCTGACTTGAAGCTTGTTGAGTGCACAATACTGCAGAATGAGGTCGCTGCCCTTGTTTCTAATCTGATTAATGGCAGTGGACAGACAGACAGACGGGGCTTTTGACAGAGGTGAAAGGATGAATGAATGGATAGTGGTGGGAAGTCAAGAGAGATGGAGAGAAATGAAAAGGGACAAATTGTTTGTTCTTGGGTGACCAGACGTCCCAGTTTGGCCAGGACTGTCCCGTTTTCAAGCTGCGTGTCCTGGTGTCCCGTCAAATATCTCTAAAACTAATATGTCCCGGTATTCAATATTCACTACAAAATTGTCCTGGTTTTCAGCAGCTGTTTAGTTGCTGTTTTCAGTGGTTGCATAGACATTTATCATGTTCTTTTCATGTAAACATGCTCACCTAACCAATCAGAATACATTGCGTGTCTGAATTCAACGCTGAGGCTGTTTGTCAATCAATCACTGCCTGTATGCAACCCTACGGTGCATGTGTGCGCTTGCACGAACGTTAGAAAATGGGCATGTGCTTGCGCGATAACGTGCGCATTGCTTTGAGGGTCCCGGTTTTAGGCAACAGTGGTTCGCGTCCCGGTTTGAGCGGCTGAAAATATGGTCACCCTACTTGTGTCTATATCAGCAATAATAAGTGCTGAGGGCAGCACAAAGACAAATCCCCTTGTGTGTGTGTGTGTGTGTGTGTGTGTGTGTGTGTGTGTGTGTGTGTGTGTGTGTGTGTGTGTGTGTGTGTGTGTGTGTGTGTGTGTGTGTGTGTGTGTGTGTGTGTTTTTGTGCACAAACACACAAATGCACAACAGAGTATCTTGGGGATGTGGCTCACTACAACTGATGCTCTCTCTGTCTGTCTCTCTCGCTCTCTTCTCATATCTAGGGACTTACTTTTTCTTGTCTCTGCAGCTCTATGCCTCCTTCAGACATTCTGTAAAAACTTGGGATTATAGGTATATAATGTATTGTAGTCATCTGACTGGAGTTAGTGCTGCAATTGTCTGGAGTGGCAGCAGTGGGTGCCACGCACGCACGCGCACACACACACACAGAGAGAGAGAGAGAACAATACTCGCTTTTTAGGCAACTCAAGTAGAGCTGCCTTTGGAGAGGCTAGAGTTTCTGTTATTTGCTTTGATAAGAGTGCAGTGTAGACACCCCCTCCCCACTCAACAACAGCCTTTTTATCCTATACTACACTACTTGACTTCATTAAACTGATAGATAACAAGTGTCCTGTTTTCACTTCACTGTTTCGTGTGTGTGTGTGTGTATGTGTGTGCGTGTGTGCATGCGTCCGTGGTTTGTGGTGTTGAGTCGAAAGCAATTCTAACCTGATTGTCTGTGTTTTTCAGCCCAGAATGTGACGGTTGAGGAGATTGTGTCCTCCTACAAACAGGCCTGCCAGAAGCTGAACTGTAAACCCATCGCCAAAGTGCTCAAACAAATACAGGTATGCCTCAACGAAGCGCACGCACACACACACACACACACACACACACACACACACACACACACACACACACACACACACACACACACACACACACACACACACACACACAAACACACACACACACAATCAAGCACAATCGTATACACCAGTGTTTCTCAAACTTTCAAATTTCAAGGTCGCCCCTTAACTCTGACAGTGTACAAATGGAACCAAATGAACCTGTTAGGTTCCATTTGTACACTGTCAGAGTTACAGACTTGTATGGTTCAGACCCCCTTAAAGGAACCCACAGAGTCCCTGGAATCCACTTTGAGAACCAATGGTATATACGACTTTAAGAGACCCCCAGCCCTTGGGGAAATGAAAGTCTTAGTTTTGTTTTGGTTTTGAACTGATCCATTGGTCAAAATCCCTGGCAGGTAGTTCATCTGAACTCTTAATTTCCATTGTGTAGCGTTCCAATTATACCAAGTAGGCCTGCAGGATTTATTTTGTCAGCTAGGGCTGTTTCTGACTTCCAGCAGGCCTAATAGGCATTGTTTCATTTCCATATTTTATTTTATTGTGGGGGACTCGTGAATTGACTCCTCTCTATGAATGAGAATGTTCTTAATATTTCCTTTATTCGTTTTACCTAAATGTTCTGCTTTATGTCAACCCGAAAGAGGTGAGGATTGACGAGATAATATTGACAATCGGTGTACTCTTCATAGTTGTCCAGTAATTACTTACGTTAAGCTAGCTGGATGAAAGTTTAACCTTTAAAGCTAGGACGGAGAAGTCACCGTCATTGTGTGTGTATGTTTGTGTGTGCGCGTGCTGTAAACTGGGTCAACAGGCTTGATTGATGATTGAGGTTGCGTGGCTTATAGGCCAAGTGGCCACAGCTTCCTGCACGGCTGCCCCATACCATTAAAATGTGCCTCGCTGCTGCTGTGTTGATGGAAAATTTTATTCCACCCCAAACAAACATGCAATCTTGTTTACACGCAGTTGGTGAAAAAAGCACCTGCAAGCCTCTACTTGTCTCTGACCCTCACAACAACAACAACAACATAAAAAGTTCTCTAGCATTAGGTTATTGTAACACACACACACACACACACACACACACACACACACACACACACACACACACACACACACACACACTTGGAGTGGTTTATACTCTACCACCACTAGAGCCTTTCTGGGGAATGTCTGTGAATGGATTAGTCAATGGAGCTTTGGTGAGAGCAGCTGAGACACAATGCGCCATTATTGATGCAGTCTGCATGTGGCATAATTACATGGCATTCAAGTATTATAATTTACAATTTAGGCATTTAGCAGACACTCTTGATCCAGAGTGATTTACAATAAGCAAGGGCAGCACAAGCAGGATCAAATGCATAGAAATAGTAATCTAAAAACTTAGGTAGACCAAGAACCTATACAATAAAATCAAAACATCAATAATCTGTACGTCAAAAAACTATCACACTATAGCTTTAATATGAAGTGTTTGTTGAGTAACAGGGGTCTCCTCTTCTCTGCAGCTTTTTAATAAACAGAACATGCATTTCGGGATACCAAAAGAACTCGCACAGGATACAGGATAAACAAGTGAAATTGGAAGTGATGACACAAAGGAATAGCAGAGACATTTGAAACTGGATCACTATCACTTTCCCTACCTTTTAACTAAAAGACAAAGCAGCTGGTGTGTACATTTTATCACTTTAAGTTGAAACTAAACGTGACCATCCCATGACCATCCGTGCATTGCACCTAATTTGGCCTCATCATGTTTTGAGAATTCACATTCATACTTCCCATATGAAATGTGGACTACATACTAGTGGTACAGCAGTGCACAGTTGTTTTAACGAGTGGATTTAATACAGGACAAAGACGTTTGTGAGCTTATATATCAGCTATTTTTGCTATTTTCTTTGCAACAACGTCATTGTACTTCAAAGTATAAAACAGGACTTAAGTGGTTAATCAGACTAATCGATTTAGTCAATTATGAGAAATCTATTATTTAGAATTTACACTATTCGTTTCGATTTGTTAAATCGAACAAAAAAAAGTAATCGATGGAATAATCGCTAAGAAAATAATTGATAGTTGCAGCCCTACCATACCAAATGGCACAGATGCTAATCTTTGGCACGCACACATGCAAAATGAGGGCTTACCAGGTCTGTGGCTGTGGAGGGAGAGCATGTTTCCTGAAGTTTTTCCTGAGCTGAAGCAGGCTGCAATTTGAGCCACTCTCAGCCATCCTGCTGAACACTGAATCAAGACAACCACTGTTTTCTCTGCATTCAACAATCTAGACGAAGGTCATGTGGTGCTTTGAGGAAGCTGTCGGAAACACTGTTGTGAATCGATAATTCTGTTTCTCTTTTGTGCGTTTGTCACTGAGAGAGAGGATGATTAAAGAGTTGTATTTGTTGCATCCCATATACAGGTACGCAAGAGTAAAGATATTGGGTTGTAGCTCCTCATCATTGCAGCAACAAGCAAAAAGGCAAAAAAGGGCAAGCATGCCCAGCAAGCCAAATTACATCATGATAACGTCCTCCGGTGACTCCAGTGACGTTCAGAACTAGGCCAGATCACAGCTCATATGGTAGTCCCCCCAGGAATCCGCGGAGAAAAATTCTTAATTCCGCGGAGAACAATCCTGATTCTGCGGAATTCTGTGGTGAACAATTCTTGATTCCGCGGACATTAAAAAACAACCTAAAATGACCAGTTATCAAGCTAAAAATGATATAGTTCTAATAATCAAGTAAAACCCTTCATGAAATAGCTACAATTCATTTTAATTAGTGGTTAGAATAATCAAATAATCATTTTTGAGAATATAAATCTAATATTAAATCTATTCTTTTTTTTTTATTGTTATTGTTTTTAATAATTACTTTCTGTTGCAAAGACTATATTGTCATGCAAACCCTGCCCATAGTAACCACATTTTAGAGGATAGCCTACCTACTACCTAGTATGGGTGTAATATTTATTTATTCTCTTCTGCATTAGCATTGTTATTGCCAGGACCATAGACATAGAGGAACTATAGTTCAGGACACAGTTTCTGTCAGGAACGAATGTGGGACCGGACCAATACAGCGTCAGTGCAACTAGCAGGAGGGAAGCTAAGCTATTCCCCCAGGCTCTGTATGAGGTGGCCACTGACCAGACCGTGTACACATCGTTTTATAATAGTAGTAATGACTACTCCCGCCGCTCTGCTGCCACTCGCGACCGCTATTCTGCGGACGTCAGAAAAGTCCGCGAATGGCCGAGAAATCCGCGGGTGGTCCATGTATAGCATGCGTGAGTGCGTCTTTCTCACCATGTGAGGCTTGTGAGCCAATATAAACAGTCAGACGATGTGCCTAGTTCCTAGTCCATTAAAAATCAGCACCATCCGCTCTGGTATCGTCACCACACACACGAGTCACAGCACATGAATGCATGCCACGGCAAACAAAGCCATTTCCGTTTCCGTATCCGGCACGAGGACCGGCTAGGCTGTGAGTCTTGTCCGTCTATATCACCGCGACATCTAGCGGCCGGGATGAAAACTACATGTAAAATGTAATATTCTGCTCCTCGTCTTGTCCTATTCTGCGGACTACTATGATATCCGCGGGAGGCTCTGATATCCGCGGAGGGCTTCGATTTCCGCGAAAAATTCCGTGATCGCGGAATCGCGGATTCCTGGGGGGACTAATATGGGATGATCTTGACGTCATTACCAGGACATCATATGGACTATAGGATTATTGTTATTGTTTGTAATGTTAGTTGAAATGTGAGCATATAAGGTTATATTCTGGGACATATCTGACTAGTTATGATATTTATCTGTCCTTGATCAGACCCTCTCTGATTAATCCAGGACGTCCGTTTTCGTGGGCAGGATTTATGTTGGTTGAAATCAGGTGATATTCTAGGCCAGATCTGACTAGTCATGGTTTGACTTGATCTGGCCCCAATCGAGACGTCACTTGATTGGTCCAAGTCCTGACCGTGCTTGCTGGGTGATGATCGCACCATGTCTGAGTCACACCCAATGAGAGTGACAGGACACTGGCTACTGACAGCTAACTGGCTTTGCAACACACTCATGCATGGCGCACACACGCAATCTTTGCCTTTCACTGGGCCTTTCAGAGCTTTGGTCATACAAAGTTGCATGCATTATCAGGTGTTGACACTAAGGGTTGCTCACCTGCCCCCGGCAGGTAAATAAAACTTTCTGGCAGGTGGAGTTTGCTCTCAAGTTGTCTGACTGGGCTAGTGCTTGTTTGAGAGGGGACGCAACTGCCTATAAACACAACACCAGATATATCTAAATACCTGAACGTGGCGAGAGCGTTCTGTCTCTGGTCTGTGGAATGTAAAATAAGAGCACTGTTTACCTATAACGTGCCTTTTTCTCTGTTGCTACAGTACACTTAAACGTATAAAATAACAAGTGTGAACCCATAAGTAATAAGTCATATTCATACTGTAGCTATGTACATGTCGGTATTTGGCATAAAGAGTAAGGTTGATGAGATTCTTTGTCGCACATCCCCAGAAAGTAAAGAAAAAAGTGTTAAATTGAACGGTAATTCAAATTTTACCTATCACTTTATAATGGGCGATTTACTTTTCGGGCAAGTGGGTATGACCTTTGGGCAAGTAGAACGTGACCTGACCTGTACTTGCCCGACGGGCAAGTGCCTCTGAGACCTCAGTGTCAACCCCTGCTACATGTTTCCGAAGCTCGAGGCAAGACGAGCCTCCAGCGCCATCGCGCTTGCTGACGCATGTTGACAATCACCTCACCCACGTCCTCTCCACCCCACGCTCTGGATCAGCAGGGTGAAAGGAGTCCCTGTAACATCACAGCCACTTGTGGAATGACGCATGCATGTGCTAAGCTACTGCTGTGGATCTTGGGCCTCATTGAGAGCTACTAGGCCAGGTACATTTTCAGGGATACACCATATTGTTGCTGTCGGGCAGCAAACCTCATCTCCATATTCTAACTTTCTGTGTTTTTTTTTTGTAAATGAATGCCCTGCTTGGTCATACTGAAGCATCCCTCAAAAGTAGCAGATCTTGAGCTTGTTGATCTGCTACTTTTGATTATGAATATAAAAGTAACACTTTTGGACATATGAGGTTTCCACCCGACAGACAATATATTGGTCAGCTTATAGGTATTCACCAAAGATTGCTTTAAAATTTCGTTTCACAACAATATTAGTTCAAATCAGTGATGCCCGGTATATGGTATGGTAGTACCAATATAATAATATAATATATAATAATGAATGATGATGATGATGATAATTGATGGAAAGATATTGCATGTTTTATACACTTAAGTTGAAGTCCTGTTTTCGCCTTCAGTGAATGTAGACACTTGGAAAATGTAACATGTTTCTCTCTGTATTTTCACAGATTTCACTTCCTGTCTCTTTGCAGACCCTTTGGCTGCTATCCCTCTTGTACCTCCTCTCTCTCTCTTTCTCTCCCCCCTTCTTCCCCTTTGTGTCTCTCTCGTCTTTTCGTCCATTCATACTGTAACATACACTGTTAAGCCATTATCAGACAATCTTTCCCTCCACTCCCTCTCTATCTCTCTCTATCCTGCAGTCTGTCGTCCAGTACACACTATGGCCCCCTGTCATTTCTGCTTAGTCATCCTTGGAATAAACTGGATATATAAACACAGGAGTCTAACCGAATGGCGGGCCAAAGAGAGGGAGAGAGCAGAAGGGGGAGGGAAGAATTTAGCCATTTAGTTTTTCCCCCCCCCTCTGTCCTATAAATGCTTTCTTTATTTACTGTACACGTGGCAAGCAGCCAGGGCGGTGGGGGCGGGGAGGCTTACAGCTTAATGTTCTGTACATTCGAAGGGAAGTTGTTTATACGCCTGTGTGTGTTTGTACGAGTGCGTGTTTAGCAGCTGTGTGTTGAATGCACGCTCCTCAGTAGCACCTTTCCGCAGCGCCTTGGGACCTGGACACTTGGCAGCCTTGTGTCACATTGCTGCCACTGCAGGTCCCCAAAGCCTCATTTTATACTCTTGCCACGTCATTGGCCTGAAATAGCTGGTTTTCAACACAACACCAACTGAAAATCTGTCATGTTCGGGCTGGAGACCCAGAGCAGTTATGATGAAGTGATGAATAAGGCGTTAAGTGGGCTTTGAGGGCAGTTGGTTTCGCCGTTACACAATCGCTAACAGAGCTCGTACATCTATACAGACTATTTTCAGAATGTACAGTACAGAAATACAGTGTTGTTTTAGAGCAACTACATGCTATCTGTAGTCAGCATGCCAGTAATGTAAAAACCTTGCATGTGATGCTACATAACTGTAGATAATTCAGACTTCGACTCACGCACACATCCATCTGCTATACTGACAAACACTTCTATTGTAAGTAACATGAAAGCCAGTGTGCTGAGCTTAGGCATATCATGTTCCTCATTCATAAACACCCATCACACACACACAAGCCTGTAGATACACACAAAGGCTTGGTAGCGAAGGAAGCGATTTCGAGGACAAACGATCTTTGAAGGCTGTTCAGGAGCAAGTAGTCCAATAATATCAGGTAGCTTTTCTGCTCCTCTTACACCTAGAGCAGTGGTTCTCAACCTTTTCAGGCCGGGACCCCCAAAATAATCATAATTGAACTGGGGACCCCCCACCCTGCACAAGCACTATGAGTTGTAGGAGTTCGCATTACATTTAGTTTGACTGGATCTATTCCATTGTGAAAATAGCCGATCTACATGCTCACAACGTCTCTCAACGTGAGGCGTTGTGAGCATGTAGATCGTCTATTTTCACAATTTCTGCCTGTAATATTTGACCAATGTTTGACCAGAGGTACCAAAAGTCCTTCAATCCTAACTTTAGAAATATGCAGATACCCTGTATACACTTTTACTGTATGTTGGTCTGTTTACTGTTGAGTGAGAAAACAATGTTAATATTTAGCTAAACATCTGGGGACCCCCCAAAATAATTTGGGGACCCCTCTGGGGGTCCCGACCCACAGGTTGAGAACCACTGACCTAGAGTAGACCACATGCTTGTAACGGGGTCCACCCTCATCCAAAGCATTATGCTTGTAACACCCCAACCACATGCCTGTAACGGGGTCCAAACCACATGCCCCTGATGCAGTGGTTCCTAACCTGAGGTCCAGGCAACCCTTGGAGTCGCCAAAAATCAGGCCTTGTCTGTTTGCAGTTTGGATCATGACTTTATTCATCCACTTTTAACCTAGAATTCCTATTTTGGGCAGTCATTCATTATATTGTCAAAAATGGTCCTGTCCAAAAAGAACAATATATTGCTGTATATACAAAAAATGAAATTATCCAAAAAGTTGAAATAGTTGAAAATAGAGAAAATCATAATGCGCCATGATGCGACGCCTTGTGAGCTTGTTGATCTGCTATTTCTGGCTATCATCTTATGAGAAATAGTGTGTCTGTGCCTACGTGCTTGCATGACCACAGTAGCAAATGGAAATTGATGATTTTATCAATGGGAATTGTTTTGTAGAGTTTCATAGCAGTTCCTTCCAGCTATTATCATTGAAATTACTAATACAGCTAGTTATTTTTATCATGTAATCCCTCAGTTCGGTCACGCAGCTCATTAGCTATGGCTTTATACTTTTTTTTGTTTGTTTGTTTTTTGGCAACAAACATGCGTTTCCTCTGGTGCTTGGCAACAAAATTGAATGCCATGTAATGGCAACTGTCAGTGTCAAAAGCCACGCAGGCGGTCATGAACCCTAGTGTTCTCTCCAGCTAGATTCACCCTGCAGGGCTCAAACATAGATAAATGACTGAGTGGAGGTCACCGAGTGCACCGTGAAAGGGCTGGGCCAGTGCACTGGACAGGGATTTGCTGGTGCATATTTTGGAGTGGCAGCATTGTGTGTGTGTGTGTGTGTGTGTGTGTGTGTGTGTGTGTGTGTGTGTGTGTGTGTGTGTGTGTGTGTGTGTGTGTGTGTGTGTGTGTGTGTGTGTGTGTGTGTGTGTGTGTGTGTGTGTGTGTGTGTGTGTGTGTGTGTGTGTGTGTGTGTGGACAAAATACCCCTCCCCTCAATTTTAACTAGTATTGCACTGGTATCAGGCTGCAACACAAGAAGGAAGGAACACGCGCACGCACAGTCGCACACACAGAAAACGGCTAGTTGTCTGGTGCATTTTTGATGGCACAATTCTGCTGTAGATATCAAAACTGCCATCCTTGGCTCACTCACTGTCTACTACAGTAGGTTTCAAAATAGCTGCAGCAGTACTTCACCCCAGAAGACAGTACCACATGTGCACAGTAACATCCTAAGTTTTAATGCCATTCTGAGAGGATGGACCCAAATAGACCCTAAAACGAAATGCGTCCTCCGTCACACGACGGTATAGCACGCCAAAAATAGCCAGTGTTCGAGCTCACAAGGAGACACGTTGTGAGCTTGCACATCGGAAATATAAATCAGGCTTTATGGGCATTGGGCATTTACACTATGTGTTAAAAGACATTATGTCACTTTTATGAATACAATTACATGTTGTCTAATCTGTATGCTAGAGTATGTTAATTGAGGTGGTTGCATTTTGTCTCCCTGCTCTCGATAGACATCTATTGAGAATGCATCCCTTGAGCAAGCAGGAAGGCTCTATTAGCTCAGTGGTTGAAACAAACACTACTTGCGCAGAAGAACACAGGGTTCACATCTGGGGTAGAAGAGGGAAGTTACATAGTGCAGCTTCAAATGAACACTGAGGATTTCTTTGAATTTGTACCAGGGCAGAGAGAGATACTGTATATATGCACGCACGCACACACGCACACACGTGCACATATATTGTAGTTCTGTTTAGGAATCATGTCCTGCTGTTCTTTATAGATGATCATCTTTGCTCATGCAGGTGTATTGTTATATAACATATTGATCCTGTCTGCTGTGTGGAAGAAGGCAAACTGCTCAGGGTTTCCTGCAGGAAAAAAAGAAACATAGTCTTCTACTGTATGTACTGCTGGAGGGGGCTGCAGGTGCCCAAGCACTGTGGGCTGCACAATATGGATAACATTTCATACCTTAATATTTATGCCAACTATCTCAATAGTGATACAACATAATAATATCTGGGTTCACATTTTATGTACTGTATATAAGTGTAGCAACATTGAAAACGAAACATTCTTCAAACAACAGCATATTACAGTGCCATATAGTGGTATATCTTTTCTGCCGTTTAGTCTTGGTGCCACTGCTGACCCAATCAGTCTCGGTGGTGTGTCTAGACTGAACTGGTCGGGTGGAATCCATGTTGCACATGTGATTAGGGATGGGACGATATGAAAATGTCATATCACGATTATTGTGACAAAAGAAATTGCGATTTACGATATTATCACAATAATCAAAATCCATTATCCTGGGGCAGAACATTTGCCAAAAAATAGCAGATCTACAAGCTCACGACGCGTTGTGAGGTTGTAGATCGGCTATTTTTTGGCAGAGACATCTGATAGAGAGTGAAAAAAAGACTGTATCAAGACAAGTACGTATATTATAAGTACCATTTACCAATTATAGAGGGTTTAAGTGGTACAAGATATGCAGCTCGGCAAATTAAGGGTGAATTGATCCCAGGAGGACGATATCACGATAAATGTAATCTCCACGATACGATTATCGTGAGTGTTTTTTATCACGATAAATGATAATATCGCGTATCGTCCCATCCCTACATGTGATAAACCTTTTTCTTTTTTCTATCTGACTCACTCTGGTTTGTTCTCTCTTCATTTCTTTAGGAACTGAAGGACCTGCCCCAGCGAAACGAATGCCTCGATCTCAAAGGTACAGACACGCATGAAACGTGACTCCCGTGATACAAATATACAAACTTTGTTTGTAATCAACAGGCTTTTCACTGGGAACATCATCGACAAGAGGGGCAGTAGGCTCACAAGTTTGATGTAAAATTATGAATACAAAATGCTTCTGCTCAAAGTGTATTTTTTAAAGAGGTGGTGCCATAGTTTTGTACTTTTTTCTGTTTTGTATGGGTCTATGGAGTTAACATTACTCTAATAGACCCCAGCTGTGGTTATAATGTGCAAATTTGTCTTCCCTGTGTATTTTTGGTTACTTGAAAGCTCAAAGCCTCTGAGTCAAAAGGCCTGATCGAAAAACACTTTAATTGACATCATAAACTCATCCCCTCCCCTTTTACCATACACCCAACACTGTGGGTGTGGCTAACTTCAGCTGGGTTAACTCCCTCCTGACAACCAGGCATACTTAACGAACTGGTGGGTGTGGCCACAAAAAAAACATAATTTTAGCACTTTGTGTACACTTTTTTTGGAAAAAAACCTTCTCCTAGTATAATCGTAATATCTGATCATCATGTTTAGTCTCCTCTCACTCTGTTCCTGCTGAATTGTGTGTGTGTGTGTGTGTGTGTGTGTGTGTGTGTGTGTGTGTGTGTGTGTGTGTGTGTGTGTGTGTGTGTGTGTGTGTGTGTGTGTGTGTGTGTGTGTGTGTGTGTGTGTGTGTGTGTGTGTGTTTTCTAGGTGAGAAGCTGGACTACAAGGCATGTGAGTCCCTGGAGGAGGTTCTGAAGAGGGTCCAGTTTAAAGTGGTCGACCTGGAGCAGACAAACCTGGATGAAGATGTAAGTCCATTGGATCTCTTTTTCTCGCTCTTTTTCCCTTTCTGACTCTGTTCCTCCCTTGTTCCTCTCCTCGCTGTACTGCACTGACAGGATATGGAGCGTTTCCCATGGTTTGTCTGATAACTGCAGATGTCTGCGTGTGTGTAAACACCATTAGAGAGTTCTGGGTATGTAGACGCATAAAGATGTAATGGAGGCTTTGCCCCTGTAGAGAGCTGGGACACTGGGCCTGACTACTTCCTGTCACGCAGTGTTCCTAATGCACAAAGACTCAGCCTCTGGGCTGTGCCTCTCGCACATAACGGATAATCAAACGAAACTCTGTTTGTTTGCGTGACTCTGTCAGATGTTATTCATACAAACACACTAGGACATTATCCCAATCGAAGACCGCGCTGGAAACAGGTTTTGAACACGTCAATGCGTTATCACCAGGGCTGTACAACTTTAGACTCACAACTCGGTCTCTAAGCAACTAGAGCTCAACTAGACACAAAAAAACTTGCATTGTAGAACCAATCCAAAGACCTTCATGTTGGAGTGGTGAAATGATTGGTGTCCAACTGGCCATAGCAGTAGGTTTGTTAGAGACCGTTCTTGCCGCTGTTCTCCATTAACACAGAGCAGCACCTGAAGCAGAGACGGGCTTTGTGGCTGGCCCTGGTCTCGTCCTGGGCTGACCCTGACCAGCCCTGCATACTGTAGGTCCTGGGCTGGCCTAACGTCATCAGGCATATCTCATGAAACAACGTATTTGACGTCATCATTTGACATCAATATTTTGCGGAGAAATATACAGAAGACTGTATTTATTTTGCCACTCTATAATATTGATTTCCTCACGTCATAAGAATGGGATTTAGGTTGAAAATCAGTGAAATGTCCCTTTAGGAATGATGTCAGGGCTGTAAACAAGGGGAACATGGCAGTGTCAAGGGCATGGGAAAATGAAAGAAAACGTCTGCCAAGCCTGGCTGGCTTGTTGTCACTGTTCTGGATGTGACTCATCTCCCCACGATACAGCCAGACTCACACACACACTCGCGTATACACACGCTTACATTTCCCAATACGCAACCATGCACTCACGGTGAGGGGCGCTTAAGAGAGAGAGAAAGCCACAGCCCGTCCGTCTCTTTCCTGTCATCTCTCCTCGTTAGCCTCGGTGTTAATGAACGACGCGCTCGGCTGCCCCCCCACACTCCATTTTCATCAGCACTGTCACAAATTGCAGCCGGCTACAGCACAGCCATCCATCTTAGGCTCGTTGTTATTTTGGATATCGCTGAGTCACCGAGGAAGTGGGGATGGACCTATTCCACCGGAGTGCTGACAAAACCTGTTATTCTTCATGCATGACCATTTATTTGAAATAATGTACAGTATTGTGATGGAATGACGGAAAGGAAGTGTAAAAGAAATAGGCAGGGGTGATAGTGCATGCACAAATTCACTCTAGCCCAGGTGCTGGACAAACGGCAATACATGAGAAGAATAGAGTCCGCAAC
Source organism: Nannobrachium achirus (assembly GCF_963921795.1). Taxonomy (NCBI): domain Eukaryota; kingdom Metazoa; phylum Chordata; class Actinopteri; order Myctophiformes; family Myctophidae; genus Nannobrachium; species Nannobrachium achirus. The sequence continues at coordinate 43,213,091 of NC_137817.1, forward strand.
ACTGGTAAATACACAGCTTGGTTTATAGTCATTCCTATTCCAACTGTATATTGCTATCCATAAACCATCAGACAGTATTTGACTTAACTAGTCCATATGTGGACCCTTAAAATACTTTAGCTGATTTTGGGTTATTTCGCTGTGCTTTGCAAGTTGTATTTCCCTGTAACATCCCTAAACAAAGTAGTAGGAGCAACTATGAACACCATCCAAGTGAATGAAGATTATAATTCTTTTAGGCAGGTCGGCCCCCAGCGAGTGCTTGCGCAAGTCAAAGTATTTGCTGACTTCTCCTTGTGTTTGGGCAAGTGTTCCTAGTGTTCCTACGAGTGAATGTCTGCCTAGCTGCGACAGTTACAACACCCACAAACGCACGCACGCACGCACGCACGCACGCACGCACGCACACAGTGCAGGTCCAGGACCACATGTTGTGATTCATAGAGAGAAGTGTTTCTCTGCAGCCGTTAGGCAGGTCGTTGCAGATTTGCAGACCCCCAGCGACTGCTACCTGGTCCACGGACCCAGAGAATGGTTCACTGACACTTGTATCACTTATATCACGTATTAATGTCATTGAGTAAACAACACGCTAACATTGTTGGCACCGAAAGCTACCACAGTACATCCCATAGCCTGGGGGACCGTAACCGTGACAACAGACCGCGTGGGTATGCATGCACATGAGCAGTAACGGCAAAACTGCGGCCATAGAGTTACACAGAGTTTCCAAAAAAGGCTAATAAACAGCTTGAATTTGAGAGAAGTGAGCGTCTTCACATGTTAATGATCATTGCCCGTGTGCAACATTGCTAAACCCATTGTAGAGGTGTTCAGACACTGTATTATGGAAATGAGCTCTGCACTGCTACTAGGCAGTACGGTTCATATTGATTGTGTGTAGAGGTTAGTGGAGTTACTGAGGATGGAGTGTGTTTCCTTTATGGATGGATGAGACGGTGCTGAAGTGGACTCCACTGATTCTGCTCGCTTGTTATGGTGTCTGAGTGATGAGTACCATCCAGTGAAACAGAAGGTCAGGATGTTCTCAATGAATGGTCTGTTGAAGAGACTAGTTGCTTGAGGGTAGTATTTGGTTTTACGCCTCCAGTATTTTTATACAATATTATTTTGAGTTTCATGTGTGCCATAGACGGGGTCCAGACAAGAGAAGCTCTCTTTATTCATTTAATCTCTTCATCCCCAAGGCCCTTCTTTCAACGTCCCAGCAGGACTTGCGTACCCTGCGAGAGCGTTGCCACGGCAACCTAAGCTCGTCTCTCTAGTTATCAAGACTCTCTCCCCTCATATCGTTTTCTCTTTTATTTATTTTAATTTTAATACAGTTTTCAGAAAGACACTGCACTTTATGCTTTTGAAATTAAAATCAGGTCATGTTTTAAAATGCTGTATACAAAATGGGATTTATTTGTATTTTTCTTTTTAGAAAATTCTGAAAAATGCAATAAAATGAATGATTAAGGTTATATAAAAAAAACATACCAAGGACCAAGGACGGGTGTTTTCGATGAATCTATCTTGGTTAAAATGGAGTTTAAGTTACAATGGGTTTGTGTATAGGAAGGGGAAATGTCTGATACAATGTATATCAAATGTCTAAATACTGAATCAAGCAACTTAAAACTGTCTGGGGTGCTTAACACATCGGGTGCCCACGTGGTGTCTACGCGTCAATCTCTTTGATCTTTACGAGTGCCCAACGACGCGTTTAACGCGTTGTACAGTAAACTATACTGTACTGTAGCTACTGCACTTGGCTACCGCGGTGATGAAACAACTCCATTTCCCAACATGCAGCGCGCAATTACGTCACCCGGACGTGCTGTGTGGCTCGTTGACTTCCTGTTTACCGGCTGCACAAAAGTGCTGTTTTCTCCGGATTCCCTTCCTTTTTTTCATTTTTTTCTCAAAACGGCAGCCTCTTCTACATGCCGTAACACAAACACTGTGGCTTAGAAATGATAAAAAACGGTCCTGACTGAAAGAAAAGATTTTCGCGAAATAAACAGGACATACTCGGATTACATTTACTCGGATTACTTTTCTCGCCAGTACTCTCGCCGGTAGGTAAAATGACGCGTTGCCATGGGCACCAGCAAATTAGACGTCAGAGATCACGTGGGCATCCGATGTGTTAAAATGATCCCAAACGTTGTTTGAAAGTGAAATATCCTTTAAAAAGTCTTAAATCTAACTTGCCTAAACCTGGATTGTCTTGTTCTTCTCTCTCTCTCTCGCTCTCTCTCTCTCTCTCTCATTCATTCCTTCTCTCCCCCTCAAACAGGGTGCATCGGCTCTATTTGACATGATAGAGTACTACGAATCGGCCACCCACCTCAACATATCGTTCAATAAGCACATCGGCACCCGAGGTTGGCAGGCAGCTGCTCATATGATGAGAAAGGTGAGATTGGGCTTATGCACACACACGCACTAACACACGTGTCTCCCCACAACATGCACTGAGTTCTGTGGTTCGATGTGAGCTTATAGATTGGCTATTTTCACTAAGTCCCCTGTTGTAGCTTTAATGTCAGTCTTGCACGGCCAGACTGAGGCCTCGCACAATTTTCAAATGCTTCCGGTCATGCAGTCTGGAACACGGAAGCTCTGATCATGAGTAAAATATAAAACTTACGTTTCGTCTTTACAGTCGTGCAAATGTATCCTGATATAAATCGATCAAGGACCTCCAGTTTGGCTTTGCATTAGGCTACGGACCCCCATTTAATCTATGAGACCCCAATTTCTTTGTAAAATCAATATTAATTTAACTCAGTGAGTGTACACATGAAACCATGTATACACTCTCTGAGTTGCTTACCCAAAAGGGTACCTTTGGTTCCCAGCTATCATTTAGCTGGGGACCCCCTGGAACTCCCTCAAGGACCCCAGGGTGTCCCCGGACCCCACTTTGAGAACCAATTATCTAAGCATACATAGCTTGCTGCTTAGCAGAAATAGAAATGAAAAAATAAAATGTATTTTCATGAACGGAAATGCCAGCTTCTTGACTAGGATTTTGGGGGGTGTAGTTCCAGACTCTCTATAGTATTCAGTGGTTATGAAATACCATAGTTGATTGGCTATGTGAGACTCTTTCTCCTCAAGGAGGATCGCAGAGGAGCTCCCTCCAGTATCTACTGCAGCATGAGCCTGATTCTGTCCACTCAGTACTCTTGACACAAGTGTCCATCTCACGATCACCACGCTCATTATTCTGCTCTTTTATTTATATGCACTTTGTGAATGAAAGCGAATGCACTCTGGTCACAGTTCAAAGATTGGGCACCCGTATTCAAGTGTGTTCACAACACATCGCATTGTGAAGCGTTCACCTGCAATTGACATGCCCACAATAGGGGATGCCCGTTTGAAAGTGTTTGTCAGTGGTTATTATGAATATTTAACCAATGAAAGGTATTTTACCAAGAGCTTGTGACTAAATAATAAACTACAACGAATTAGAACACAGGTTTGTCTTTCCATTTCCTGACAAGTTGTGGTTTTGGACATGTTAGGTTTCTGCAGTCAGCGACGATATGCAAGGCACACAGCTAAATTTGGCACCAGAGCAGCTCCCCACATCATTAAGTGGTTACACACGTGTTAATGAGTGTTATGTATTGCCTGGAGTGAATCCGCTCTCATGTTCTGGGGTGCAAAGTGTACTTATCTGAGCATGTTCACAATGTACTGCAGCTCAGCTCGGTATGTGCAGACACCCAGTGGTGTAAATTAAATAAGTACTGTACTTAAGTACAGTTTTGAGGTATTTGTACTTTTCTTCCAGTTTCCAATACTTTTACTTCTGCTCCACTACATCTCGGATCCAAATATTGTACTTTTACTCCACTACATTTATTTGAAAACCTTAATTACTAAGTTACTTTGGAGATATAAATATTATAATATTACATACATACAAAACATACATTAACCACTTTAGCCCTATTTTATATCTAGGCTATTTGAAAATAGCGTAGATCATTTTTACTTTTAGAACTTTTTGATACTAATAGTACAAAAAAAGTACATTTTGAATTCCGGACCATAACTTGTAACAGAGTACGTCATCTACATTGCAGTATTGATACTTTAAATTAAAAAAGAACATGAATACTTTTTCCACCACTGCAGACACCTTGGCAGCTGTCCATCCTTGAACCACCTGTCATGGCACCCGATAAAAGGACCATAGTGTTTTATTACCTCCACCAGGCCCTGCACGAAGGGCTGTAAACAATGTCATCATGCACATGACACCCATGTTTGCATTTAGAGCATAGTGACCCCGCGTTTTATGCATCCGCCCTGATAATGCTCTTAGCTGGCCTTGTGATGGCCAGTCATCTGTTCACCACAGCAGCTCAGGTTGAGGTTCCATTGAAGAGCAGAGCTAGTGGCTCCGCTCCAGGTAGAGAAGTATGTAAGGAGATGGAAGCAAGGAAGTAGATTAGGGTGGGGTGTGTGTGTGTGTGTGTGTGTGTGTGTGTGTGTGTGTGTGTGTGCGTGCGTGTGTGTGTGTGTGTCAACATTTTGATATGTTCGAAAACGGCAAGCTTGTAGATTTTGCCATTTTCACTGTTCGTCCTACAACAAAGTATACAAGGCTTAACGGAGTAGTTCACCCCAAAATGACTTTTTTCTATTGATTACTCATGCCATGGAGACTTGAGTTCAATAATACTTTGTTTTTTGTCACATTCCTATGACAATAATTTGATTACAATAAATCACTCCCATTGATTCTGGATGGAGACCCAAATGCATTTGGGTCCCCATCCAGAATCAGAATTACTATAATCAAATTTGACAACTCTCGCAGGTTCATGTTCATCTTCAGAGGGGTGAACTACTCCTTTAAAGGAGGGGGAGCAGGAATCTTTCTTTATCTAAATAATGACGCATATCTCTCAAAGATCCCCTAAGGATGCCCAAATAAATTTAAAATAAATAAAAACACAAAAGACATAGGCACATTTGAAGTTATAATCAGTGTCTCCCTCTACACCCTCTACTTCCTTCTGCTTCCCTCGACTTCGGGACCACGCCTCTTCCGTGACTCACAGCGGAGGCTCGTTTCAGTCAGTGAGACAGGCAGACAGACAGACAGACAGACAGTCACCCCCCTCCCCTCTGCCTGTTTCTGCACGACTCTCCAGTCTGCACTGAGAGTGAACGATTAGTGAAATAATTGTTTAATGTTCTGATTGTGTGTACTTTAGCCTACTTCAGTAGTAGAGACACATTGCAGACTGTTTGATTGCGTGACTGTTTGTGTTCGCGGCTCGCTGCACGCCCGGACATCACCGCGATGTGTAAAGTAACTATAAGTATATTTACTCAAGTACTGTACTCAAGTACAATGTTGAGGTATTTGTACTTGGATATTTCCAATTTCCAATACTTTCACTTCTACTACACTACATCTATCTCTGAGGCAAATACTGGTTACACCATTAAAATTATTTGAAAGCTTTAGTTACTACAGTACCTTTTCCTATGCAAACTTCTAATAAAGTCTTCAATCAATCAAAACAGAAATACATTATAATATAAAACATATATTAACTACCTATTTTATACCTTGGCTGTTTTAAACTAGCCGATCTGCAAGCTGCACGTCGTCACGTCCTAGGCGACTGTCATGCGAGAATGATATGAGAGTACTTTTACTTGAGTAAAATATCTTTTCCACCATTGCGAGTTCGAACGGCCGACGGCCCTGTCACTCACGTTTGTGAAGGACCAGATAATAACTACTTTAGCCCTATTATACCTTGGCTGTTTGAAACTAGCCGATCTGCAAGCTCACAATTGTGAGCTTGTACTGTAGATTGGCCACTGCGTGACTGTCCATGCGTGCGAGAATGATATGAGAGTACTTTTACTTAAGTATGAGTATCGTTTCCAGTCGAGCTCGTCACGTGGCTCGCACAGCCCACGGCCCGTCACTCGCGTTTGTGAAGCACCTTTTAATAACTAATTCCAGTGGAATACATTTGTCTACCTTCTTTTGGGTGAGTTAATCCAATCTCGTGTCATTGTTTGGTCCAGAGGTAGAGAACACAAAACGGGAGGAGAGAGAGGAAAAAACAAACAAAAAAAAAACATCCACAGTCACACACCGAGGCAACTCCAGCATTTGGCCGAAACGAGCGCCCATCTCGGCTTGGTGTTTCTCAGTGCCTCGCTAGAGAACCGGGCCGCGAAGAGACACGCCCCCCAGGCTAGTAAAATACGTGCATGCTACACTATATAATGGATACGGAAAAAACGGCTTATTGATTCTTTATAAAAAATTGCAAGTGTATAGCATTCATGTTGTTGTTCATGTCAATTAAGAAAGTTAAGAGTTCACTTTATTAGAAAGAGTGTAAAATATTGTAATTTCCAAGACATTCTTCACATTCCTTTCAATGGGATCACGTGATGTTGCTCTGCTTTCATACGTCATGCTTTTGCTCGGCCATTCCCGAGCTCGTGGAGGAGGAGTTTTGAAAAAGTAGGACATTGGAATCTCCGTCTGAATACAACTCTGAAAACAGGCAAGACAACTATATGGTTGCATTGGCAAATATTTTCACAACTACCTAACAATTAAATTGGGACAAAGTAGATGTTATTCTGCTACCCTGTCTTTAACTGGTACAGAACATTATTCCACCAGTTACCAACTCTGTGAGTGTGTGTCTCTCTCTCTCTCTCTCTCTCTCTCTCTGCTCGTTGTCTCTCTCCTCTCTCTCTACGCTCGTCGTCTCTCCTCACCTCCTCAGACCAGCTCTCTGCAGTACCTGGATGCCCGTAACACCCCCCTGCTGGACCACTCCGCCCCCTTTGTGGCGCGGGCCCTCCGGATCAGCGGCAGCCTGTCAGTCCTCCACCTGGAGAATGCTGGTCTGTCTGGGAGACCTCTCATGTTGCTGGGTAAGAAGAAGACGAGAGGAGGGTAGGGGGACTTGTCCCCTACCCTCAGAAGACAGGGCTTTGTTTGCAGTGTTTCACTTTACAATTTCTCACACACCTGATTGCCCTTTGTCTTTCTTATCTTCAGTGTTGGTACTGATTTTACTGTACTTGTTTTTTTGCAAGCTAATGACTTTCACTCTGCTACATTTCAAACAGAAATGTTGACACTACACTTCTATGAAGGGGCTCTTGGCACGCAAACAAAAACTTTTTTTTTAATTAATCACTTAAGCCTAATTCAAATATAGTGAAAATTGCCCATCTACAAGCTGTAGATCGTCATGGACCAACGTTTTGTAAGCTTTAGATAAGTGGTTCTCAACCTGTTTTATTACCCCACAAATGATTTTGGTGGGTCCCCAGATGATTAGCTTAATGTGCAATATTGTTTTCTCACTCAACAGTAAACAAACTGACATACAGTAACAGTATAAGTGTCTACAGGGTATCTGCACATTTCTAAAGTGAAATTTTAAGGACTTTTAAGACCTTTTTAAGACCTCTAAAATTATATTTATCTGTGGAAATGAGACACACTAAATCTAATGCCTCAACTCCAATAATTCCAAGTGCTTGTTTGGGTGGTTTGTCTCCAGATCAAATATGAGCATTTTGGGGAATTGAATCCTTACAAGGTTGAGAACCACTTCTTTAGATCTGCTATTATTTTTGGACATTACTGAAAATGTCGTATTTATTTATAAAAACATTTTGTGGACAATGTTCAAAATTTCAAAACAGCAATGTATTGATTAAGAAAACATACTTTGTAATTTGTACTTTTGAATACTGAATACTGTTTATTTTATATTTTATAGTGTCCATGCTACTAATAGTATTTACTTTGTCCACCACTGCTTATTTTCTTCCTGTTGTTGTTCGTTCCCCCTTTCCCGTTGCTGTCATCCATTCTACCGGACCCACTCGCTTACAGTATCTGTTTTATCGTTTTTATCGTCCAGCCACGGCTCTGAAGATGAACATGAACCTGCGAGAGTTGTACTTGGCTGACAACAAGCTGAACGGTCTGCAGGACTCTGCTCAGCTTGGCAACCTGCTGAAGTTTAACTACAACATCCAGATCTTAGACCTGCGGAACAACCACATCCTAGACTCTGGTACGCTCTCACCACAATACTGCACTTCTACCTCTTTTGTTTCTCTTGCAAAAGTCACAGTTGTCAGTTAGGTGAGTTACCAGACCACCGAAGATGCTTTTCCGGTGTGTGTATATGCTGTGTATGCAGTTTGTGAAGATTTGTTTTTGACTAGAGGTGCATTTCCAATAAGGCTAGTCAAGCTCAGTACAGACAATGAGGATCATTTTCTGTCAGAAAGTGAAACCTTTTCATACAGGTTCCACAAGATAGACCCAAATGGAAACAGAACATACTGTCCGTATTGAGTCAAGAGGTTATTACTTTATTATATACTAGTTGCAATGTTATTACTTTTCTGCTTTCTTGGTGTGTCGGCTGGGGCCATGTCAACTACAGTGGTTTTAACCCATTTAGGCCTGAAAAATACCTAAAAGATTCTTCTAAATCCTCCTAAAGTTTCTGAAAAAACGTATGTTTCTATAATCAGTGGCGCTCAAACTTTGTAATGTCAAGAACCCCTAGAATTATATGTATTTGACCGCCGACCCCCATCTCAAAATATTTTATTCCGGTGTGGAGCGTTTCCTTCCGTGCGGCTTGACAGTTGACTGAAACCCGAATGCGTTTGATAACCGTCCTGGAACTGAAAGGGTTTGAGCACAGAAAGGGGAACGTTTGGAGATAATGGAATTGCAATTACATATCCGCGCTGACTCAGGTCAGATTTGAAGCCACAAACACGGAGATGAGGTACCTGCACATCGCTGGCTGTTTGCACACAACACGAGGGAGCGATCTTAACCCATTCAGAACGGGTACACAATTTGTGTTTCATTATTTTATGCTTTAACTATTGAAAAATAGCAGATATACAAGCTCACAGCGCGGCACCGAGTGCCGCGCTGAGCTTGTAGATCTGCTATTTTTGAAAAATCGTGAAAATTAGAATTTTGACCCGATTCTATAAGTGTCTTTTGAATCCTTCTAAGATTTTTTTGAAAAACCTATGTTTCTGTCAGCAATCTGGCCAGCCATCGTCAAAGAAAAGGTCCTTTTCACTTAACTGGAGCTCAGTTCTGTCTGTTCTTGAGAGACTACTATGTCAGTGGTTCTCAAACCTTTTCATGTGAAGGACCCCCAAAATGATATGTATTTGTCCACGGACCCCCATCTCAAAATATTTAGTTCCAGGGACCACCCAGAAGCAAAATTTGAGTTACAAACGTTCGCTTTGAAAATACATATATGCAAAGATTTGCACACATTTTCACCACTTTTTCAAAAATAGCAGATCTACAAGCTCGCAGCGCGGCACTCGGTGCCGCGCTGTGAGCTTGTATATCTGCTATTTTTCACTGGTTAAAGCAGTCAATAATGACTAGGTCTAAATGGGTTAACGCATGCATGTCTCAACAATGTGTAGTCAGTCAGGCAGGCAGTCAGTCAGTCAGTCAGCCAGCAAGGGTCGGGACATTGACTATTACAGGCTGGACCCAGAGTGCTGTAAAAAGCAACACTGCCAGGCCATGTGGCTTTTCCATGACATCTTTATGCTACACCATGTGGTTGTATTTATGGAGTGAGTATAGCATTAGTTGAGCCTGCAATTAAAACGGATGAAAAGATAGATTGTCCACATGCATACTAAAGGTTTAAAAAAAGAATATGTTTCCCTTGCCAAAGCAACACATACAGGCTGATTCCCTTTCCCAGCTATATGTCTCGGCCAATAGAGCCAAGTGCCCATAAGACCTGCTGGAACGCATTATTACGCAGTATTACTTTAACCGTTATTGTATGGTTTAACTATTAAAAAATAGCAGATATACAAGCTCACAGCGCAGCACAGAGTACCATGCTCCAAGCTTGTAGATCTGCTCTTATTGAAAAATCATGATTTGTTTTTGCAAATCTTTGATTATATATATTATCTGCTCTTATTGAAAAATCATGATTTGTTTTTGCAAATCTTTGATTATATATATATATTTTTAAAGCAAACATTTGTAACTCAAATATTTGCTTCTGAGGGGTCCCTGATACATAGTATTTTGAAATGGGGGTCGGCGGCCATACATATAACTCCAGGGGTCCTTGACATTAAAAACCTTGAGCACCACAGATAAAGAAACATGGGTTTGTCAGAAAACCATTAGGATTTAGAAGACATTTTCAGGTCTCAATGGGTTCAATGTTCTGTTAGGCGCCAGACCTTGTCACTTGACCTTTTTTTCTCCCCTCTGTCACTGTCACCTTAGTCTCTCTCACTCTCTGCTCTGTTGTCTCTTCACAGGTCTAGCCTACGTGTGTGAAGGGCTGAAAGAACAGAGGAAAGGCCTGGTCACCCTGGTGCTATGGAACAACCAGCTCACACATAACGGCATGGGTTACCTCGCTGCTGCACTGGTACACTGATGACCCTGTGTGTGTGTGTGTGTGTGTGTGTGTGTGTGTGTGTGTGTGTGTGTGTGTGTGTGTGTGTGTGTGTGTGTGTGTGTGTGTGTGTGTGTGTGTGTGTGTGTGTGTGTGTGTGTGTGTGTGTGTGTGTGTGTGTGTGTGTGTGTGTGTGTGTGTGTGTGTGTGTGTGTGCGTGCGTGCGTGTGCGTGTAAATAGAGTCTGACACTAGACCTCAGCTCTGGCTGAGTTAATTAGTCAATTAGTTCATCTTTATTACCACCTAGTTCTATTCTATCAATAGATTTAAACAAAATAAGCATACTGTACTTATCATTCATGGAACTAGTCCGCCTCACAGTGACACCTGGTGGCAAAAATATGTAACTGTAGCTACATGAACTGAATGAGAACTGAGAGGCATAATGGAGATGATTTTATGTTTTGGAGACACACTGTGAGAAAGGCAGTTATGAGCAAATAATCATTAGACAAGGTTTGATAGAGTTTTTGACGGAATTTCAATTTCCCTATATTAAAGCAAATTGTACTGCACGATTAAGATGAGACCAATAACCAAACACACGTGTGAATTGTACACCTCCCAAAGGATGTTGTTGCAGGACATTTTAATATTAATTGGCAGCTAATTATACAGTTCCATTTTATCTTGTTATCTTCTCCTTTTAAGCAGGGTTCTTTTTTCTCTCCTCAATACAATTTAGGCATTTAGCAGACGCTCTTAATCCAGAGCGACTTACAATGAACGAGGTAACACATCAATACATCAAATGCATAGAAATAGTAATCTAAGAAACAGTAAAAGAAGGGCTATTTTAAGTTACACAATTTTTGATTTTTTTTACCTTGAAGGACACACAATGAACATTGCGCACGTGCAGAGTAGAAACAAGAACACTACAACCTAATATAGACACTTAAAGGGGTATTTCCACTTTATTTCACTCTAAAACACAGACTCATTGAAAGCGCACATCCCTGGATCTGGTGACTGATATGGTCAAACATTGTTAACATGGCATTTGAGTTGAATGGGCTTATATACTGAACTGTAGGAGGGCTGTGTGTCTGATCAGATGAATGTCTAATATTGAATCAGGCAACTTAACCTAAAATACCTAAATAATGTCTCCTAAATCAAAATGTTCTGATCTGTGGTGTTCAGATTTTTCAAGGACCCCTAGAATTATATGTATTTGACCACGGACCCCCATCTCAAAATATTTTGTTCCAGGGACCCCCCAGAAGCAAAGATTTGAGTTAAAAATGTTTGCTTAAAAATAATATATATTCAAAGATTTGCACAAATGTTCACGTTTTTTCAAAAATAGCAGATCAACAAGCTCATAGCGTAGCACTCGGTGCCGCGCTATGAGTTTGTACATCTGCTATTTTTGAATAGCCAAAGTATAGAAAAGAATGGCTGAAGTGGTTACAGTATCAGTACAGTATGTGGCACAGATGCATTCCCGGTCTTAATGGGTTAAAGTAAAAACTGTCTGGGGTGGCAGTGGCTCCGGAGGTAGAGCGGGCCACTTGGGAACTAGTTCGATCCCGGGTTCTCCCAGAGTTACTGTCGAAGCGTCCTTGAGCAAGATGCTGAACTCCTAATTGCTCCCGGTGATTAGGTTGGTACCTGACATGGTTTCCTCCGCCATCGGTGTATGAATGTGTGTGAATGTGTGTGAATGTAATGCACAAGCATTGTAAAGTGCCTTGGATAAAGGCACTATATAAATGCACCATTTACCATTTATTTGCCACTCGAGACATGACCCCAGAAGTGCTTTAAAGTGAAATAACCCTTTAAAGTTAGTGCAAGTCAGAAGAAAATGAAACAGAAAAAAAAGAAAGAAAAAAAGTAAATTGAACATTACATAAATTAAATATATTTGCACCCCTGAACTTCCCAGCAAAAGAGTTGGAATCTATGAATAAAGAAAAAGTTTGTGTTCTCTTTCAAAACCATCATATGAGCATCCAACCTCCCAAGTTGTCCAGCAGAACAGTGGTTTGCCCCCCTCACATTCCCTAAATCCTCTGATCTGTGAGCTTTAACAATAGAATATTCTAAACCCCTCACCTCCCATGTGGAAAATGGAAGGCACAGCATTCAATTACTTTACAGCAGCAGGTAACTGTAACAAATTAGATATTGCTTTGATTTTTCAAAAGCATGGATCTGGAAATGATTATGCTGAGTCGTTTAAAGGAGTAGTTCACCCCCAAAATGACTTTTTTTCTATTGATTAATCATGCCATGGAGAGTAGAGTTCAATAATATTTTTTCGTTTTTGTCGCATTCCTAAGACAAAAATGTTATAACAATAAATTTACCCCCATTCGTTCCGGATGGTGACCCGTTTCGAAACGGGTCACCATCCAGAATCAATGGGGGTAAATTTACTATTTACTAATTTTTGTCTTAGGAATGTGACAAAAACCCAAAAATATTATTGAACTCTACTCTCCATGGCATGAGTAATCAATAGAAAAAAAGTCATTTTGGGGGTGAACTACTCCTTTAAGGCGTCTTCTAAGGCACCCATTCTCAACACCAGGGGATCACCAGGGTTCCAAATGGTCTGTAACACTTAGTATACAAATTGAACCAAATGGACCAGTGGTGGAAAAAGTACTCAAAATAATGTTTTACTTAAGTAAAAGTAAGTATCAACACTGCAATGTACTGTAGAAATACTCTGTTACAAGTAAAAGACTGGAATTCAAAATATACTTGCGTAAAAGTACAAAAGTATTGCTATCAAAACCTACGTGCTATCAAAAAAGTACAAAAGAAGAAAGTACTCATTATGCAAAGTTTTCAAATGTATAAAAATATTTGAAAATAACAGATCTACTTGTAGATCGTCTATTTTCAAATGGCAAAAATGTATTTAGGGCTGTGGTTAATGGTGGTATTTTTTGTAATAATAATCAAAATCCACAAAGTAACAAGTAACTAAAGTTTTCAAATAAACGAGTAATGTGGAGTAAAAGTACAATGTTTGAATTTGAGATGTGCGAGTTACTTTACACCACTGAAATGGACCCTATTGGACTCTCAAATTAACACTGAGGGTTTTACTATATAGATTCGAGTCCTAAAGATTAAAAAAATCTAACTCGGGATCCTTTCAAATCAAAAGTGGGTGTTCTAAGAAGTCCGTTGGTGTTCCCATTACTGGAGCTTAGGGCAGTAGCGCAGAACACACACACACACACACACACACACACACACTCTCTCTCTCTCTCTCTCTCTCTCTCTCTCTCTCTCTCTCTCTCTCTCTCTCTCTCTCTCTCTCTCTCTCTCTCTCTCTCTCTCTCTCTCTCTCTCTCTCACACACACACACAGCTTGCGAACATTCCTCCTCACTGATATGACATATCCCATGACTGGCATGGCTGCCTGTTTCGTAACCTCAGAGATGACCACAGGATGCACCAGTGCATTAAGCTGGCTATATGTCATATTCAATGCTCATTGTCATTATATTTTAATGTAGGGAGTCCATTACTTCAGCTTGTCTTTTTTTTGCCATCTGCCAGATAGCTGCGTTTCCCTCGTCCATTCAAATAAAATACATATTATGCATTTATCAGCATTTAGACTTTCCTATTTGAATTTGAATTATTGACATTTTCATGTATAACACTTTGCCTCTCTGTACACGGTTGTTACAGTTTGTTTTAATTTCTGCCAATGTGTTGGTCCTTCCCTGCAGCCATGCACCCAGAGCCTGGAGACCCTGAACCTGGGCCATAACTCTATAGGGAACGAAGGGGTCCACAAGCTGAAGGATGGACTTATTGGTAACCGCTCCGTACTCAGGCTGGGCCTAGCCTCCACTAAACTGTCTTGCGAAGGTGGGAACAACTATTTTATTTGTCTTTTCTTCCAACTAGTAATGCCTGGTTCATATTTGGATGTGCACACCGAAAATAGCAGTTCTACAAGAGCTGTGATGGTAACAGGATAGGTGGTCACCAAGGAAGAGTGCTGAGTGAGTGCTGCTCGGTGCTGAATTGGCTATTTTCCCCAAAATGTAAAAAATAATTAAAAATAAATAAAGTAAAGTATACATGATTAGAACATGCTTAAACACTTGTATAGTGTATATCAAGTCATTTTAGGGCATAAACTAGAAGTTGAAGGATACATTTATAATGATAATGATGTACCGTGCATGTTCACCATGTAAAAAATAGCCAATTGTACATTGAGGTGCCCAGATGTCCCTAGTGCCCACCTGTCCTGTATGTATTGTGTACTTGCAGATTAGCTGTAACTGATTCTGAATCATCCTTATGTGTCACGCTATCATCCGTCTGTGCTCTAGGCGCTGTGGCCGTGGCTGAATTCATCGCAGAGAGCCCCAGGCTGCTGCGCCTTGACCTTCGAGAGAACGAGATCAAGACGGGCGGCCTGATGGCTCTGTCCCTGGCCCTAAAGGTCAACACCTCTCTGCTTCGCCTTGACCTGGACCGCGAGCCCAAGAAAGAGACTGTAAGGAGAGCGAGGAGAGGGGACGAGGGGGCACCGTTTCCCCACGGATGCATTTTTATGGGTCGCTAGTACAGTGAAATATACCTTTTTGTGTGTTTCCCACATTTTGTTTTTTAATTACCGGTATTACTGTTTCGAAATGTTTAAAAAAAAAAGATTCCCTCCCGTACTTCACAAATGATAATATGCAATTTCAAACATTTTTCAATAGAATTTCATAAACAAATGAAAGAAAATCTAAGAAATTCCATGATTTAGAAAAGCGTTAGGGTTTGGCAGTAGTGAAAAAAAGTGAAAGTAGTGAAAATTAGAACAAGCTCACACGCGTCGCACTATGAGCTTGTAGATCTAATTTCACTAGTATGGTTCACCGGGAAACATAAAAGTTCTCTTTTGAGTCTCGAGCTACAAAGTTTGGGAACCACTGCGGTCACTGTGTTAAAACATTTTATGTGTAGATGTCAGAGATAAACAATATTGTGGACATGGCCTGAAGGTATGATGCATGTCCTCTTCAGGACTTTGATTGGATCACAGGTTTTGACCTCTCTGTCTCCCCCCCTCAGGTGAAAAGCTTCCTTGAGACGCAGCGCGCCCTGCTGGCAGAGATCCAGAACGGCTGCAAGAGGAACTTCATCCTGGCCAAGGAGAAGGAGGAGACGGACGAGAAGATGAGGCAGTCGGCCTCCATGGCCGAGATCGCCACGGAGGACGGCACGAGGGAGGAGGAAGTAGCCGTGTCAGAAGAGCAGGTGGAGGGGACGAGAAAAGACGGCGAGGAAGGAGCGAGCAGCGCCGATGAAGGACAGACCAGCAGCCAGACGGGCGTGGGTTCTGAGACGGCGGCTCCGCCGCTGATCCTGGAGTCGGACTCGGACACCGAGGACGAGAACGAAGAAGAGGCGGCGCTCTCCAAGGCCCCGGCCTCGTCCGACTCCTCTCCCTCCCCGAAACAGAACGGCCCCCCAGCCCAGCCGGAGGTCGCCGCCCCGCCCCTCAGTGCCTCACCGTCGACCCCCATCGCGCCCCCCTCCCCTGCCCCCGCCGTGGGTCAAAGTGTCATTTCAGGGATCACTGTGACGGAGACGCCCGTTCTGCCTGGCACGCCTCCCTCCCCTGGAAGGTGTATATCTGTGTCCAGCCCAGGGAGGGGCCACAAGATCTTCATGGTGACTCGGGTGGAGAGTCCCCCCGACCAGCAGCAGTTGCAGCTCCAGCTCCAGATGAGCTCTGCTGCCGTGTCCGGTCAGGAGACGGCGACTAAGAACACCCCAACAAACAAGCTTGCGGTGGCGTCCCCATCACAGCCTGTCCAAGTCACAACCCACAGCCTGGCGGAGCAGTCTCCAGCTCAGGCGGCCACGCAAACGCAACTGGCAGAGGAGGGAGAGAGGTCAACATCACCCGTGCTGTCGAAAGACTGTGACCCCAAAGACTGTGACTCGACACAGTGGAGCCCCGTGGCACCCTCACAGTCGTCATGCGCGCCTTCCCTCCATACAGAGTCTGCACTTGATGTCACACTGGCCCAGGCACAGGGTACTGAACAAAGCCAGTCCAGAGACGCCATACTGGCTAGCGTTTTAGAAACGGAGCAGGCCGAGCAGAATCCACAAGCACTTGCACCAACCCAGCCTTCCCATTCCTTACCAGCAGAGGATGCAGCACTCACAGATCCTCTACAGACGCAGCCCCGAGTCACAGAGGACACCGAGGACATTCCTTCAGAAGCTCCAGCTGTGAAACCACAGTCTGACAGCGAAGCAGAGGAGAACGGAGGTCTTCTGACAGAGGAAATACAAGCAATGCCGTGCCCCGATAGCACAGAAACGGGCAAGCAGTCGGGGGAGGGATATCTGTGTCAGGCTGGTGCCCCCGTGTCTCAAACAGACATAACACAGCAGTCTACGCAGCATACCTTCGCATCAAAAATCCCAACACAGGAACCGTCAGAGGCACCTGTGCAACAAACGCTACAGGGGGCGCCAGAAACGGCATCGGTGCTACCGAGCTCCACAGAGAACGTAACAGAGAAACTAGACAGTGAGCAAAGCCAAGAAGCATACCAGATGCCAAAGTTGACCACGATAGAGCAACAAGCGGAACTGCAACCATGTGACGCAGTAGAGAGGCATGCAGAAATGCAACTATGTGGCACGGTAGAGCGAGAAGCAGAACTGCAACCGTGTGAAGCAATAGAGCGACAAGCAGAACTGCAACCACGTGATGCAGTACAGCGACAAGCAGAGCTGCGAGAACGGCAACAAAGTGATGCATCACAGGCAGCCTCCTCTGTCTACGTAGGCCAGAGGGCACTTCCTGTGGCCGAAGGAGAGTCCCCGAATCCAAGTCCAAGTCGGCCGGAGGAAGCCTCACCAAGTCCCCACGCGGACACAGAATCGCCTGACGAGGGCTCCGCAGACGGTGACGAGTGCCTCGGCACAGGGGACGAGGAGGTCAGAGGAGGAGGTGGAAGTTCAGCCCTGCCCAACGGACTGAAGCCAGAGTTCTCGCTTCATCTCCTGGACTCTGAAGGCCCTAAGCCTGGCAGCTGTGTGATGGAGCATGGTGAGTCAGGCCTCCAGCATAAATACGTATCTAGTGCACAATGCACAGTACGTGCATATGTTACTGCGGTAAATGCACCTGCCATTTTTCTTGAAAATGGCAAACCCCACTTTGATGTCTGTTCTGTGTGTGTGTGTGTGTGTGTGTGTGTGTGTGTGTGTGTGTGTGTGTGTGTGTGTGTGTGTGTGTGTGTGTGTGTAGTGAGTTTGACTGCGGAGCTGAGCTGTGGACAGGATCTGGAGGAGCTGCTGCTAGATGCCAGTTTGGAGACGGGGAGAGATGCACCATGAAGCACCATGAAGTTAGGAGGTAATCCCCTTCTACACACACACACACACACACACGGTCAACTAATATAGGGTTTAAAAGGTTAAACCAGTAAGAAGTAGGCCAAATGCATTTAGACACATTTTAGTCTAGACATAGATTTGTCATTCATGCTACAATGGCATATTATATAACCAGCAGCTTAGCTTTTGCCTTATTATTATTTTTCTTTCTTTCTTTTTTTCTTTCTTTTCTTTTCTTTTCTTTTTTTCTTTCTTTCTTTTCTTTTTTTTTTTTACACAAATACCATCATATTATATAATTCCAGGAAGGTATGGAGGTATGAAAATGGGTATACCACCCAAGCCTAGCTCCCATTACCATGGTATCTCATTTACAGGCATTATAAAGTCAACAATGAATTTGTTGGACATGGATCATGAAAGGTCAGGGAATTTCACTTTGACTTTAGTGTGGGAGCCCTGCTTTAGGGGGAAAAACATGTTGACTGTATTAATTGCTAATTGACATCCTCTTTTCCACTTCAACAGGAAGTGGAGTTCAGGACAAAGAGAGCTGTCAGATGGTTTGTCTGGCTCTACAGTACAACCGGTCGCCCCACCATGTTTCTTTCTTTTTGTTGTTGTTCCCATGATCAAAAACACTTCCTCTTTGTGAAGATCTGAAGACCCGGTGTCATTGTCGATAAGTACTATTAAAATATATCAGAAAAGAGAGAGAGAGAGAGAGAAAATATAACTATTAAAGATGACACGAAAACAAACTGTGGTTGTCGGGCTCATGCCATTAGGAATTCCCTGCACTCACACTACTACATCCACTACTGAAACGAAACATACAGAAGAAAGAATATGTTAGAAGAAAAGAGGATGAGAAATCACACGGTTATCACTACATCCTGTCAGTCTGGAAACACTTCAGCAGGTAGCAGGGAGCCAGCAATGTAAAAGATAACAGAGAGATGTGAATAGATGGGGATTGGGGTAGTAGTACAGCATAACACTAACCAAAGACAGACCTTGCTCATGCCCTGGCTTATTCTACAATATGAGTGTTTCTGTAGGTTCCATTAAGATTTACACTGTAGTGCGGGAGGGCGGGCGGGGGGGGATTGAGTTGGAACCAAGCTTTCTTTGTTATGTCACAGACACAGACACGTACTGTCGCCCCGGTAACAAGTGCATCATGAACCTAAGTGAAGAGGCCCCGGTATAGAGTCATGAACCCTGCTGCTGAGAGGACCCGTTGGTTTTTGAATGTGCAGAAGACTTCTTGGAGCGGTAACGTATAGGTCCCACACAAAGGCTTTTATACCCAAGGACGGCAGTGGTGTAGATGTGTGTGTGTGTGTGCATGCATGAGCGTGTTTGTCTGTCTGTCTGTCTGTGTGTGTGTGTGTGCGCGTGCGTGTGTGTGTTAACTTGTTGGTCTGCGCATCACAAACTGTAAGGGACCTCTGCCAAAGTGACCTCCCTCTTTTAGCGTTTCTCCCCCTCCTCTGTTCACTTCGGCCCCTCAGGAATCGGCATCCCTTCCAGTCAGTCTCCATGGATCTGATGCGGAGAAACCGGAATCTTTTTCTTTTCTGCTCGCCTGCCAAACTGCTCTGTCCTCTGTAACAAAAACGCCTCTGGTGGGTTTACTTTGCGAAAAACAATGTTGTTCATTAACTCTCCAAACTGAAGCCTTTAGAAAGAAAAGGAAAGAAAGAAATACCTTCTGTGAATGTTGGTACAGGAGATCTGCCTTTGTGTAAGTTGTGTTGCTTGTTACAGAGAACGTCTCATTACTTTTCCTCTTCACATCCGGACTCTTTTGTGTGGGCTTGCATTTACCGTTGATCCTTGTCCAGACAGTCACTGTTTGTTTAAAACTCATTAAGAGTATAAAAATTGAATCTGTGTATGTTCCCCTCTGCCCCCCCCCCTCCCCTGTTCAACATTCATGTTGCCTTCAGTTCAACACTTAAGTAGAATCTCATCTCTGTTTTTGCTGCTTTGAGAAATCAGTTGGTTTTTTTTGTATTTATTTTATAGCTATATGAGCCTTTCTGTGTGATAATTTTTTCTCCCTTCATCCCCCTTTTTATCTTTTCTTTTCCATTGGGGTTTTGCTTTTAAAGACTTACCCTTTTTTGGTGTATATTTCTGATTCATATTAGAGCAAATATTTAGTTTTCTTTCTTTTTTATCTTTTGTTTTTGGGCTGGAGCGGGGGTATTTGGGATAAAAAAAAAACAATGTTGGGTGGAGGGATGAATACAAGTTTGAGGGTTATGGCAATAGTGGGGGAGGGCATGGTGGGTTCAGCTATATGAATACAAACTTGGTGAACTGAGGGGCAGCGTACTCGATGACTCGTGTTGAAACCCACATTCATTGCTAAAACACTATTCTGCTATGTTGAGCTATGACCACAAGGGGGTGCTGGGGTTTTAT
Source organism: Nannobrachium achirus (assembly GCF_963921795.1). Classification (NCBI taxonomy): domain Eukaryota; kingdom Metazoa; phylum Chordata; class Actinopteri; order Myctophiformes; family Myctophidae; genus Nannobrachium; species Nannobrachium achirus. Next base: position 43,233,401 of record NC_137817.1, read on the forward strand.
TGTTCCACATGAAATATGGCCAATGGAGTGTTAAATAAAGGAGCTCCTCCTAATAGAAACAAAACACTTTGACACCATACATAAAGTACAACAAGCCCTGGCTGCAAAGCATTCTGAGACTGCCCCACAGTCTAAACCTACTGTATGGCAGATACTGTGGACTCCATTGAAACCAAACATTTTTTATTATTATTTTTTCCCTATAGCAAGACGTTGAAAACAAATGATTATGAACGGCGGCTATTTCACTCTTGCATTGTACTGGGGGGAGGGGGGGGACGGCGACACTTCACCCCATCCCATCATTTGAATCCTCCTGTTTGGTGTCCCTCATTCTCATCTGATTGTTCTGGAGTTCAAATCCACATTGCTGTGCTGCCCCCACTGTTTGTAATGCTTTCTTTTTTTCTTTTCTTTTTCTTTTTTCTTTTTTTAGTAATTTTTAGTTATTTGTTAACTTAATCAAAATGTGCTGGTAATCACAAAATATATGTATGGCAAAATTTGTTCCTCAAATAAATGCATGTAATGACTAATGATGTGATTGTGAATGTTTCACTGAAATTACTGAGTTTGGGATCGATTGCAGAAGTTTGCATGATAAACAAGAGATAATTTAATGATAAGTAAAATTCAACTTTGGCTGGAATTTCGTCATGAGATAGCCGGTCAATTAATTATTGTACAACTTAATATGCTGTATTTTCCACAGCAAGTAACAGATATTTAAGAAGCTCATCTTGACTTTAACAGACTAGTGCTATGGAGGGTGGAGTCAATACAAAACACTGGTGCACCTACTGGGACCAGCGTTGTAAAGTAATACCACACTCCTCCTATAGGTCTATGCAGACCCCTGGTCCACACGGGACCACGTCGTTGGTAAGGAAACGTTACTGGTTCCTTGTCATTGTCTCAACCTCGTTTTCTAAAGACCTTGATAATGACCAGGAGGACCTAGCTGTCTGTGCAAAAATGACAATCACATTTCGTTGCAATTGAACATTTGGTGGCTGTGGCCTGGATGCAATTTGCTGATGTGTTTGAATTGGATGGGTTTCAGGATTAGACTGTAAAAACACTAGGTTTGATTAAGTTATATAAAAACGGGGAGCTTGACGTCAACATTTTTGCATTGTATTGTGTGTCAAAAAAGATGAAAGCAGCCTTTGACAGTTATTCTGTGTAATGTTTAGCTCATGGAAAGTGAGCTGACGTTTTGAGGCCCAACACTTCATTAGTCCTGCCAGGCAGGCAGGGACTTGACCTTTAATTCCAAAACATTCATGTTGACCAAACTATATATAATGTGGCGAGAGCTGAGGGGGTTCATGTATCCTGAAGCCAAGGTATGGAGCAGGGGGTAGACTAGAGCGCAAGAGCTCTGTTCTGTATGCATTACTGTAATTCTCTCCTGAAGGAATTCCAAACTGTACTAATCCACTCCTCCCCTCCTCTAATAATAGGGGGTGGGGGTGGGGAAATAGTCAGAAGATATCATGGTGTGCTTTTAATAAAAACCTCCATGACTTTATGAGGGTCCAGCATTTCAAATGCCGCCTAATACTGTATATGATGTGGGGTTTGTTTTTTAATTGAAACTGAACCTTTTTAACTAGAGTAGCAATTGCCAGTGTAATTGTACTTGCATGTGATCGTGTTGCTGATTTGATGAGATGAACAAGAGTGCAGACCTTTAGCACGTAAAGCATTAGATTCTGACCTTGGTTTCTTTAGAGAGACAATTGTAAAATAAAATAACCTGTCTATAAAATAGGCACTTCAATCTGCTCCCCATCCCCGCCCCAAATAAACCAACAACCCTGCTAATGGGGAAACTGTCAAAATTCCTCTTATTTGCAGCCATGTGGGTTCATTCTTTTAGGCTACTGTGCCTTATTTCCAAAGTCACCGAGGTTTGTCTGGTCACGTGGTCTAACCAGTGAGCCCACGACAGCATTGAAATTCTCCCGAATTTAATTTGTGCACGAAATGCACAAGCCCCACACCTCTGACCTTCCATTTCCTTTCCTATCTATGCAACTGCTGTATGTTCACCCCTGAAATACACCTCCCCCTCCAAGATGCTATTCCAGGATGTAGGCACAGCTTAAAAGCTAATTAAAAGTGGCCTTCAGTCCTAAATTGACTATCCTCAGCTTCTCCCTTAATTTCATATCTTTATTGGTTCTGAAGTGTGGCTCAAGTTTACAATTCGGTGGGATATCTAGAACCAAGTATTAATGTGGGCTGAATGAAATCGTTGAATGAAATCATCGGATGGCGAGTACATTGTGCAATATTGCATTCTGTCAGTGTTTATGTGAATTTCTGCTTATACAAAACATCCATTCTGTAAAAGTGAATTCTGTCTTGCAATTTGAGTTTGTTTATTCGAGTGACTTAAGTCCTGTCTGTCATTTCCTCAGCCTTCATACAAACCTGCCATATTGTAAATGTACTTTGGTAAAGCTGTTTATTCACTGCAGTTGTATTCTACCCACTCTTTCTGTTGTGATGTGTCCAAAATGCAAATACTATTTTATGATAGAAATTATGTTGTTAATTGTCAATTAAGCACACCATCACATCACAGAAGTTCTGAGAAAACCAAGTCAGCACAACAGGGTTGTGGTTTTATTGCATACAGTACTACATTGGTTTCTTGTATATTCTTGGTTCAAATAAAAGGTTTCTTAATGCTCTACTGGTTTGTGTGTGCATGTTTGTTGTTGCTAATACATATTTATGATGCTTTTGTTGACAGGAAAGTCCATTCAAACAGTATTAACATGATCAATATGTTTCTGCTGATGTTCCATAAACGGTGATGTTCCAGTATTTCAGGCATTCCATTTGAAAGCAAGAGGTCTTGTTTTGTCTTGCAGAATTTACATGTTAAAAAGAATCAGGTCACTGAGAGGTGATGGCAATCAGAGAATAGTTGACAATGAATGTAAAGTAGCGTTTAATTAAGTAAAAGTATGCTTTGTCGAGCCATGAGGCCCATAGGCAGGCCTGTCAACATTGGACTGTTTTTTTGGGGGTGCGTGGAACTCCCCAAACGGGGTCTGGGGGTTTGTGCATGTTCGATACATTTATCAGGCTTGTTTTACCAGCATGGGTACAATTTCAGCCTTAAAATGCCAAATGTACGTGTACAGATTTGATGTCTGAAGCAAAGTAAGACATCTCTAATAGTGACTTCTCATCTTTAAGTCATTACTTAAGTGAATATCTGTTGCGTGCATTGCCCCCACCCCCAAAGCGGGGGGTCTGGGGGTCCTCCCCCAGAAAAAAATGTAATATAGTAGATGTAATTTCCTGTGTTCTGGTTAATTTTGGGAGTTTGATCCCAAATCCAGGAGAAATCCAGGAGATTTGCCAATCCAGGAGATTCCCAGGAGATGGGGTCAAAGTCCAGGAGACTCCTGGGAAATCCAGGCCTGCCATAGGGCAGGAGTCTATTTCCTGTTTCTGTAGCATGAGGCAGCTTGATGTACACATACACCCCCTGGACATGACACTATGTCACAGGGACTTACCCCCAAAATCTAACCCTCAATGCTGAGAGCCAAGCAAGGAGGCGCTGGGTCCCAGTCTTTGGTCTTTGATTGAACCCTGACTGACCCCCCAGTCTCAGGGCGGACACTCTTAACCACAAGGCCACTGGGCTGGCAAAGACATTATTTTGCTGTTACTGGAGCAATGTTCTCCTCACACAGACACACACTCTTATCCATTCTGCTAAATTATCATCATTATACTGAGCAAGTGTCCCAATGTAACTGCATAAAATCCCTTGCTCTTAATGCTTTGCTTTATTGAGTCATGATATGATGTTTTTACATATTGTGAAATGAAAAGAGAGTGGTTAAACTATTTCAAGTGACACTGTCTTCAGAATAACTCAGATAAAGAGAGATACTCCTAGCTATAGTGGCTGCTGCATAATAAAAAAAATAGTTTGCAAAAGTCAGGTGTATGTGATCAATTTAGCTGTTGGTCAAAGAACGCGTTCTTGCGGAGGACAAAGGCAAGTGATGAAATGCATCCTCGTCCTTCCTTTCCTTTGGCTCAGCCTCGCCTCAGGAATGTGCAGACAAGTTGATATAAGAGTCAATGGAACTTTTCCATGGTGTCAACCCATATCTGGCCTGTTGGTTTGCAGTCCACTGGACTGTACCAAACCCCGCTTGTCGAAAGAGAATATGGTTTGGAGGGACCGCTGTTTCATCCTTAGTATAAGGAATAAAAAAGAGAGCAAGGAACATGCCTGTCATTGCTGTAGTGTCGGGCATAAATCTTGCATCTCCATAATTCACCTTTTTATGTTTTTCTTTCATAAGTGAATGCACAATGTTATAGGTCATACGGCAGTGTAACAAAACATGCGAATATAGTTGATCTACAGGCTCAACGTGCATGTTGATTGTGACATTGTGAGCTTGTAGAGCTGCTATTTTGGAAAATAGAATTACAACTTTTGGAAAATGTTCACATGATTTGCCCAAATTAAGGACATCAGGTTGAAAGTGGTTAATTTTTTATATATTTATATTTAACCAATGAAAAGTAGCCTTTTAATAAAATCTAACTAGACATTTTTGCATCTTCGGAGCACAGGTCCCTTGCACAATTTGGAATCGCACATGAGTTCTGGATGTGCCAGGACAGGTAATTATTGTGGGCCAGCAATTAGCCACTTGTCAGGTGAGAATGGGCGTGGCTTATTTATGGGAGTTGTGTAATAATGAACATTGACCTATATACAGTAGTCAGTAGGGGAGTCTGTACAAAGTTTCACAGCAATCAGACACTGCCTTCATGATTTGAGGCATTTTGTTTAACACTCCTGCAAAAAGAAAAGGCCAGATGTAGTCAAACGGAATAGAATTTAAGAAATCTGACAGATAGGCCAACATCTTCATCACATCATGGCCGCAGATATATGACGTAGGCCTATCAATTTGGTAGAGTTTTGGACAAAATCAGTCACAGAAGTTGCATAATATGTTTTGAAAGAAAGAAAGGCAACCACAGTAAGCACTAGCCTTACATTAAGGCGGACCTGCAGTGGCGACTTAATGTAAGGCTAGTAAGCACATATGACAGGTAACGAGGTAAGCACCGCGTGTTTGGAAAATAAAAGATGGTTGGGTGATAAATATGAATGACGGAATGATTTAATTGAGAAATGACAGTGATTCTGCCTGTCAGTGAGCTTCCACTCTGCTCTCCTCTGAAACAAGTGCTGCATCCCATTGCTGTGTGAGGCGCTGCGCTGTTTGTAGGCAGCTCATTGGCTCATTAACACAGTGTTGCTAAGACAGTTTCTGCCCCATACACCAATCCCATGGGCTGTAGGTTCAGTCCACAAGTTGCCTGTGAGAGTGATAACAGTAGCCTACTCGGCTCAGAACATTGTGTAATGTCTTTAAAAAAAACGTGTGACAGATGATTGTGTACAAACGGATTAGACATGAATCCATGATAGGTGATAGCCTAAACAACAAGGTGAAAAAGCAGGCAGGCAAGCAAGCAAGCAGAAAATAAGCCATGGGATGGTATTCCTGGGAGCACTATACAAGTTGTCTGCCAACTAAAGCGACCCCAGACTGGCTGGTATGTGAAATAACATAAGCATGCGTTGATTTTGTTTTTAAAACCTAATGGTTATTACTGTATGCCAATGTGATTAAACTAGTGTTTGTTGGGTAACCAGAGAGTGGGCACATGAGAACCAGGTAGACCTATATGTTTTGGAAAATTGAGAGAAATAAAATATAGGCCAACACTACATGATTGATGATTTTGGCAAAGACACCCGAATTAATATTGTGAAAGGAAAATGTGATTTAATATAGGAAAATACCCGTTTTAGCCAACTTAACCGAAAATACCCGAATTTTCGTCAGAGGTATAGGGGCCTAAAGGTGGTTGCACACTGGTGCGTTTTTCGTTGCGAAATGCGTTTTTCAGGACAAGGAGAGAGAGGGAGATAGAGAGAGCAAGGGACTGAGTGGTGCGCGAAACGGGCGGCAGTGTGCAAACGTGACTGACACAACGTGAGGTTGATTTTTTTATTTGCGTGCTCCGAAATTCACTCCGATATTCGGCCCGAAAAACGCAGCAGTGTGCAACCAGCTTAAGGAGGTGTCCCGTATTTGAAACTCTGGGAGTTGGCAACCTTAGGAGATGACAGGTATGCACCAGAAGGGGCTAGTCCCGTTGGACAACTGGGATTTTCCCACCAGAAGCACCATTACCCAAAGGGGGACTGCCCCATAGGTCGAACTCCCGTTGGGTCGAACAGCGTCGGCAGGTTAGATAGCCTATTATATAATAATCACCCGCGAGCGTCGGCAGGTTAGATAATCAACCGCGTCACGGTTACTGAGGTTTTAGGTTAGGGTTAGAGTTAGGCATAGTTTTACTGAGGTTAGGATTAGGGTGGTTAGAGTGTGGTGGTCGTTCCAAAGGGTGTTCGACCATTGTGTGTGTGCGTGTGCGTTTGCGTGCGTGAGAGAGAGAGTGTTGGAGAGAGAGAGAGAGAGAGAGAGAGAGAGAGAGAGAGAGAGAGAGAGAGAGATTTTGTGATGTCAGCAGTTAATCTCCGTGGGCTTCAAGTCTTGTTAAAATGTGTCCACTAAAATGACATCGCTACAAAGGTGGGTCGTGGGTGGGCTTGGGTTGTCTTCTTAAGGTATTTCTGGTTGAATGCAAAAAAGGACGATTCTCGCCCTCACATGACTGCGATTAAGACAAAGGGTGATTGGTGGGCGTGAGAGAGGGGTAGAGAGAGAGGGAGAAAGAGAGAGCGGGGAGACCGGGAGAGAGAGGGGCCGGGGAAAAAGAGAGAGGGTCTGTGTGTGCATGTGTGTGTGCAGCTGTGCACAAACGCGACAGCAGCAGAAGATTGCAGGAGACAGAGTTTGGCCGAGATAGTTCACTTCTCTGTGGGTAATGTCAACACTTTATTTCATTTTTAATACACTATATGCAAAAAAAATGTAAAATTATTTTTGCTTTAATTTAACTCTCTCTCTCTCTCTCTCTCTCTCTCTCTCTCTCTCTCTCTCTTTCACTTTGACATTAATTGTGGCAGGCTGGTAGGCTAAATGTTTAAATGCTTCTGAACTTGGGCTGTCTTGACTTGAACTGTTAAACAATGAAAACACATTGCATTTCAAATGGATTAGTGCTTTAATCGAAGCTACTGGATGAATACTACTATGCTACATGACACACACACACACACACACACACACACACACACACACACACACACACACACACACACACACACTGTGGCTGTGAAAGTTTGCAGGTGATGTGTGTGTGTGTGTGTGTGTGTGTGTGTGTGTGTGTGCGTGTGTGTGTGTGTGTGTGTGTGTGTGTGTGTGTGTGTGTGTGTGTGTGTGTGTGTGTGTGTGTGTGTGTGTGTGTGTGAGTTTGTCTAGCTATACTTATGGGGACTAAACACATGTTCACACAGTCACCTGCAGGGGACCTCTGACAGTGTGGGGACAAAATAGTAGATCCCCACAACGGTTAGGGTTAGGTTTAGGGATAGAGGTTAGGGTAAGGCCACAGGACTTGCATAAAAATGAATGGTTCCCAAACTCGAGCTCGAGAAATTAGACAATTAGACACAAACAAGTGAAAATAGCAGATCATCTACAAGCTTACAAGTGAGCTTTTTTGCTGCGCTAGCAGTAACATGACACCAGTAACAGTCTCCACATTCCAAGAGAGACACACACCCCTGGCCTGCCTGACTGACACACACACACACACACACACACACACACAATAACCTCGCCCACCAGGCTTTCTGGGAGAAAGCCTGGTGTTTGTTCGCAACAGGCCGTTTGGTTTACGCCTAGAGCACGGAAACCACTAGAAGAATTGATTTGGTTCCCCCCGTTTGTTTCCCCAATCCCTATTAAAATGCTCGAGTAGCCTAGTGTAGTCTTGCCAGTCGCTAAAAGTTGGACTAAAAGATGCATAGATATACCAAACGATTTTTTCGAAAGCAAAACTACTCCGCATCAAGGAGTTTATTAGGTAGGCCCTAAAAGTATGTCCTTGAGCGCAGGGGAATATTTTGGGTTAAAACTGAATTCGGTTTGATCTTTCCGGCAAATTGGAGTCCTTTGAGTACTACAGCATGACGTTTTGTGGTTTCCGCTCCAGACCGGTTACAAACCCGAAAAGTGAAGTGATCCCAGACTACACACACACACACACACACACACACACACACACACAACAGCACATGTGTGAGAGAGCCTGGAGCAAGGAAGTGACAGTGGAGGAGAGAGAGAGAGAAAGGCGTCATATGGATAGATGTAATGTAAGTTAACTGACTCGAGAGAAGCTAGCTAGTAAAACGTTATGGAGAAACAAATAGGCCTACCCACAAAGAAAAGGGGCGCTGAAAGGGAGAGAGAAAGAAAAAAATCACACCCAATGTGAAGTGAGCGGTGGCCGTGCTTGCATAACGTCTTCAGACTAGGATATAGGTCTAGGATGTAATTGGTGTGGAAAACGCTGAGGAAAAGTGGTTAAAGACACACGCACAGCCACTCTATGGAGCCGCTCAACATGTTCAAAGCGTGGCTACAGACACACGCACAGCCACTCTATGGAGCGGTTTACCACCGCTCAACATGTTCAAAGCGTGGCTACAGACACACGCACAGCCACTCTATGGAGCCGCTCAACATGTTCAAAGCGTGGCTACAGACACACGCACAGCCACTCTATGGAGCGGTTTACCACCGCTCAACATGTTCAAAGCCCCCACCACCGTGACTTCTGACGATGCTCCCGCAGCAACAGGGCTTAAGTAACAGGGCTGCCAAGTTTCAGAAAAAGTTATGAGTGAGACTTTTTTTTGGTGGTGGTGGGGGGGGGGGGGGGGGGGGGGGGGCTCAGGGGGTACCATGCCCACGCGGGTTTTTCCAGGTTTTTCCCGGGTTTCTACTGTTTCTTTTTTACCCGCGGTCCTTGGGCTGGAATGTTTGATCAAGTGCAGCTAACCTACAGGCTGAACTGTGAACACTGCATGCTGCAGGGCTCCAGACAAACCAACGTCCCATTTTAAACATATTTTTAATTAATTATAATTATTATAATTATTATTGTTGTTGTTACTATAGCAGTTGATGAAATAACCGGCAATCATTTCTATTTTTATATTGTGACTTGTGGCTATTGGCTGTTTGCCAGGCATGCACTGCAGGTAAGAAGACGTTTTCAAGTCAAGGACCCCTTAGCTAAGGGAAATGAAGCATATACATATTGTATAAAAATTGTGTTGCAAATGAAATCTTAATAGATGTCATAGATAGCTCCATAGACTTGACAGTATTTATCAAACATTTAAAACTCTCATCAGTAGGCTACTTCAGTGGTTCTCAACCTTTTCAGGCTGCGCCCAAAATAATAATATTTGAACTGGGGACCCCCACCCCCACCCTATATGAGCGCACTAAAGCCCCTTTTCCACTGGCCCAACTCCACACCACTCCACACCACACCGCCCACTTGTGTGAGGTTTTCCACTACAAGGTCCTGGGTAGAGTGGTGTCAAAGTGGTACTAAACAGGGTACTAAAAAGTATCCACTCTAGAGTAGGTCTGAGCTAGGCCAAACAGGGCCAAACACATCATAATGACTGATCACTCACTGGGTTTTCATGATAATAGATTCTATTGTGTTATAACCACTATTATAATCTATTATAGTATATTATAATTATCATAGTAATACATTAATACTTTATAATGTATTATAATCACAGTTATAATCCATTATAGTGCATTATAATTAGGATAGTTGTAATACAAATGTATTATGTATTATTATCACAGTTAAAATGGTCAATTTGTTTCTTACCGGTAGGGGTACTTTTGTTTAATGGAAAATGTAGATATTTTTATGTGGTGTGGTGTGGTGTGGTGTGGTGTGGTGTGGTGTAGTGTGGTGTGGTGTGGTGCAGCTAAAACTGCAGTCGAAAAGGGGCTTAAGAGTTCAGGTTCACGGTTCTACTGTGAAAATAACAGACGGGTCTACATGTGAGCATGTATATTTGCTATTTTCACTATGTCTGCCTCTTATACTTGACAATTTGACCAATGTTTAATTTGTAATTTTAGAGCTATTACAGAGTCCTTAAATTGTCACTTTAGAAATGTGCAGATATAGACTACACTTAAACTGTGTTGCTTTGTTTACTTTTGAGTGAGAAAACAATGTTGCACATTAATAATCATGACGACCCCCCCAAAAAATAATTTGGGGGCCCCCCTGGGGGTTCCCGACCCACAAACTTGTGACCCCCAACTTCAACTTCAAGACAAGTGAAGTGGATATAGTAACCCATGAAATTATCGGGAAGCGCTCACTATCCCGACTATCCGCTGTTCCGACATGGTTGGCAGGTTAGTTACTTAGCGTCGGCAGGTTAGTTACTTAGCGTAAGGCAGGTTAGTTACTTAGCGTAAGGCAGGTTAGTTACTTAGCGTAAGGCAGGTTAGTTACTTAGCGTCGGCAGGTTAGTTACTGAGGTAAGGTTTACTGAGGTTAGGTTTAGGGTTGGGGGTAGAGTTAGGGTTATAGTTTTAGTGTCGGAATACCGGACGGTCGGAACTCTGATGCGGACCCGAAATTATCGCGCGTGGGCTCGTTCGTGCATGCGCTTGTGGTCATATCACCCGGCGTTTACTCGCGGAGCGAGTGTGTTTTGATCCCCAGCGAGAAAGCGAGAAATCTCGCAGCAACCGCCGTCTGCAGGGCTCTCTCTCTCTCTCTCTCTCTCTCTCTCTCTCTCTCTCTCTCTCTCTCTCTCTCTCTGCTGTGTGTTTATGTGTAGAGGGGAGAGGGAGGGGAGGATCAGCTGCATTTTTCACTGTGCTGAGAATTATCCGTGCGACTTTTACCGAGCGAGAAAACCTCCGCAACTTTTGGGAGAGGTCGGTGGGATGGCTGTAAAAATGCGTGTGAAATGGCAAGTGTTGCGTGGAGCGTGAGAAGAGGTTAAATTGCGTGACTCTCCCGCTCTAAGCGTGATCGAGACTTGGCAGCCCTGCAGTAAGTAGCTGTATGGTTCTCAACTCGAGTTTCTCTACACATGTGGATTGATGGCCATGACCACAGTAGAACTGACACTTTGTTCCATGTTGCACTGCCAGTTGCAGTCTACCCTCTCAGAGTTTAGACCTTTCTTTCCAATAGCGGTGCAGCATAGGCCTACATGTGGATTGATGACCACCAAGTCCACCATGATGACCACAGTTACAGTAGAACACTTTGTTCCATTATAACGCGCGGGTATGCGGGCCCGAGGGGGTATGTGCGGGAGACCAGAGAGTCTGTGTACAAAACGCATACGAGTATGTTCGTGCTATCCGTGAGCCATGGTGTAGCCGGCTGAATTGATACACATTGGATCTATCTATCTATCTATCTATCTATCTATCTATCTATCTATCTCTCTCTCTCTCTCTCTCTCTCTCTCTCTCTCTCTCTCTCTCTCTATATATATATATATATATATATAGAGAGAGAGAGAGAGAGGTCTTTGTAGTTGTGTCACCACTCAGTCCAAACAATCATAAAAGCTAGTTAAGCTACTATCTAGGCCTAGATAAAATATATCATGTCATGTGCTGCTGCTACTTTAATGGCAACTGTTACATGATGGTTAATAGGCTAGATGCTGCTAGGCTGTAGACCTACTATAGTAATATATACACTGTACACAATCGCTCAACTTGTGTGGTTGTACTGTGGTTGTGGCTGTTTGTGTGTGTGTGTGTGTGTGTGTGTGTGTGTGTGTGTGTGTGTGTGTGTGTGTGTGTGTGTGTGTGTGTGTGTGTGCGCGCGCGTGCGTGCGCGTGCGTGTGTGTAGCCAGAATAACTCAATATATACCATATATACTGTTTATTTGATGGCATGTTGTATGTAGGGATTAGAAAGGCACTGGATGTAGAACGCTTTTGTGTGACTGTTGGTATATGGAATAATGATTTTCGGTGATTACTTATCCCATGTGGAATAATGCTGTGACTGTTGTAGTGACTACTTCTGTAGGCCTACAGTGTGTGGTATATATTAGTATTTTTTAGTTTCTTTGACAAGAAACATCTCAGACAAAACTGAAGTGAAGCTCTGTAAGGTTGTCACGTGTGTGAGTGCGGGCGGCAGTCGCATTCATGTGTGTTCATGTTGCCTAGTGTTTGGGTAGGGTGGCCTGGAAGGGTGTATGGGTCCCTATGGCCCAGACAGGCCCAGTCCAGCCCTGGTACTGTAGGTACCCTCGCAAAAAACATGCAGTAATCCTCGTCTCTATACTGCCTCCCCCTGGCCAGCCAGTGTGCCTGATGGAGGGAAAAGGAACTGGTTGGAATACCGTGTTCCTTCCACGTGCTGCGTCCAACTGGGGAAACTCCCCCCTGTCAGGTGATAAGAAGCGGCCTGCTCACTCCTCATGCACTGAAGGAAGCATGAGCTCAGTTCGGGGCTCTCCCCAGGTTGGCAGAGTGAGAGCAGCGCCCAGGATTACAGCTTAGGCAATTGGCAATGGGTGAAAAATGGGTTTCAAAATCGTGGGATAAAAATAAAATAAAAATGCCCGCGACACAAATGGATCCTGAGTCCCGACCCAGTGTTTGGGAACCAGTGGTGTAGGCCACTGGTTCTCAAAGTGGATTCCAGGGACTCTGTGGGTTCCATTCGGGGGGTCTAAATTGACCCATACAAGTCTTAACTCTTGACGGGTTCATTTGGGGAGACCTTGACATTTTAAAGTTTGAGAAACACCGGTGTAGGCTAATCTGTGTGTGTCTTCTGTTCCCTTTATAGCTGCAGATATGGGGCCAAGCAGGTTGTATGCGCTGCACTTGTGCTTGATGGCTGGCACGCTCCTTCTGCTGTTGTGTGAAGTCATGGTCAGCCAACACTGCCACTCCATCATCAACCTGGTGGACGGCTTCAACACCCTCTTCGTTCTCGCGCACATGGCTCTGTCCCTCCCTCTGTCCGCGCGCGGCGGCAGGTGCGCGGGAGACGCTTCGGCTGCGTCTTCGCATCACTCTGCTCCTGCCTCCCCTCCGTCTGCGCCGAAGAAAGTGGATCCCTCTTTCTCGCCCTCCACGGAACCGCTGACCAAACGTCCAACTCACGTCCTCATCCAGCCCCCCTTTTCATTGAGCCTGCTTTCCTCACCCCCCTCCCCGTCACCGCGCACCTTGCACACACCCACTTGTGGCCTTCTTTATGGCCAGGTGAGGATCCAAGTGGTGGGGGCTTTCCTCGCAGCTCTCGTTCTGGCCTCTCTTTGCATCTCGGTCAGCATGGAGGTCTTCAGCCACATCTTGCAGCCCCGCCCCGTCCGGCAGCCATATTTGGTTGTGGTCGTGGGGGCCCTCAGTCTGCTCCATAACCTGGCGGTGCTGGGACTGAGGCGGGGTGGGATGCCGTGCGTCAGCCCTGGACTGGTCTGGGAGGGGGAGACGACCCCACGCCCTCGTAATGGTAAAGATGCCTAAATCAGTGGTTCTCAAGTTGGGAAGCACTTAGACCAAGGCTACACTGATCTGGATCTTTTTCTAAACTCAGATTTTCATAATCCGCATAGAAAAATATCTTGGTCCACACAACAATTTATCTAGGTCTAAAAAAATCCATGCCTACGCAGATCCACTGAGAATGGGATAATTTTGTAAATCTTCACTTGTTTATCCGGTTTCAAAAAGATCCGGTTTTGCAGCCAAAATCTCCAGCTTCGTGTGGCTGCAAGCCCTAATCGCACAAAGAAAGGTCCAGATTCAGAAAGATCCAGATTTGTGTAGCCTAGGCCTTAAATATGAATCTTGAGTGTTTTGCCAAAGACTTTTTCATTTCATTGATGATATAACATTAACATAAAAAAAAACATTTTTTTGTCTACTTGAACAACCCAGGTGTGGTCATAATGCAAATATATCTTCCCTGTGTATTTGTGGTTACTTCCTGAAAGCTGAAAGAATCTGAGTCAAAATGCCAAATTGAATAAGCTTCTCAACATGACAAAAGTGCATTTATTTTAAACCAGACACTGTATTAAAACATATTTGTCCAAATGCACAGACCAGGTGGAAAGGACTGTTAAAAGAAGCAGTTTATTAATCAGAATATATTTTTAAGGGTAAAACCACAACCACTACAACACATACGTACAATTGTACTGTAAACCAGCAGAGGCCGGTAAAAGCATCCAAAATCAGACTTCAGGGGGGTAATTTGTTTCAAACAAATTACTAAAGCCAAAAGGGCTAGTGAAGATGGAAAACAAATGACACGTAGGTGCACACTGCAAACAGACAGCATGCAGTGGATAGAAGGGGCCCAAGAGAGTCCTCGCAAGCAGCCACGACTGCAGTCACCTCCACCCCGATCTGGTTAACACAAGAAATAACAATTAAAAATAAGTGGCAGTTGGGTCAATGAAACAAAACAAGGGTCTATTTCTTTTGTAGCAGCAATGGCGCTATGCCTCTAAAAACAGTTAGCCTCCCACAATGTACTAAAATTATACATACAAATGCATTATAATCAGAATACCATATTACCTCCACAGTCGAAGGTGTGGGTCGTATTCCACAATGGCGAGTGGACAAACATATAAGCAGAACTCTGTTACAACCACAATATAAAAAAGGGTTAGATTTTAAAAAGGCAACATTGGCCCAGAATAAATGGTAGTGCCCAAACTCACAAAGTGCTAAAGCAAAAAAAGAAAAAGCAGTTTCCTTCCTACAGTACCTTGCCCAAACAAGCCATGTGCACACAAAGAATGCTAAAGAAGAAAATCATGAATGGACACCAGGCTTTAAATGATAGGTTATAATCAGTGATGCCACCTGAGTAATTGGGGGCATGGCTACAGAATACCTGAATGGAGACAGGTCTCCCTGTTACATGAAGTACTGCATAGCTTTTTTATGACACTGTATTTAAAGTGCAGTTCATGCAACAAGGTGCTAACTAACCACATGCTCACATACAGTAGCAGTAGGAATAATCCACATCAGGTATAAAAAAATACCATTACACTACAGTGATGTGGCAGATTTTTGCTCTTAGATGTTTCACTTTGAAGTAGCTCTCCCTGTATATTCAGCTGCAACTCACATCAGACATTGTCAATGTTTGTTATTCACTCCTCCCTTCCACTCCCTACAGTCAAGGCGATTGAACAAACCAAACATGAGGCCAAACAGGGCTGTGTTGTGGATGAGGCCAGTGATCTCCCGTCTGCTGTGGACAGTACATACCAGGGAGGAACCCTCATCCTCTGTAACGAAGGGGCCTCCAGTGTCCTGGAAACAGCCAGTGACTCTAAGGCCCGAGACCAGAAAACATTGCCCTCACTCCAGACCCAGAAACCACCACCACCACCACCGCAAGAGCCCCACTTCAATGCAGCCGTTCGACAGGTCTCATGCTGCTGTCCCTGTACCAGAGCAAACCTGCTCTGTGTTGATTCAAACGTGCTCACATCACAGAGCCGCGGCCATGGCGTGCCAAATGGTGTAAGAGTTGCAGACGATTGTTCAAATGGATGTGCCAATGAAATGTCAAAGGCCCGTGCTGCTGAGGGACATTCAGGTAAGGAGGAGGCATGCCTTTCCAAGCTGCGAGGCTTCCCTTTCCCATTGTGACGTGAAAATCTGGTCTGTCAGATGTTAAAATAAATTCCTGGAGTGAAGATAGTTTTGACTATGTGCAAGAAAACAATGTATTACTGTCCTCATTTCATCAGTACAGTTATGATTTGCTATTTTCCCCATAGACAATCTAAACATGTCTAAAACATCCCCCATCTTCGAAACAGATCAACCAACTGAGAATCCCACGCCGGGGGTTGATTTGCGAGGTTGCTGCTCATCCCTCATCAACGCCATGCGGGGTCTCGTCAGCTCCATTCTTGCTCTCACCAATGCCCTGGTGCTGCGTCTGCTTGTGCCACAGTGCCTGCAAAGATCATCCTGGTCATGTGCTCTTCTTGTTTACCTGGATCCTGTTTTCTCCCTGCTGGCTATAATAGTGCTGTTGGCTACAGCTCTGCCACAGGTGAGATATTTTATACTATTATAGAACCTTCAAGGTGCTTTTAATAACAAAACCTAAAACCTACAACACATTTATGATTTAACCTTAAACTATAGGCAAAACAATTATTTATAATTGGGAGATGAATAACAGTCTCATGGCCTCATTTGTTTTTAAGGCTTCCTACAAACAGTAAAGTCACCTGCCCGCTCCTTGCCCTTAGAGAATTCATCCTTTATGGAAGTCACAAAGTTTCATGCCTCTTCCAAGCCTCTTGGCTTGAATCAAGCCAAGAGTCTTGGAAGAAGTATGAAACCATGTGACTTCCATAGAGAATGAATTGGACGACACCCTCCCCCCTCATTCTCAAAGGACAATTGGGCTTGCAAAGCTGGTGTCATACTGGGATGCCCCTCCCCCGGCAGCCATTTTGAGAGGGTCGGGGGATATATACTGGCTATAGTAGCAGGGCTTGACGTTAACTTTTTGAGGCACAGTGTCATCTGGACAGTCTTTTTTTATTCATTTTTTTTTTTTTTTTTTTTTTTTACAAATTGGCCCCCTCCACTCCACAGTCCATAGTCTGCATACAGCACAAAGCTGCTAGGAGCATCACAGAAAAAGTGAAACCAAAAGCCACAGCTATAGTAGCAGGGATTGACATTAACTTTTTGAGGCAGAGTGTCCTCTGGACAAGTACATTTCCCTTTCACTTGTCCAGGCACAAAAGTCACTTTGTTAATTTGCAATTTCACAGTATTTTGTATTTTATTTCTTTGGACAAATAAATAAGACCCCCTTGGCTATACAGCACGAAGCTGCTAGGAGCGTCACAGAAAAAGTGAAACCAAAAGCCACAAGTACATTTAAAAATGTTCCTTATAGCTAGTACGCTGCATGCATGCATTGAGGCTCAACTTTATTTTTTATTTGATTTTTTTGCGCTGCAGAAAGGCTCATAGACATTAGGCTTGGCCTGTTGTCCGGGACAACTATAAATCCTTATGAACAAGTTAATTAAACATGTACTTGACCCTGGGTGAAAAATGGGTTACAAAATTGTGGGATAAAGATTTAAGAGTAATTAAATATACTTGTGGCTTTTGGTTTCACTTTTACTGTGATGCTCCTAGCAGGACTGTGGAGGGGGCCAAGGAGGTCTTATTTATTTGTCCCAAAAAAAGGGGAAAAAAAGTGACTGAAATGGCAAATTGACCAGTTACTTTTGTGCCTGGACAAGTGAATGGGAAATGTACTTGTCCAGATGACACTGTGCCTCAAAAAGTTAATGTCAAGCCCTGCTACTATAGCTAGTATATACCCCCCTACCCTCTCAAAATGGCTGCCGGGGGAGGGGCATCCCAGTATGACACCAGCTTTGCAAGCCCAATTAAGGAGCGGGTATGACACTCTCTAGTGTGAATGTAGCTCTGGTCCATAGCATTAGTGGAGTTCTCCCTAACGCTATGTTCCTCTACCTCCGTATTCCTTGGCAAAAGTGGAAAACCCTGCCGTCTGGTCCTAAAATAACAAAAACTGTTTCGCCCCTCACCAAACCAAAGGTATCAGTAGACAGTTGAAAGCTTACTCTACTTAGTGGACACAGTCTGAGCCCCCCACCACACGCTTAAAATACATTTATAGGGCGAAATGAAAAATAATCAGACGGCGTCCACTAAGTAGTAAGCTTTCAACTGTCCACTGATACCTTTGGTTTGGTGAGGAGCGAAACAGTTTTTGTTATTTTCGGTCCAGGACGCGGTTTTCCCAAGGAATACGGAGGTAGAGGAACATAGCGTTAGGGAGAACTCCACTAACGCTATGGACCAGAGCTAGTGTGAATGCAGCCTAATAAGCCTGTCACATTCTGGTTGCTTAAATAAATGGACACGGTCACATTAAACACTTGAACCCTAGCGTCCATATTCTGGGTATATCATAAGGTGAAAAACAGGTGAACATCACACCACAAATTGGTGATCTATATCTGAGCTTGTAGATCAACTACTTTCAGTGAAGATATTTGGTGTAGAGGGAAACAACGAGGGGGCCAAGCGTAGACCGCTCAGGGACTCCGGTCAACAAAGTATATAAAAATGTGAAATGTTCAGGGGTCATCGCCATGTTGGCTTGTGGTGGACATTTGTCAAAATGAGTGGACAATAATATTACCAGAAACAATTAAAGAGATAGCCCTGAATGACCATAACAGGTCTTTGGGTATTATGATAAATAAGAACATTGTAATGATGTGTAAAACTAAATCTAAATTTGCCACATACACATTTGTCTGTGTTTGGACTGGGGGTGTAACGACACATTTTAATAGCGATTCGATACATATCACGATACATGGTTGACGATACGATACATGGACGATATTGGTTCATTCATGGTGATACGATACGATTCGATTCAATGATTTAAAATACATGGACATTGTATATTGACAAACCCGCACCTTGACATGATCCCAGGGATTACACACATTTATCGATAGACCAGTGTAGCTATATGGAAAGGAAAAGTAATTAAACCCCCCCTTTTAATTTGTTATTCTTAAAAATGCTAAATGCAATGGACAAGTAGGTAGTATCGATACAATCGATTCTTTGCACTGCCGATTCGATACGATACAAAATAAAACGATACGATTTGATTTTAGCTGTTTTCATTTCGATATACACCAATTTTTTAAGTTAAAAATGATATTTCGATAGTTACTATATTGTTACACCCCTAGTACGGACATATTGATGACCCCTGGTAATGATCATACGTACAGTTCTGTTTTTTAATCAGAAGGTTTCACCCCCAGGTGTACAGGTATGGTCTAATACTGCTTCAGGCCAGCCCTCCAAAGGTGTGTGTGTCTGAGCTTCAACGGAGAATCGCCAGTGTCGCTGGGGTCCAGGGCGTCCACGATCTTCACGTCTGGCAGTTGACAGACATGTGCATGGTGGCCTCTGTGCATGTGCATTGCCATTATGACTTTCAGACTCACAGGTGAAGTTCTAACCTTTACATTTTTATACTTTGTTTGTTTTTTATGTTTTGCCTTTATTTACAATGTATTGATAGTATACAGTAGTCTGACAGGAAATGGGGATAGAGAGAAGGGGAGTGGTACGCAGCAAAGGTCGTCGGGATCGGGAGTCGATTTCTTTTTGGTCGGTCAAGTTCATTATTTATTTATTTATTCATTCATTCGTTATGCAAATATAGACACAATTTGGGTTAGAAGCATGGTTTTGAAACTGATTGCTGATCAAAATTTAGGCTGAGATTGGTTATAGTCTACAATATAATTAGGCCTACCTATTCATTATGCTTTTTTCCCTTTTCTTCTGGGAAGACTTGTGGTTAGACATTTGATATAGTT
The DNA here is from genome assembly GCF_963921795.1 of Nannobrachium achirus. NCBI lineage: Eukaryota > Metazoa > Chordata > Actinopteri > Myctophiformes > Myctophidae > Nannobrachium > Nannobrachium achirus. Next base: position 43,252,888 of record NC_137817.1, read on the forward strand.
CAATAATTGTGCTGTGCCTGAAAAGCTAAATGTTATGTATTTGTCCAGATGTGGTGATCTGATTTCTGGAGTCACGAATGTGCTAAAGAGCGTGGGAGTAACATGCTGCACAGTCCAACCAGAGTTTCTACCTTCATCTAAGACCTCTGGCATCATCCACACAGAGCAACCCTGTGTGTCTCCCGTCCTGGCATGTAGCCTTGCCTGTGGGAAGGCCTGTGCTGGGAAAATGTGCTGCTCTCCGCCCAAAAAGAAATCTTGCAAGCCACTGGCACCATCTGCTGGGGAAAGTGAGCCCCAAATGTTGGTAATTGAGAACTCTTTCCTCTGACTCAAAAGTTTGAACCAAAAGAGATGATTGCTACTAAAAGACACCACAACCATGCCATTGTTACCCAAGATGAGTCTGTGTTGGTGATTTTGGTGCTGAGCTTTTTATTATGTTCACCGACATTGTTTATATTCTTCATCTGTTGATACATATCTGGCCAAGTGAAAATCAGAATAATTCCTTTTAACATTGTTCTGTAGGTTTTGTTGCATTAAAATTCACAACTAACATGTATTTTGTACTTTTGTACTTTCTGCCTGGGAATAAAAATAAAACATCAAAAAGTGTAAATGCTTCTTTATAAACATACACTGCCCTTTTTCTCCTCAACAGTTTAGTACAATGCCATGAAAAACTCCAATAATTAACGCCACCCCCACCAGGGCTCTAGGTCTAGGGTGTTCAGACTCCTAGGTTGTATATGCAGGCAGTGGACAAAAATGTCTCCTTGCTCGCTTGGGGGTTTGTAGTGGTTGGGATATAAGCCCTTTCCTCATCCAGAAAAAGTTTAGGACTGAAACTCATCTGGGAATTGCTGGTTGGTCACCAGTGGTTCTCAGCCATTTCAGGTAGTGACCCCCCAATATAATATTTGATCTGGGGGACCACCTCTGTAATGTTTATAAGTTCACAGGCTTTGTGTATGAAAGAAAACTTTCATTTTGAGCCGTGTTTTTGGAGTGATTGACATTGACAAGAGTTAAGGGTACAGTATGTGTTTAGGTTTAGTTGTGTGAGGGTTTGAAGAAATGTCACAGCAATTTTGAACCGTCGTTTGTAATTAGAGAAAATGTGTGAGGGTTTGAAGAAATGTCACAGCAATTTTTAACCGTTTTGTAATTGGAGAAAATGTGTGAGGGTTTGAAGAAATGTCACAGCAATTTTGACCTTGTAATTATCCTAACACTACTGTATTTGCCTCACATTACATAGACAAACTTCATATAATGCAAATAGTGAACTTGTAAAAAGTAATAGTTAACCATGGGTTAACCATTTGTGGCTCAGGGGTCAGCGGTTCAAATCCTGGCTCCTCCTGTCCACATGCCGAAGAGTCCTTGAGCCAGACTCTGCATGGTTTCCTCCACCATTGGTGTATGAATGTGTGTGTGAATGGGTGAATGTAATGCACAATCTATGTAGAGTGCCTTGGATAAAGGCACTATACAAATGCACCATTTACCAAAGTACATAAAGTGAGACCCACAATGCATTGTGTAAACTTGAGGTATATATGCACACAGAACACACATTCACTACCTTCCATGATAAGAACACAACTTTATTATCTTCCATGATAAAAAAAAGTTTATTTTCAATGTTGCTGGATTCAATTATAGGCTGAAGATAAGTTGTGATGACAGTTCTATTTGTGATGACGGTTCTATTCAAATACTCCATCTGTAAAGAGAAAAAATATACATAGGATGTACACACTGACATTGAACATCTAAAAATAGTCTAAAAATATTCATGTGTTTGTATTGTATTTATTCAAAAGGGCTTAAGCAAAGATTTAACAGCTGTCAGAACATGGGAATGTTCATATCCATTATCAATTTCGACCAGTGATAATACAGTGCTATACTGCAATATGCTATTTTTGGGGAAATATATAATGATTGCTCAATTAACAGTACAGAAGATCTGCTCTCAAATCACAAATATTACTTTTTTATAGGCATGGAACAACTAGTAATAGTTTTAGATGCGTTTTAGATACTTGAATTATCTCAAATCCTCATTCTGCACACACTGTAAAGACAAACATAAAGATAATGATAAATCAATTTGTAAAATATACACTTTACATGTTGATGATGATGAAATATACCTGCTGGCAATGCAACATCACCACACGGATAGCTGTATTCCGTCTCCATGTTGTCACCTGAAAGACAGCCATTAGTGGGTTTGGAGCAACAGGAAATAAAAGTCCATTATGAACACTCCTTCCTGATTAGCAGGTGTCCGTTATTTAGATACTGGGACAACCTAAACATAGATCAACCAACAGCTTGCTCCTGATATAATAAACCACATGTAATCAAACTTAGACCCTCCTAACCATGTTGTAAGGAGAAAATTCTGCCCAGAGCTTGCAATCTGCTGCCAATCAGTGCCAAATGTAGTGTGCATGCTGCTAGTAGGTAAGCATAATACCTGCACACTTTTCACAGTTTTGTTATTCATAATCGAAGTAAAGGGGGTCAAATCGGGCTGAAACCATGCCCAAATCTGGAGCCCTACAACACTAGGTCAGAATAATTGTAGAATTATCTAAAATGATTGCATGCACATCCCCAAATACCATGCCTTGCTACAAAATACATCAAAATATGTAGATGCTTTACCAAATTACACTCAGGTTAACGAATCGATATAAATATTGATACGCACATTCCGAACGAGTATGACTGACATAGGAGAGGTCGTGTAACACTCATAGACTGTAGAAAAATATGGACGAAGCGAAGCCATTGGTTTCTATGCAGCGCAAATGGCCCTTTCTACCCCTTGGAATGGGTGTCGCCATCATAGAATTGTAAAGGCATCAGAGATGCTAAAAGCAGAGAATGCTATTGGCTGCCAACGGTCACGTGCAACGCAGGGATACATGGGAGAATGTGGTCGGAGCCTCCCGAAATACAGCACACGAAGAAGAACACAGCCGGCTGGTATTAGTTTAGTTGGCCACGCCCCCCCCGCAACTTTATCATTTATTTTAAAATACATTGGACCACATTTCGACAAAACGAATATGATGGTGATTGAAAGGCAATTTTTAACTAGAGATAGGAACCATACAGTATTCATGAAAATGTTAATTAAGGTTAGAAAACGAAAGGGGAAAATGAATGGGATCCAATGGAGGGCAATTCTTTTTGCGATCGGCCGGGGGGGGGGAAACAGTGCAACTAGCGGCCAATCATAGGAAGTTTTAGTTCCGTATTGGAGTCATTTTAAATCGGCAGAACTATGCCCCTGGTAACACTGCACATCTACTCACTTGGCTGGTAGTAATCATAGATCTTGACCAATGCTGGCTTCAGGTTCTGAACTGGGACTTCCTGTAGGAGCGCCAAGGTGTGGTTGACGGGTACGCCTTTTGTTAACTGTTGGCAGAAATGTAGATCAGGGGTTTTCGAAGTGGGTGATGGGGCACCCTGGGGTGCCATGGCAGCAGTCCAGGGGTGCCGCGAGATCATTTGATAATATATGGAATTTATTTGGACACTTGAAAAAATATTATTTAGTATAATTTTAAAGTTGAAGTACAAAGTTATTTTCAGTCAGTTCTAACCAAAATGGCTATTATCTCAACGTTTTCCTCGCAACATAATCACTAAAATATCGTCACTGTCGGGCAGAAACCTCGTATTTCCAAGTTTCAAATGTGTACGTCTTTTGCCCTGCTTCATCATACAAGACTGTCGCACAAAACTAGTGAAAACAGCTGATCTAAAAGCACACAACGCCTCACGATGCGAGGCGTTGTGCTTGTAGATTTCTTTTTTCATTTATAGATGATAAATACAAAACGAACAGTTTGACATACAAGGTTTCCACCCGACAACAACAATATGCAATAAATATAAGGTGCTGGGAGTGAAAATTATAATGTAGGGGTGCCTCGGATTAAAAAAATATTTATGGGGTGCCCTGACTGAGACAAAAACGTTTGGGAACCCCTGATGTAGATCACAGTTCCTTTATACTTCATTTAGTCACCATACTCTATGCATTACTGTACCCTGTATTGTCATAAAACTTGGAACGCCAGCGGTTCCCAATAGTCCTTGATCTTTCTATTCTACCAGGACCACTAGGACTGTTGGTTTTCTATCTTATTATAGTCCTATGACTCCTACCCCCCTAGCATCGTTGCTTTTCCATCCTACCCCTTTCTTACCAGGACAACTGTTCTCTTACCTCTTTTAAATAAATAATGACGTGATCGTTCTTTTCCTCTACACGATCCACCAGCAGCTTCAGCTGTGAATAAACCATACTGAACTGGTTATCACCTTTTAACTCTGCACTGGAATGTTAACGTCTACAAACAATTACTTTTTTCTTTACAATACCGGTAACTCACTTTTTTCATAGACACTGGGCATGGGATGAATCCAGAAAGCATGGTTATATCAACTAACACCATGTTTGTAGTCGTTTCATTTCCAGTGTATCTGCAGGTATAACGTTTCAAAACATTAATTTCCAATTCAAATATTTGGGGGGGATTTCATGTAAATGCATCGCTGACATGGCTGTAGTTGTGTCTCTACAGGCGATCCTTACAGGCTTTGTATTTTCAGTGTAACTTTGCGTCTCATAGAGTTGCTGCTGCAGTCGGCGTCAGGTGTGATGCTGCAGTTTGCCTCAGACGTGACTGTGATGTTCAAACTGCTTTCCTCAACCGGTGTTGGGATGTTGTAGTTAAGAGACATCTGAGGAAACAGAAGAGGAATTCCATTTCTACAGTCATGAAGAGTAAATGGCCTTTCAGTCGGAACGCTCAGGTCAAAGTAGATTTAACCATTTATTGCAACAAACGGAATTCAGTTAAACTTTGTGTTAAAAGGCAATGCTTTCTGAGAGATTCCCTGAATTTTGTCCAAGCAGCTTGCTAGGCAAAATTAGGTAACATTAAGCAAAGAAAAAAAACAATACATTGACATATTAGCTTGAATGCACAGACATAAAAACACAATAATTTGAGCCTGACTAATTAAGGCTCAGGTGAGGCTGGGGTGGAGGAGGCAGCTAAGCAGCAGCAGATGCGAAGCAGGCAGCAAGACAAACAGAGCTATAGTGAATGCAAGCCATGTTTAAAGTAGCCTCCCTTATAGATTGTGAGCTGTAATTAGAGTATGACAGTGCGACGCAATGACCAGCAGAGCTGTGAATGAGGAATAGGAGCCGACTGACAGCTGATTATAGCTAAGGTGGGCAGACTCACGTGTCCTGCATACCTGTAAACTATCGCTATACTTAATTTTTCTTTAAAAAATGAGATTTAGAATAAGTCATTTAGGAGCTGACCTGCGCTGAAACACATGCAGTGCCCATAACCTCCAGGCTGTACTGCACCATCACATCCTGCAGCGCCCTCTCCTGGTAAAGCAGTCGGTTGGTCCCATCCACATCGAAGATCTCTACACTGCTGGAGGACTTGACGGTCACAGTGCTGGAGCCCTCTTGGGTGAAGACCAGAGTGGAGTAGCGAGCCAGGGCCTGAAGAGCCACTACTGTGTCCTACAAAACACACAAATCACCTCTGACATTAGTCTGCCACGTACAGAGCTTGTTGACCAGCTGTAAACTGTGCTGTTCCGTTATGAATCTCCAGACAGACATGTAGAGCTCTAGTCTAGACTATGAATAGCTTCAAAGACAGTTGACCACAGTAAGATCAATGCCACAGCCTACTTCCATGGTTGAAACAGAACTGAGAGATTGAGGGAGGCATGGAAGAGATTAATTTTTAAAACCCCAGAAAGCCTAAATGTACCACTTAATAAAATGTCATACTTTATGTGAAAAAGAAAATGGCTCCTGCAGAGCCACACCATGAATAGGTACAGTAAATTAATGTAATGAACATTTTCCCTGTCATTATCAGTTTGAGTACAGAGATTTGCCGTTTGGAGATCTGAGGTCCTGCTGTTTTGACAGCTGATTAAACTTAGAGCACAGAGCTGGAGTGCATCCACATTTCTCAAGAAAGATCAACTATTTAGATAGAACAAGCAACCACACCACCCACATGTTCAATGGACAGGTTTTCAGCCATTACTCTCAATTGTGTGAGGTTGTGTTGTCCTTGTAGATAGTGTAGACTGGAAACATTCTGAGATAATATTGCAGAACATTCGCTCAAGTAAATCTTTCTGTCATCTTGGCGTTTTAAAAACTGCCACAATCTGGCAGTTTTGGCAGTGAAGTTTAGTGTTCACGGGTGTCAAGAGTCAATTAAGTCATTAGGTGCAAGCAAATCAAAAATTATCAGCATGACAATACTGGTGCGCATTTTAATCACGATTAGGGCTATAACGATACATTTTAACAGCGATACGATACGCATCACGATACATGGTTAACGATACGATACATGGACGATATTGGTTCATTCATGGTGATACAATACGATTCGATTCAATGATTTAAAATCGATATAGTAAACATTTAGCAAAGAAATTAAATCTGTGTAAAAGATGTAAAAGAAATCTATTATGGAAGTAAACGCTGTGATTATCTAGCAAATACATGGGACATTATATACATGAACACAGATTACACACATTTATCGATAGACCAAGAGTAGCTACTAGCTATATGGAATGGAAAGGTAATAAGACCCCTCTTTTTAATTTTCCCTCTTAAAATTGCCAAATACAAGGCACCAATACTTAGTTTCCATACAATCAATTATTTGCATTGCAAAAGTTTCGATACCGATTACCGCATTTTAAAACGATACGACAAGATACAAAGCCAAAACGGTACGATATTTTGCTTTTGCAAACGATATAGTAGATCACTAAAATAGATTTTTCGATTCAGTTATGCCATCTACAGTTACAGCTGGAACTTTGAAGACGGGGGGGAAACAGTGCAACAAGGTGTGTTAGGCATGCGTTTCATCAAACAGAAAGATATTTGAGCAGTACCTGTGTGGAGGAGAAGCCACCGTAGGAGTTCTGCTGTAGGGTCAACCACCTCACGATGCGAGCAGCATAACCCAGGTCTGCAGCGCTGGGTTTAGGGCTGGCGAGCTTGGCCAGCAGCACGTAGGAGCTGATTTCCACCGACAGAGAGGCTGAAGTGACTGCGGAGGTCTGAGTCCAGTGGAAGAAACCTCCTGGGGAAAACAAGAAAAAAAAATCAAATCAACTTTAACTAGTAATGGACAATAGCAATACAGCAGTAATGCTTTATGCCAACAAGTGAATTTCTGTCTTGAGTAAAAAAAAAAATCATATCCTAATCATCTCATCTAATTTTATGCTATCCAAATGTGATCTGTCCGTCTTTCCATCTCACCATCTTTCACTGCAATATTGTCCAGGTGTTCTAGGAGTAGTGAGCGTGTAACATTGTCTCCCGCCAGAGAGAAGACGTAGGCCAGCAGAGCTGTAGTGTAGGTGTTGGTCTGCAAGGAATCATCGATGGCCTCTCTCAGACAAGACAGACTACTTCTCACCACAGGATCCTAGAGAGACACAAACAGGCTTTACAACCAGAAGTGACAGAATCTAACCTTCACTGAGCAAACATGCTTCATATGAGCAGCACTGCAGAAAGCTCTGAAGCTCATTGCATCAAAGCTATAAGCTTCACAGTTCTCAGGAGAATTTATTTGACATTGATAGTGAATTTCTCATTGACGATGGTAGTCAAATGTAAAATGAATAATACAATAAGAATTTGAAGCAGAACGAGATGACTGTAAAAGGGTCTTCAACTGATGTATTTGGGGCATCATGGGTTCAAATCCATATTAGAATGTGCCTTGCAAGTCACCTGATCTCACTTCCGGACCGTTTTGCCATCACTACAGTACCATATCTGAATTCCTCTAAAATGGTTGTTAAAAATAAGAATAAGGACTCACTGAAGGCAACACATTCATCTCCAGGAATGAAAGTGTGATGTAAGCACTGAGAGTCACTTCATCTGACACTCCACCCTACAGAAAGGAGAAATAATACAAATAACACCATTTTCTCATAAATCTTCGAGTGTGTAGTCTGAGTACCAGATTCCAATTGATCCTCTATACCTTCATTCTGTTGTTTAAGAGTTTTCCAGATTGTTCAAAACAGCCATTGTCTCTCTGTTTACTCTCCAGCCAGGTCTTCGTTTTTTCTATGTTCGACTGGTCGATGGCGTTGTAGAAAGACTTCGCTTGGACCAAAGTTCTCAGGACAAATGTAGACAACCTGAGGGACAAGATTGACAGACTCCCACTTGTTATCGAGCCATTAGTTGAGGGTTGCATGAATATCCGATGCCTCAAAATAATTGTACTGTAGGCAGGGGCGTCACAAGGGGTAGGAAAGTTGGACTGAGTTACCAGGGCCCAAGGTGGAGGGGCCCTAGTAACTTTAGCTATTGAAAAATAGCAGATATACAAGCTCACAGCGCGGCACCGAGTGCCGCGCTGCGAGCTTGTAGATCTGCTATTTTTGAAAAGTCGTGAAAATGTGCGCAAATCTTTGAATATATGTATTTTTTTTAGTGAACATTTGTAACAAAAATGTTGCTGGAACTAAATATTTTGAGATGGGGGGGGGGGGTCCTTTACATGAAAAAGTTTGAGCATCACTGACATGGAAACATAGGTTTCTTGGCACACATTTTCACGATTTTTCAAAAATAGCAGATCTACAAGCTCGCAGCGCGGCACTCGGTGCCGCGCTGTGAGCTTGTATATCTGCAGTTTTTCAATAGTTAACATTCATGGGGTGCCCGCAGTGAATCCTTGTACCCAGGGCCCAGAATTAGGTGTGACGCCCCTGACTGTAGGTCTCACACTTATATAACAAAATACTGTATACATTTTGCATGTTGTTTTCGGAATCATTTTAGTAAATGGTTCTCACCAAGTGTTCTCTTGTCCAGCTCCAAACGTGCTGTAGGCACCATTACTGTGCATGAAGTTTAGTTGCCTCTGGTAGCCTGTAGAAGTTTATTCATTATTATAAAGTCATGATACAGAGGAACACAGCATTGTGGACAATTTGACTCACCGCTGCTCAGGAAGCCAACGGCCTTCTCCTTGATGGCCGGTGTCAGCTGGTTTGTGTTCTTCAGGTATTCCAGGATGTAGATGTTGGGAGCTAAGAGAGCCATATTCTGTTCCCCACATCCATACGGCATCCTCAGCAGTCCATCCAGGTTCTTCATGGCACGGCCCAGGATGTCTCCTGTCAAAGACATAGGAGATTATACTGAGAATGTTAGCAGCGGGGCTCCAAGGATGGCGATGTTGTCCCATCAGTTGACTACTGACTACAGTATATTGCCACATCATTTTCTGTCAACAAAACACTGGAATTTACATCCCCATTTTATTCACCCCCCACCCCTTTCGGGGTCCCCACCTTTCAGTGGTGGGGGCTCTGGTTATAATGGAAGCAAGATAACAGAATTTGATACATTCTGAAAATGTTCAGGTTATGAAGCGAAGGTCAGGTTATGAAGGGAAGGGTCTGGGCCACGCTTTGCAGTCGCAAAGAAAGAGGCATAAATGGCCTTGTTTAAGAATCAATGGTCGATGAGTAATACAAATATTTAGAAGATTAATATCGTTCGAAGTGAAGCGGTGAACTTTTATTCTATGTGTTCTAGAGTTATGAACTCTATGATCTATACATTCTTTATATATTCTGAATTCTACATTCTTTATATATTTTGAATGAATGAATGATTTTATCTGGAGGGCCGAATTATCATGTGAAGCTTGACCAATCCTCAAAGTATCCAATCATCAGACCGGGAGGGACACTACACACATATTCTGGACGTACAGGACAGATAAAACCTGTTCATTCTTTACTGAAATGGCCATATATGGACATGGGACACACATTTTGCTTTTTGAAAAAGCCTATTCATTCTGGACTGATATTCTGGACGTACGGGACAGAAAAAACCTGTTCATTCTGGACTGGAGTGACCATATATGGACATGAGGTGACATACATTGTGTTTTTGAAAAAACCTGTTCATTCTGGACTGAGATGACCATATATGGACATTAAACACACATTTTGTTTTTGAAAAAACCTGTTCATTCTGGACTGAAATGACCATATATGGGCATGGGCCACTCATTGGAAGCGGTTTTCACCGCTTCAAAAAACCTTGAAATAAGAGCAAAATACAGGCATCTTTACCCAGGACGGATACAGAAGAACGGGCAGATCCCAAAATCACATTATCAGGGAGTTGTAGCTGGATGTCCTCTGTCAATGTCTCTCCTAGACAGGAAAACACAAACGGTGGTTAGGGTAGGTAGGAGACAGAAATAACAATACCAGTAAGACGCCCTAAATGGGTGCGTGCACATGGGCACGTGCGCGCATCCGCCTGGGCAAGCGCTGGCATGAGATAAACTTTGACCAAAAAAAATGCAGACCTGGTTGGTAGTTTAAGTTGGACAAAATGTGGCCATATTTCCCCAAATATGGAGATGACTTGACGTCTGACATCATAGATGTTTGATGTCATAGGGACAAGGACGGAATTCATTTGCAACATCATTGTGATGTCAGAACAGGTCAGCTACATCCTTCTGCTGAGCTAAGGGGGAGAAGACTGGGATGAGGTGTCACACACTGTGACTGACGCACGCAAGCACAGGATCTGCAGGTTTTTATTGCGACCGTAAGGTCGCAGTTTAGTATGAAAACCTCCACCGGCCGTCCGTCGGTCACACGTGCGGTCAACCGCACGTCACACGTGCGGTCAACGTGTGATGAGGTCACGATGAGTCATCTATGCCCAAATATAGATTTCTAGGTCAGATGGCCCATAGAGTTTGTGATGTCAAACCTAGCAACCCAATATAAACAAACCTGATGTCAGACCTGAAGTATCCTTTTATACCCATATATGGAGATACAGAGATCTCCATATATGGGCATATTAGAAAGCCCATATATGGGCATATACGGATGACATCAGGGATATCCATATATGGGCATAAAAGGGACAAGGGCTTACAGTTAAGAGATCTCCATATATGGGCATATCAGAAAGCCCATATATGTTCATATACTGATGACATCAGGAATATCCATATATGGGCATAAAAGGGACAAGGACTTACAGTTAAGAGATCTCCATATATGGCATAAAGGGACAAGGACTGTTACAGTAGATATAGAGATGTCCATATATGGGCATAAATGAACAAGGACTGACAAACACTGAGATCTCCATATAACCTATGGGAATATAAGGGACGAGGACTGTCAGCTTGTAGACCTATTTTCTAAATATTGTTGTACATTAAAAACTTGAAATGGGTCGTTCTGCATAGTACTTGGGATTTGTTGATGTAAATGTTCACATAGAGTGTAATAATTGGTAAAACAAACTTTTGGCCTATTTGTGGAGATAAGCGACCAACGGTCGCTTATCTCCCGATTAGGGAGTCTTACTGGTAGTAAATGGTCCTCGTCTCAACCCCTGAACCAATAGCATTTTACTCACCGGCTTTAGGACACAGCAACCAGTTGTAGGTCTTACTCACTTCTGTTCCCTCTGGCTGAAAAAAAGAAAGGCAGACAATGAATTCAATCTATTAATTGGCCAAATATGGCCTGGAACAGGAGCTATAGCTCCATCATCTGGCTTTGTCCGGTGCTATTGTGCCACTAAATGCCACCGACTGCCAGGAGTTGGAAAGAGTTCCTTGTCATCTCTTTGGTGTGGAGTCACCTTAAAACAAATGTCCAAGGCTTAAGTAAACTGAAGCGTGGCCTACATCTGGTCTAGATATGGCCTAAATGTTGGCACAAACGGCTCTAAGTTTGTTGTGTAAAATGTCTGGGGCTTAAGTAAACTCAAGCGTGGCCTACATCTGGCCTAGATATGGACTACATCTTGAGTGTTACTCTTTGGAAATCACTGCATACATAAAACTATGGATTGTTAAAATCTTAGAACAATTTAAATTTCCCGATATTTCTATGTCCCATTAGTTTGAGGTAAAATCCCGATATCTTTATGTCCCATTAGTTTGACCAAGGGTTAGGTTTTAGGGTTAGGTTTAGGAATAGTTTTACTGAGGTTAGGGTTAGGTTCATTCACCAGGTTAACATTCACCAGCGTCGGCAGGTTAGCATTTCACCAAGTCAGCATTCACCAGCATCACACTAATGGGACATCGAACTAAATGTTACGTCTCAATGTCGACACGCTCCCTAGAGAGAGACAAGACAAACCTCATCGGAGCTTTAGAATCTCACCTTGATTATCAGTGATCGCGTGACGACATCAACACGTCCTTTCTCAGGTACACTGACCGTCCCGTTGCCACACGATACATTGGACGCAAGTGCCTCAGCACGCACAGTCACATTAACAACACCTGGAAGCAGAAATGTAATGCCACGACATGTCAACCCTCTCCAATAACACGCAGATCTGAAAATGTACAATGGACTTAAAGCTGTGGCGGTACTGGAAGCTGCTATCTGTGTCATGTGGGGTTTGATTAGCTCTTCCCATAGGGAAACCAAAGGCATTCCATGTGTACTGTAGGTATGATTTTAATCGCATAGTTTGAATAGGTGGTAGTCAAGGTAGAGTTCAGGTCTCACCTAAGACAGAGGCATCCAGTGTCCAATGGAAGGTCCTGCGTCTGTTGGCACAGACACAGGAGCAGTACTCTTCATCGGGGAGGAGTGTGAGAGTGTAATTTGAAGAAGAGCTGGGAGTCACACTCACCTGATGAAAAAATAAATAAATGAAAAAGATTGGAATAAACTGCACTTATATATTGAAATATAATAAAGACAGGGCTCCATAAATCTTGGACTTCATGTGGCCAGTCTATAACTTCAGTCATGATCTACAGGTTTCAGCCCGAGTTAACTGACACTTTTTTATATGTCAAAAAAGATACAATACCTGGTCTACAGGCAGTGTACATAAGACACAAGATTTGTTGACGATCAGTAGAGTAACGGTTTACAAGATTAACCTTTAACAAACAGACTCTCTGCTAGACAGCTCGGCCCCTAAGACTAAGAGCCATGATGTAAAAAAGGCCAAAATATATTTTGAACTGCCATTGATAAAGAGCAGCTTCCAGTTTGGTCTTTCTCCTGATTATATAAAGGTTTCTATAGTAAATCCATTTGTGGCCGCTTTTTGTACATTCTGAAATGTGTTTATACAGTACCATGATGCAGCTGGACAAATAGTTGAAGACAGTAGCCTTCAGAACAAATGTCTCTCCCCTGACGATGGAGTAAGGCAGGCTGAGTTCCAGGAAGAAGGGCTGGAAGACTTTGAGCTCCTTGGGAGGAGCAAGACCGAAGCCGCTTGAGGACAAGCAGAAAGCCTCCGTCTCCCATGTGGTGATGGTGTCCGGGACAGTGAGGGACACGTCCTCTGTCCCTGAATCCCTGGAAGGAAGGATGATGGACAGACAGGCAAACATCAAACTACTGGACATCATGTATTCTGGCCAATGAGAACAAAGTTCTGATTTGTTTCTCATGATAACACGATTAACCTTCAGTTTTGTGTGGCTTACAAGATGCCTTCAACCGAAAACAAGTTTTTAGCTGAATTACCCATATCAACCTGATAAATACAGCTTTTAAGTTTATCTTGAATCATTCACTCTCAAACTCTACAAATTAATGTCCTTTGACCTGCTTGTAACTTAGAATATGAGGTGTAATGCTCTGTGCACTCACCCCACCTCCACCAGGTCCCATATCCATGTCTCTGGGAAGAAGGAGCGGATGGTCTGTAATATGGGAGGTGGAATTCGACCAGCGCCCCTATTAGGGCTAGAGAAGCTATACGCAGCAAGGTGATACACTGAAGAAAAAAAGACAAAAAACAACAACAATATATTCATGAATGTAGACAATGAGAACACGCTGAAATCAGCTGAATTCATGCTTGTTATATTTACGTCGTCCAGATCTTTGTTTGTAGTACTCTCTTCCCTTGAACAGGACGCAGGTGGGTGCTTTGATAGCCAAATTTGTTGCCATCTTCAGTCCCAGTTCCTAGAGATAAAACATTAAAAATAACCCAGTAAATTGGAATACAGTATCCTACATCCCATATTTGCAATTCAACAGATAGTGAAATAAAAGATTTATCCTTGAGAAATATAAACGTAGCATATTTTATTGAGATGAGAAATATAAACGTAGCATATTTTATTGACATGAAATTATTGCATATAGATACCTTAAACACTGTGTAAACATCCTTTCTTTCCTGTCCGTAGATCCCCCTTTTTTGTCTTTTTTGTCTCACAGGCAAACATTGTACTTGTACCGAATCTTCAAGGTTATACGGAATAGAGTTTGCCTTCTTGACTGGCAACCGGTCAAATATCTGTTCAAAGAAAAGAGGTTACCTGCCGTTCTTAGTACTGTATTACTAGGTTAATTCAGTTGAGGTCTCAGACAGCAAAGATGAGACCAGAGTGAGACATTTTCACAGACTTTATCTGCAGGGAATGGCACCAACAATGACTAGAAAAGTGCTCCACACAGAGCCCATCTTATCCACTAAATTAAATCACCTTTGTGTATGTCAGAGCACCAATTGTTCAAAAGTCTGTTCTTTCTGTCCTGCCCACAAGACTTTGGTATTTTGTCCCGCTCCGATGGGACTGCGACTTAAACTTTCCATGGTTCGGATGGAATGTGTCTTCAATGATCCTCTGGGCTTTAGCAACACACCGATAAAGGCCCCCAAGTGATGATGAGGCCAGAGAAGAGGAAGGTTTTACCTTGTCTGCATCCATCTTCTTCCCTGGCTCCTTGATGTGAACACTCTGGTCGATGGCACTGACACCACACAACGAGCCTGGCATGGCTGACACCTGCAGTGTATTCTTCTCTCCGGGTATTGCCGTGGATGGAGAGAACTCCAGAGATACCTGACATGTAAACAAAACATCACCATGGCTTCAGGGCTAGGACCATGATACATGTAAAGACTTATGGTAGCCCCACTCACATCCTACACTTCAGCGTGTTACGGTTTTATTACCCAGCATTGGCCTCTTGAAGTCAAGCAACAGAAACTGTTGCCCAACACTGACGATTTGCATGAGGTCTTAATTTTATTTTGTCATAGTTTAATGAAAGGACAACTTTTCCATTGCGTTGAACCTCAATTCTGTGAGTTCTGAAATCACCGAACTTTTCTGAATGTAATGCATTTGTTGTCAAATTGGTGCATTCGTTTGCAGAAATTGATTGTCCATTTGACCATCTGTCCATTTGTTGAACATTTCTAAAATGGCTTGTAGTGCATGTGTCAGACTTGAACTGACCTCATTACTGAAGCATTTCTCTGTGTCGAAGTCTGCACTGTGAGCAATGACCGTCTCACTGGGGAGGACGGTGTACACCAGCACCTGGAGCAATGGAGCCATTTCTGTGGTGACGTTCAACTTGAAGGAGATCTCACCCTCAGTGACTGGAAACAGAGCAGGTTAAATAAATAGGTAGTAAACTGTAGCTACAACATTCACTTAAGGACAACTTTGTTTTTTTTTACAACAAGGGTTCATATTTTAGATTGTAAATGGAGTAAAGAAGATTGTTAAAATAGTTTAATTTACTGCTTTCTATTGTTTTAGCCATTTTAGCGATTTTGATTTCAGTGGGTGGGGGCATGCGTTATGATGCGTACAAGTGGCTAAATACGTCCTGACTCCCAGGTGACAAATCAAAATCATTAAAACGATAGAAAGCTGTTAATGAAACCATTTTAACACTCATCTTTTCTTTTCTCTAATTACCGTACAATCTAAAATATGAACCCTTGTTTAAAAAACAAAAACACAAAAACAAAGTTGTCCTTTAATCGATTATGAATGTCGATTACTGCAGCTAAGGCATAGGTTTATTTTCTCGATTTTAATTTGAATACATTTTTTGAAGGTGTGCCTTCTGAAAATGTCATCAGTATAAAAGTTCAAGTTGAGTTTTTTTTTTATCAAAATTCTAAATTCTTGTTTATCATTTTATTTCAAATTAAACACAGGGCAGGAAGCTTTACACTGGACATAATTGCCATGGTCTTTTGTAGTTGACTTACCTGGAGAATTCTGCACTTCTACTTGGTCACTTCCTTGGTCACAAATAGCTGCTCTGCATAAAATCTGGAGACAAATTTAAGAATGAGGAGACATACTGTAGGCAGACTAGGCACTATGCTGATGTCAGTCTATTGCATAAAACATTTTAAAGATGGGCATATTTTATTAATATAATATTCAGATAGGCCTATACATGTCACTACCGTTTTACACCTGACCGTAACAAAATGACATAAGAACTCGTCTTTGGTAGCGCCTTAATTGCCGTTATTGCCTTAAAAGTTCTGATGCAGTTCTTGCACCACAAAGATTTTCTAAGAAGACAGACATCTGCTCTACCCCAAGATCACGTATGATTGGTCAGAACTTCAAGAGGGGCGTGATTTGGATTGGTTTTTCGCAGTCTGCCCAAAGCTTGAATCTGCAAGCTGAGAACAATCTCTTTGAGGGACCATAAATACAACCTGTCGCAAGAAATGGCAAAACCTGAGAAATTTGCCAATGCACATTGGAGGGTTGTTAAGCAAACATATGGAGCTCCAGGTGGTAAAACCACAACTCCAGCACTGTACACAATCCTTCAGTGACTTGAGCGAGCCCTGGTGTTGCTAGCCAGACTACCGAGTGGGGAGGTCTACAATTCAGAACTGAGCCGTAAAGAGTCTAACAGTTTTGTCCTTCAAGGACTTCGGTTTGGCAAGCCCTACCAAAAACAAAAAAGGTCTGGCTTCAATTGGAGTATGCTGCAGACTTTATAATGCAACAGAATACCCTCTGCAGACCAATTAACTTAAGGCAAGATGGCCACCGTGGGTAGATACCCTCACAAAAACATGCAGTAATCCTGGTCTCTATAATGCCTCCGCCTGGCCAGTCAGGGCGCCTGATGGAGGGGAAAGGAGCTGGTTGGAATAACGTGTTCCTTCCACACGCTACGTCCAAACCAGGGGAAATCCCCCTGTCAGGTGAAAAGAAGCAACTTGGACTACTCATGCACTGAAGGAAGCATGAGGTCAGTCCGTTGTCTCCCCAGGCGCGGCGGAGGGAGAGCAGAAACCAGGATTACAAGTTAGGTCATTGGCACCACAGATATAAAAAGCTAGATACTTCGTCCACCCGCTGCAGTTGATTCGAGCGACCCGTCCAACTTGATAGGCACAAAAGAGGAAGTGTCGAGGGCAGGATGCCACTCAAAAAAAGAAAACTACTGGCCAATCACAACGCGTCTTTTCCGGGACTTTTCCATTCAAACCTGCCTCTGATTTGCCTACCGACCTTGTCTGTTATGCACACAGAAGAATTCCAAGCCTGTCAATCAAAAATGCCCACCAAGGCGAGACGGATACCAGAGAGCCGGAAGAGGCATCTACCTTTTTATGCCTGTGATTGGCACTGGGTAAAAAAAATGGGTTACAAAAATGGCCACCATGTATTATGGTATATTCAGTCAGTTCATTGGGTGTGTGGCACTGCGTGTACTACAGCTACTCACCAGGTATATCAGGTCCACACTGCCTGCCTTCTCACCAACTACAGTGTAGCGGATGGTGATGTTGTTTTCTCCATTGCAGGGCAGTGGCTTCTCTGTCTTCTTCACCTCCAGTGAGCTCACTGTCTTGGTGTCAACTGTGGCTTCCTGGACCAGGGACAGCGTATGTTCCCCTTCCACATAGTATGGTGTTCTGTATATATGGTTCTCCAACACTGGTTTAGCACTAACCTTGATCACAGAAGGGAAAACATTCAGTGTTTTAGTTGGTTATTTGTTTTTTGATCATCGTTGGCAAATTTTCTTGACGGTTCATTGTCTGTCAAATGAAATGTAAAAGTGTCCATATAAGCTGCCTGGGCTTCCTTGGAAGCATCACACTTTAAAGTAAAATCTACCATATCAATTAAGTTAGTCAACCTGAATATTCTTGTATGAATTGTTAATTAAATAACATTTTCCCTTTCAGGACTTCCTGTGAGCTTGAGCCACATTTTTAACCACACAAACCCTCGTTCCCTATATTTTGGGCCTAAACATTGGGAAAAAAATTAAAAATCTACAAGAGACACGTGAGCTTATAGAGCTGCCAATATAGGGTTTAAGTGGTGAGTGCCAGTCTTGTGCCATCACCTTTCTGAAATGACAGTGTGCCTTCTCCTGCAGGTAATTGAATAGCCATATCCGACTTACTGTGAGTACGATATCCTCTCCAGAGTTGGACGCGTTGAATGAGAAACGGGCCTTGCCGCTGCTGCACGTAGTGAGGTTCAATATGTTACGCGCTGCTGACCGTGTTTTACCCTCAAACAGGTACACCAACATGTAAGGAATGGGTGTGTCATTCAAGTAAAGGGCTTTGACCTGTTGGAAATACAAAATAACATTATACGGAATGCATACATCCAGTGTCAGATGTGTAGTACTGAAGCAATAGGTGTAAAACCATATGTTTTTGGACTTACTTTTCCTTCAATCACTGATTGGGCTTCATACAACTTGGGTGTTTCAATAAAGGAAAGTTTTCCAATAACATAAGAGAGAGAGATCACTTTCCCTTGTGGCAGTGTAATACCTGCAGAGAAAACCCTCCATGTCATTTCAGTGTAACATTTCATGACCTTGAGCTAAGAAGTGCATTGCATTGCTTCATTTTTAACCTCGTTAAGACTTGCCTATTCCATCTTCCTGTACTTCAGCATTGAGGTTCAATTCATCAGCAAGGAACTTTTCGGCAGATGTGATGAAAGCTGACATTTTGAAAGTAAAAGTGGCACAGCCTCCCTCCGTCTGTACAACAGAGAAACAATTACAGAACATACATTCTGTGCACAGAAAAGAGCATTTTTGTGAAACGGCGTTCATAGACAATTAGCACAAGGCTAAAAAAAATGCATTACATATTTAACAACCTTCGTTAATTTTGCATAAGTTATAAAAAAACCACAATACATGTCATCAATAAAAACACTATGTATAGAGATGGCAAAAATCACATTTACCTCCCCTAATGGTCTCCTGGTGGATGTTTTTTCAGACCAATAAGAAATAAACCAGTATTCAACATAATAATTGTTATAAATATTTTTGAAGAAGTCTATGGGGAAAATGAATGACGATTTTTAAGTGGCACCAGTAAACCACTTCCGCTGCGATGCTCTATTACATGGCTTGGTTGAATGACCAATTCTGATTGGTCAATCTCTGAAATCAGCGGTGTATAATTTATTGATTACAGACCAGTCCGTTCTATACAGACCGTTGCCTAATCAATGGCTCAGAGCTTCTGCTGCACAGCATGAATTTTGTGCCGTATCCAACACGAAAGCCATGTAAACAAACACACGGTGTCTAAAATGACATTACAAGAGATACGTTATATAGATAAATTAAGAGATTTTACTTTTCCCAAATATGGAGATGACATTATTGATGTCTCATGTCATAGACCACATGAGCTTGACACAATATGTCCATATATGGGCATTCCAAGATATGGAATTGATATTGACGACATCAGGGATCTCCATATATGGGCATCAAAGTTTCAATTTACAGACTTACTTCAGACCTTTTATACCAAATTGGCAAACTAAATGTAATGCCTACAATTCCAAGTGCTTGTCAGGGAGTTTGGGAACCCTCATCATAGAAGACATGCCGACTTCTATGCAACCCTGATGGCTGAAATCAGTTGTGGCAACTGAACTCGCAACAGTGTGAACCCATGGCCTTTACTCTATTAGCCTGCCCACCGGTGCACAATGGTTTGTTTTCACTGCACAAAAAGGAGGTGGAATAGTTGATCATGTCACCTGTTTACTCTCTTTATGACACGGTGCCCCTGGATATCCAAGTCGGACGTTAATATATCGTTTCAGTGGTCGGCAGAGCTCCACGGATGCTAAACCTGGCACGGGCTGTCCATAGGTGTACCTGATGAAGCCAGAATAAAAAGCTAAGGTTCTCTCTTAACCCTTAATACCTGGAGTGCATTATTACTTTATACTTTAGCTATTAAAAATAAAGAAACAGATCTACAAGCTCAGTGTCACGCTGCAAGCTTGTAGATCTGCAATTTTTGAAAATTATTTTTGACCCGATTCTATAAACTGTCTTCTAAATCAGTGGTTCTCAAACTTTTTCATGTCAAGGACCCCCATAAATGACATGTATTTGGCCACAGACCCCATCTCAAAATATGTTGTTCCGGGGACACCCCAGAAGCACGTTTGCCTTTAAAAAAGATATACTGTATTCAAAGATTTTTCAAAAGTAGCAGCTCTACAAGCACAGCACTCGGTGCTGCGCTGAGAGCTTGTATATCTACTACTTTTTATAGTTAAAGCATAAAATAATGGTTAAAGTGGTTCCAGGTCTTAATGGGTTAAAAAAAAGGTAGTCACCTATAGCAGAAAATAATAAATGCATTTCAACTGCAAAATATACATTCCCCCAAATATTTGTATACATTTTTGTCCGTTCTGTATATTTCAAAGCATAATGAACATTATGAAGTGTTTTTTTTTTCTATGCAGGAATTCTCTTTATGTAAATTATATATATTTTTTAAAGCATTGACATGCATTTCTTTTCTGTGGGAAAGCACAATGTGTAAATGTCTAGACAAAGAGTCCACAGAAACATAACCCATGAGAAGTTGATGCATCATACATACGTTGCACAAACTTTAGCCGTAAATTCTTCTTGTGCAAAGCTCAGCTTGTCCTGTGCTTCCAATTTCACATCAAATCTTGGCAACACTGGGGACAAATTATAATAGCAGGTTTGGTTAGGGTTAGGGTCATAACATAAGTAAATGCATGCATGACCCACAAGACAAATATACATTTTCACATATATAGGCCTACTTAAGAATGTTTAGATGTTGGGTGAGAGGTCTTTCATCATATAGAAATAGAACATTCCTTTAAAAAAAAATACAGTTTGGATTCTTGAAATACATAGTCAATGTCTGTGCATTGTTCAAAACATAAATGTGGGCTTACAGTTGGTCCAACATTATGAATAAATATTTCTCTTCCAAAGGAGCATGCAAACTGCCTTACCGTATTTCTCCACATTGAAATAATGATGATGACACTTGTGACCAACATGAACAGCGACTTTGTAGATTCCTTCGTGGGCCTCAGGGCTCAATGGGAAAGAAAGCTCCAGAATCTTTCCATTAGATGTATGGTTCACATGCTGTCCAATGCGGTTACCATAAGCATCCTGATTGTGGAGAGAAGAAGCGATGGACAACCAAATCATCTCAATCAACAGATAAGCTATACCAGTAGACATATTTTTATGAAATCTAATTTGATAATCTGCATGGTGCATGTCGCTAGCCCGCTACTATGTTAAATACAACTAGTCTTACCTTAACCTCGACAATATCGTACTGGAAGATGATGGGGGAAAAAAAAATTAAGTGTTAAACAGGAAACTTATCTGTATCAGTGTCATTATCAAAAAAAGCACACATAATATGTAGATGCCTCGTTTAGTTTTCTCTCCTTAATATATTTGTCCATTTAAAGATAATCTGTGACACTCATACTGTGAATGTAGCTACCACTCACCAACTCATTCATGGGTTTGAACTTTGTGTCCATGGTAAAGATTCTGTATTTCACTGCAATAAATTACATTAGTTAAAATCACAAATGATGTCATTCCTTTTCAAAGTACAAGTTGTTCATGAAACAGTATTTAACTTCATTTTCAAATTGTGACACATTTCAGATTTTTGAGAAAGTCTACCTGTTTGTCCAGGGAGGTAGATTGGTTTATCTGTTTGGATGAATGTCATGGGTTTGTAGGATTTGAATATTATTTTCCTAAAAACCTTAGATAGGAATGTTTGACCTTGTACCACCACCTCAAGACAAGCCACCAGTTCATTATCCACTGCTGGGGCCTGTGGTGACAAAGGAAGTTACCATTAAAAGATTGACACTGCAAATTTCTTTGAGTTCCAGCTTTATGGTGCAAAATCCAATATTAAACACCAATTACCCAAACAAATCTAGCCAATAAGCAGTAGCAGTGATGCAAATATTTGGAAGAGTGAATTTAACAATTTAGCTAAGTGAAATCAACTTTTCTGTGCCAGACGTGACCTGGAATCGTTCACAGTAGTAGAATGGTTTGTCTGAAGTCCTCTGGAAGATTGTCATGTTCAAAATGTTCAGGTCATCAGAAACTAGACGGACGGTCATGGTCAGATTTTCGTTGGGCTGCAGAAGATTCACGCGAAACATAGGCTTGGAGCCCGCCTCCATAACCGCAGGAATGGCCACCATGTATTGCCTATAAAATCATGAATATGTTTATACATACACAATTGTATCTGCTAAAAGCATAAGATATAATATAATGTTCCAACTGATAACAAAATATCAAACCCAGCACACCAGCAGGCATTCAAATCCAGTGATAATGCACAGGTACATTCAAATCTGCTGCTGCTTTTATTGTTTTAAAGCTGTAAGCAATGGAGCTGGCTATACATGGGTAACTGGCAGCCCAGGGCCCACCTTCACTTAATGTGGCCCACAGGTTAATATAGTGTGTGCCAGCAGCTACGTCATTGTAGTCCTTAGCGGCCATTTCTTGGGTCAAAACACAGGTGTTTCAATTGTTTGATTGCATAGAACTAATGCTATAGTCTAATCAGAACACCTGTGTAAGGCTGTGTTTACCCAAGAAATGGCCGCTCTTAGAACTACATTTGGCACACCCTATAGGAATACTGTTATATTATATTATTATATTATATTATTATCAGCTGTTACAATTCCAAACATGCTAACATGACCCGCTTTAATTACTTCAGTCTATATTAGTAGCTTAATAGCAAGTCATTTTATTGTCTTTTTATGTCCAATGCATTTGTTAACAAAGTTAATATAAGAATAAAGAACATAAATACATCTTTTCAGGATTCCAATTAAAAAAATGCATACAATTCAGAAATAGCAGATCTACAAGCTCAAAGCACACGTGCCATGGCATTGGTCCGAAGGTTTATTAGTCCGAAGGTTCATTAGTTCCGAATTTGTCAAGAATACTATGCCTAACTCTAACCCTAACCCTAAACTTAACCTCAGTAACCCTAACTAAATTCAGACTAATGAACCTTCGGACTAATGAACCTTCGGACTAATGGGCAGTCCCCTTTTGGGCTTGTAGATATGCTATTTTTGAATATATACAGTATGTGAAATGTGGCCCTCTGGAGTGAGTGTGAAAATATAGTGGCCATTCTCCATCATCAACGTTGCCCACCCCTGATATAGGCTATATAACTCTATGAGCTAGACTTACGGCTTTGCTGCTGCATGACTGATACAAATCCAGGTTAAACAGGCAGATAAAATCCATGTCCACGCCTGAACCCTAGAAAGAGACATGATGACTGAGTGGAGACAGTCTCTGAGATACTGCTACACTCACACACAGTGGAGCAACAAGGTGAATGTCGCAGAGGTGATGGCTGATATAAGCTGTCACACCTGACCTGAGTCAAATTAATGAGACTGAGCTGGGTGTGACCACTGAGTGATTTCATTGACTACAGACAGTGGGCACAGGATAAGCTCTGGTCCAAATATATGGAGCCAGATCAGTCTAAAAATGAAATAATGCACATAGAAGTTTTCACAAATATTTGTTTGGTATTTATACAGTACTGTATAACATGTATAGGTCTAAATGATTCTCTCCACAAACAAATAAAAAGTAAGAAAAATAAACATATATTTGTTTTCATTTATCATTGGGTACCACCAATGTAAAGAATCCTTTATGAATCATGTAATAAATCCTATGTATGATTTTAAAAGGATTTGAAACCATTTACAAACTTTTGAACTTCACTGCATTTGCGTGTGGGTTTTCTTTTTTTAGACTTTGTCTTTGTCTACTGACTCTTGGGGGGGTTTGCCTACTTTGGAAGTTGTGAAGGGAGCTGACAGGCCCTTTTAATCAATCACATCACCTTAATTCAAGTGACAGATATACCAAAAAGAGGGGTTTTGATTTTGTGATTTGTGTTTGTGGGGGTACCCTCAAATGTAGAATTTTGCAGTATTGCATCTGAAACATACACACACACGCATGCACGCACGCATGCACGCACACACACGTTTCTTTGCACCTGGACAGTATTGCGTCTCCTCAGCCATGAATTCTGCCAACCAGTAAATGGTAAATGGTGCATTTATATAGGCCTAGAGCCTTTATCAAAGGCACTTTACAGAGATTGTGCATTACATTCACCAATTCATATACACACATTCATACATCGATGGCGGCAGAAACCATGCAAGGCACCAAACTGCTCACCGGTAGCAAGAAGGGGTTCAGTGTCTTGCTCAAGGACTCAACACTAACTGTAGGGGAGCCCGGGATCAAAATGGGAACCCTTCGGGAGCCCTCCGTGTTCTAAGACGGCAACTCTACCCCTGAGCCACTGCCCCCTGAAATTGTGTTAAGTGGTTGAATATCATGTTTGACAAGTAGTTGGGTTGCTTCCAGTGCCAGTTCAGCACATGGTCGAACTTTCATTATACTTGACGGTCATCATAGGGAAAATATGGCTGAAAAATCTCTAAATGCAGCCTGCTTGAAAGTGGAGAGTGGAGGAGAATGCCCTCCATACTTACTCTAACCTTAATAACACCAAACCTGAAAGGACCCCAATGGAAACAAGCGACAGTGCTTTCTTGGGTTTAAAATCCTCTTGTGTTGAACTGTACTTTCATGTACTTGTTTTTTGCAAACTGTTAATAAAGTACGAGTTCAATCAAACAAAGTCCAACATCCTGTAGTGGAAGCCAAACATGCCTATAGATTGAACTACACTGGATACATTGCCCGGACAAAATCTGTTTTGTTTTTGATTAAATACTTTATTAGCAGTTTGCATAGGAAAAGCACAGGACATAGCTTATTAAACCCTTTATATGACATTGTATAGAAGTGGTTCTCAAACTTTTTCATGTCAAGGACACCCAAATTGACACTCATTAGACCGCAGACCCCCATTTGAAAAGATACGTCAGGGACCCCCATAAGAGAAGACTTTTAGGGCTCTAGCAGTGATTCTCAATCATATTAATTTCAAGTACCCCCAGTTTGACATGCATTTTCGGCTACGGACCCCCATTTAATGGCATCTCTGGGACTACAATTTATAATGTAAAATCAATGTTAATTTAGTACAAATCGACATTTGTTTCCATTTGTACTCTGAGTTACCCTGTAAGGGTCCATTTGTTTCCTGACTATCATTTAGCTGGGGACCCCCTGGAACTCCCTCAAGGATCCCACTTTGAGAGCCAATGTTGTGTAGTAATTTAAAGAGCATGTGATCAGGACAGAGTAAGGTGAAACTGTTCACAAGGTTGTGCGCGTGCTCAGGGGAAACCACCGCACACTCATGATGTTCCGAATCTGACGTGGGTTTGCTCCAAATCGGTATTAGGATTTATTTGATAGATTCTTTTAATGGTGCTTCATCTAATACGTACTGTAATAAAACAATGCTACATATTACACAAAGGCGCGCTTTACTGTCTTTTGCAAATAGTTACAAATAAGTACACCAACCAACCCTTTCACTAACACAGCAAGACCCACAATGCATTGTGTAAATGTGAAGTAAATATACACATACACAGAAGAACACAAATTCCACAATAATCAGGTCTATTTTCAATGTCACTGGATTCAATGATATGCCAAAGGATGAGTTGTGGTGATAGTTCTCTTCAAATATCTGTTGGATGGGAAAAAAGAGAATATTTAAAAGAATCCACTAAATAAACCACAAACACACACACACACACACACACACACACACACACACACACACACACACACACACACACACACACACACACACACACACACACACACACGCACACACACGCACACACACACACACACACACA
Source organism: Nannobrachium achirus (assembly GCF_963921795.1). Classification (NCBI taxonomy): domain Eukaryota; kingdom Metazoa; phylum Chordata; class Actinopteri; order Myctophiformes; family Myctophidae; genus Nannobrachium; species Nannobrachium achirus. The sequence continues at coordinate 43,278,996 of NC_137817.1, forward strand.
CTTATTCAATTTTATTTGTCATAATTGTCAGAACATGGAATTGTTGAACATTGCGTTTATAACAATTGGATTTAAATATTATTTCAGATGCTATACTGCAACATTTGAGGAAGAGCAAAGTTAATGGATGATTGCATATTACTAATTAAAAGTAAAGATAATTCATAATTTTGATTAGATTAGTTTAGATCACTTAAATCCTCTCCCTGCACATACTGTATACCGAGTAGACCCATTTCCTGACCGCTCCCCTGTAGAGAGCGCCATCGCCATTGCAAAAGTAAAAGTATTCCTTATGCAGAATGTCCCATTTCAAGTACAAACATCTTTTTGAAAATAGCAGATCTGCAAGCACACAATTGGGAACGCATCGTGAGACTCGCGACACATTGGGAGCTTGCAGATCGGCTATTTTCAAACGGCCGAAATGTTTATAGGGCTGAAGTGCTAATAATCAAAATCTACAAAGTAACTAGGAACTAAAGTGTTCAAATAAAATGTAGCGGCGTGAAAGTACAATATTTGGATCCGAGATGTAGATTGGAAATACTCCGGTAAGTGTACTTAGTTACTTTACACAATATGGTGATGATGTACCTGCTGACATGCATGATCATTACTGTGTGTCACAAGCATAGCTGTATTCAGTCTCCATGTTGTCACCTGTGTGAGAAAAAAAAGACATGGAAATGAAGAAAACATGCATTTCAGTCAAACGCTTTATGTTGCAGCACTGGTCTCCGCCAGGTCAGGTAGGTTATTGTGGCCTCCTGATGGCTCTATAATAGGACACTGAAAAGTGCCATGTCTCCTTAGGCCTTTCACTGCAATCTGACACTGAATTCTTGATTTAAAAGAGTAATATTTCAAAAAAAGAAAAGAAAGTGTTACAAAAGTCGCTTACTGGGGCGCTATAACCAAAGATGGGTGTCTTTGATGAATCTAACATGGTTAAAATGGTGTTTGAAGTTACAATGGGTTTGTATAGGAAGGGGGTGTGTCTGATAAAAATGAATATCAAATATCTAAATACTGAATCGAGCAACTTAAAAACTGTCTGCGGGGCTCACAAAAGTCTGAGTAGACGAATAAATGACAAAAAAGGAGGATCACTGTTATTTAGTCTAGTCTATGCAGATATCCAGAGGTTGTTGTGTAACACTGTACATGTACTCACTTGGCTGGTAGTAATCATAGATCTTGACCAGCGCTGGCTTCAGGTTCTGAACTGGGACTTCCTGTATGAGCTCTAAGACGTGGTTGATGGCTGTGCCTTTTGGTAACTGTTGGCAAAAATGTAGATTATCAAGAGTATGTTCCTATAGACCAGACCAGAGCGTTGCCGTGTAGCTGTGGCGTCAAGCGGCACCTATGTGCGGCTGTGTGCCGACAGTTATGGTTGCCGCTCTGGTCCATATGCTTCATTTATACACCATTAATGTATATTTTGTCATTATATGCCCAATAGCTGGTCATAGTCCTCATCCTTTATCCTACCAGGACTCCAAGGACTGCAGGCTGTCTATATTTTACTCATAGGGCATAGCTGTGGACGTGGTTTACTGGTGCCATCCAGGATCCTGGTGAATCATGACCATGACCTTTGAGATTCTATGATTTTTTTAAATAGATATATTTAATGATTGTTGCGACCGAAGGTCGCATATACTCTGAAGAATCGTGTCGCTTGTTGCGACCGAAGGTCGCATATACTCTGAAGAATCGTGTCGCTTGAGTGTCCTTCCTTCCTTCCTTCCTTCCTTCCGTATCCTCGTGACCGTCCTTCCGTATCCTCTGTGATGTCAGTGTGATGTCAGCGAGTTGTGACATCACTTCCTGTACAGGGCGGCTACACGAAATGTGGATAACACTATATATGGAGATAGTCCAGTCCATCATGTCATATGGGACTACCGTCATAGAAAGTAGCCATTGTTAGGCCGGAGTATTGGCTGTCTAAACATGGAGATGTGGATAACACTATATATGGAGATAGTCTAGTCCAATATGTCATATGGGACTACCGTCATAGACAGTAGCCATTGTTAATCCGGAGTCAATGGCTGACTGTCTGTACAGGAAGTGATGTCACATGACATACTTTTTATGCCCATATATGAGTCCTAACATGGAGATGTGGATAACACTATATATGGAGATAGTCTAGTCCAATATGTCATATGGAACTACCGTCATAGACACAGCCATTGACTCCGGCCTAACAATGGCTACTGTCTATGACGGTAGTCCCATTATGACATGATGGACTGGACTATCTCCATATATAGTGTTCTCCACATTTCCATGTTTAGGCCCCATCGCTCACACCCTCGATGGGGTTGGCGATAGGGCCTTTCTGTGTGGAGTTTGCATGTTTCCCCGTGTCTCCTAGGGTTGATACCCTCACAAAAACATGAACAAACTCCCCCCAGAATGATAACAACTAGAATCGTCAGAGAAACACTGTGGTTGGCCAGATAGTCAAGAATTGGCGCTCGCATGTCACCCTGAGGTGTCTTACTAGTATGATATACTACATTTAATAAATAACCTTTGTTTAGCTATTTTATTTTTCTTTGCCTTTCACAGAATCAAAGGTTTCATGGTCATGATTCACCAGGATCCTGGATGGCTTTTTTATTTCTTCTATGTCTTCTGTACATTTATCTCTTTGTCTATTTTGTATTTTCACACAATGGTGACCAGCAGCTATGTTATTACATAGTTGTGCTCACTTGCAGTAGATTTGCCAATTGTGTTGAACTGTACAGTAGGTGCGTTAAGGGTTTAGGGAAAGTAAACAAATCTGTTATAAAACATTAAAAACAGTAAACAGTTTTATTTGTAGGGTAAGTTTAAATTACCTGTAAGGTTCTATTTTTACCCTTGGGGTTAAAGCTGGTCTGATTTGTAATATGTCAATAACATGTAGTGTGAACTGGTCTCTCACCTCTTTGAAATACATAATGACGTGGTCATGCTTTTGCTCGACACGATCCACCAGCGGCGCCCCTTTAAGCTGTGAAGAAACCATCATATTGAACTGGTTATCTGTGAACTCTGTGATCAAATGTTAACGTCTACAAAATACAGTTAAAAGGTTTTCTCACTCAGGCAAACAAAGTGTACAATAACTCACCTTTTTCAAAGACTCTGGGTCAGGGACGAATCCAGAAAGCATTGTTACGTCAACTAACACCATGTTTGTTGTTGCCACATTTCCAGTATATCTGTACACAGCGGTATAAAAGATTTGAAAATATATTTGACAAGAATCTACAAGAATTCACAAAAAACTCTTCACTTTGTTTAATCTGTAACATACACGTAAGTGTGGATTTCTTTTTTCTCTGCAGCACATTTATTTTGTTGTGTTTAGACTGATGATACATTGCTGATTTACCTATACTATCATCCTAGTTTAATATGCATTTGATGTATTACCATGTGCTGTCCTCGCTTATTGTAAATCGCGCCGGATTAAGAGCGTCTGCTAAATGCCTAAATTGTCAATTGTATGAAATGCATCATTGTCATGGCAGTAGTTGTGTCTCTACAGGTGATCCTTACAGGCTTTGTAGTTTCAGAGTCAATTTCCGTCTCAGAGAGTTGCTGCTGCAGTCGGCCTCAGGTGTGACCTTGATGGACAAACTGCTTTCCTCAACTGGTGTTGGAATGTTGTAGTTAAGAGACATCTGAGGAAACAAGTAGAGTTTGATTTGTACAAACATGGAGGGTAAAGAGTCCTTTTCTTATAACTACAAGGCATGTAGAACAAGTTCAGTTTTTACTGGGAAAGCAGCCCAGACTATGTCGGTGAGTCACACATTATTTTACCTGGGATGTGCCTTCCGATAGTTCTAATTAAATAATGACATCAAATAATTGTGCTAGTGTCTGTGTTTCTGTAGCATGTCTTGTTATAGAACAGACTGGACTGACCTGTGCTGAGACACATGCCGTGCCCTTAACCTCCAGGCTGTAGTTTCCCATCGCACCCTGCAGCGCCCTCTCCTGGTAAAGCAGTCTGTTGCTCTGATCCACATGGAAGACATCGTCACCCTTGGAGGACTTGACGGTCACAGTGCTGGAGCCCTCTTGGGTGAAGACCAGAGTGGAGTAGCGAGCCAGGGCCTGAAGAGCCACTACTGTGTCCTACAAAGCACAAAAACCACAAAAGACATCAGTTGACGGTGTTGTCTGGTGGTGTTCACATGGGGCAAAACATAATCAAGACGGACCTGTAGTAACGCATGCCGACTATAAAGGGAGCTCAGCTGACCACAGTAAACAGCATCGGTGTTTTCTGACATAAACAGTAGCAGAACAGAGGGAGACAGGGAAGCAAAGTAGGACATGGGAGTAAGACCTGCAATGATCTTGAATGGTTAAAAGGTGAGCATTTTAACCACTACGCCATCCACAGGAACACCTAGAGCTTCTAAGGGGCAAACAGTCCAACATGGTGGAGATGTCAGTCTTTCATCAGATTCTGTAGGACAGGTATTTGAACTGAACCTGTGTGGAGGAGAAGCCACCGTAGGAGTTCTGCTGTAAGGCCAACCACCTCACGATGCGAGCAGCATAACCCAGGTCTGCAGCGCTGGGTTCAGGGCTGGCGAGCTTGGCCAGCAGCACGTAGGAGCTGATCTCTACGGACAGAGAGGCTGAAGTGTCGTTGGAGGTCTGAGTCCAGTGGAGGAAACCTCCTGGCGAACCACCAAGGCACATGAAAACAAAACAGCCATTCATAAAAATTAACTTTTACTAGTAAATGCACAGCAACAATATACAGCAGTAATGCTTTATGCTAATAAAGTGATTTTTAGTCTTGAGTAAATAATGTTTTGTTACATCTTAATATCTCGTTTTATGTGATCTAAATGTATGTCTTTTTCTATCTCACCATCCTTTATTGCAATCCTGTCCAGGTGTTCTAGGAGTAGTGAACGTGTCTCTGTCTCTCCCGCCAGAGAGAAGACGTAGGCCAGCAGAGCTGTAGTGTAGGTGTTGGTCTTCATGGACTCATGCATGGCCTTTCTCAGACAAGACAGGCTTTTCACCACAGGATCCTGAAGAAAAACACAAACAGGCTTTACATCAAGAATAACCATACCAACTATTGTTTTGAACCCATTTAGACCTGGGGCAGATTCTAAAATGCCTTCTAAAACCTAGTCTTGCGTGGCCAGACTGTTGCCCACAATTTGCAAATAATCCCGTCATACAGTCTGGGAAACGGAAGTTCTGATCATGAGTAACCGGCGTGAGAAGCGATAAAGCGGATGTGAAGCCTCCTCCCCACTTGCGTTGCAGTTTTGTTGTGTTCAATAGGGGTGCCAGTGAACACAACAAAAAACAAGGGGAGACAGAGTTTAACCAAAGAATATATGATTAATGAAATAATCGAAAGTAATCAAACAAGCCAAAGTAGTTGCAAATTTCAACACTAGATTTCTTTTTTCCCATCGGTTGAATCTAGGGTTGCAATACCTCCCATAGGCAGCCAATGCATCAAAACAGTTTTTTGTATTAAACAACATCAAACCCACCAACATTGGGGCTGTATGGAAAGCTTGGAGTATCCGCTTTCTATCTGCAAAGTGTTTGTGCTTTCTATCAAGAAATTCAGTTCAGGTGATTATTTTTTCTAAGTGCTGGAGTTTGGAAGCGCTCGTGGAAAAACACTCAGCGGTCCAGTGTATCAGCTGGTTCTAAATGTCACATGTAGGAGGCAGCGGGACATTGCGTTAAAGAAGACGAGCGCTTGGAAAAAAAAAACATGTCTGCTCGGATTTATTTGACAGAGTAACTCATACATGTATACGCTGGGTTTTTATTTAAACACTTTACAGATAGAAAGCGGATACTCCAAGCTTTCCATACAGCCCCCGATGTTGGTGAGTTTGACGTTGTTTAATACAGTCAGATAGCAACAAATTGTTTTGATGCATTGGCTGCCTATGGGAGGTATTGCAACCCTAGATTCAACCGATTAAAAACAAAATTTAGTGTTGGAATTTGCAGCTAAACCAAAAGTAAAGGTGAGGTGTGGAAATCAGTAAAGTCAGTGGTGTAATGCATGTGTGGATGAATGCATGGTGTAGTGTGTGTGTAGGGTTGCCAACTCCCAGAGACTCAAATAAGGGACACCTTCTGGCCGCCCGCCGAAGGTGGGTGGCCGGAAAAAAAAATGTATTTTGAGGGGGGTCAACAGACTCAACACGCCTGAAATGCATAGAAAACTGCATTTTGGCACAGTCACAGACACTCAGAGAGTTATACCTACAGTATAACACACAATACATTACAAACACAACAGGTCTTACATCTGCATCAGGCTACATCTGCATCAGGTTACACTTACTGTAACATTGCATACATATCATAATCATAAGGAAATTAAATGCTTCAACCATACACCAGATATAGCCTATAACAAACCCATGGCTTGCCATGTAGATCTACATTTTACTAAGATACACTTCAACTGAGGCATATGGCCTACTGTACATAGTCTAACACTGGTCCCCAAACACTGGGTCCCATTTGTGAGTCACAGAATTATTTTTATGGGTCCTTTAATTTTTTGTTTCCTACATTTTGTTTTCATGATTTAGTAATTTTATGAATAACTCAAATGAAAATCTAAGACATTCCATAAATTGGAAAACACATATATAAGAAGTAGTGAAAATAGCCGATCTACAAGCTCACAACAGCTGTGCATAGTGATATGTTGTGAGCTTGTAGATCTGCTATTTTCACTAGTTTGGGTAAATGTTTCATTTCTCTTTTTGGTCTTGGGCTAAAATGTTTTGGAACCACTGGTCAACAATATACTGCTACAGAGAAAGGGGGAACAAGTAATCTGCTTGGAGCTCTTCAACATCCAGATTCTCAAGAACCCATAGTATTATAGCATTTTGCCACATACAGAGTACAGAGTATGGTACAGACACACAGACACACACAGCTCACCTGCTGCAGATGAGACTCATTCTTCTCAGTTTAGTTTTGTGTCGCCCGCGCTGGCTCGCATTCAACAACGCACAGCAGCAGAGTTCATGTTACACAAGGACTGGCGCAGCACGCACGTACGTGACGAGGCACCCCCAGGGTCCTAGAGCCCTTCACATACAGCACACACACACAAAGGCAGGCAGACGATGCCTGGCGCACGCACAGAAAAATATATATGTGCATAGTCCCTTTACCGGGACAAGCGACGTCCCTTACGGGACGCGCCTCTTTCAGTCAGAATACGGGGCGTCCCGGCCAATACGGGACGGTTGGCAACCCTATGTGTGTGTGAGTCTTGCATGCGTTAACCAAAAGGCAAAGGTAAGAACATGGTGGGATAGGAGAAAAACAAACAGGAAGGACTGAGGAAGCAGGCTTTATATAGGGCGTGTACACCCGGGCCCAGGTGCATGGCAATCTGGATAACGGCCGTTAATCAAATCACTGCTCCCCAGTCCTATGGGAATCAAGGAGAACAGAAATGACTACAAAGCAAACTACACAGAACATAACCATAACCAAGGACCATAATCCATTAGTTAAAGGAGTAGTTCACCCCTAACATGACTTTTTGGAGCTGTGTGAAGCACAGGCTCCCTATACGTGGCCGTGTGGGTCTGTCTGTGTGTCTGTCTGTATGTAGCCTGAACTTCCTAAACTTCGGCACGCCACTAGTCCCACAGTTTTGCCACCACACACTCGCGCCATATGTCAAATCGACCGGCTTTCTCGGGAATCGTGGGCTATTACTTTTATAAGAGAAAGGTTCTATAGTTTAATTGATATTAATTTATTAGTGAATTAATTTTCCCCATTGACTTATAATGGGAATCGCAAAAACTCACATTCAATTATTTGTCTCTCGCAAACCATAGGGGCTAGAGTTTCAAGACTTGGAGAGGAGGTTCATAATGATTTCAAGGATTAAATAAAAAATAATTGTGTCATTTGGCCGCATGGTGGCGCCATAACACCCCACTTTACGTTTAGGCCTGTAACTCTTGAACCGTAGGTCGGAAAATTAAAAATATTTTTTCCCTGGACTCCTTGGGTCATGACGCATCTCCCCATATAGGCCACGCCCATTTGCGCCATGATAGATTTTCCGCCATCTTGAATTTTCTCCAAAACACACTTTTTGCTCCTTTTCCTACATATTTTCTTCAAATGTCACAAAAATCGGTACACATGATCCACACACACACACACACACACACACACACACACACACACACACACACACACACACACACACACACACACACACACACACACACACACACAGCTCCACTTCACACGGGTGTGATTTTTTTCTATTGATTACTCATGCCATGGAGAGTAGAGTTCAATAATATTTTTTAGTTTTTGTCACATTCCTAAGACAAAGATTTGATTCGAGTAAATTTACCCCCATTGATTCCGGAATCAATGGGGGTAAATTTATTGTTATCACATTTTTGTCTTAGGAATGTGACAAAAACCAAAAAATATTAATGAACTCTACTCTCCATGGCATGAGTAATCAATAGAAAAAAAGTAATGTTGGGGTGAACTACTCCTTTAAAGAAAGAACACCAACCTGAATAAATGAGTCAAAAGCCCCAGTGTCCCTCAAGATAGTTAAAGGTACTTCTTCCCCATATGGCACTAAAGAGACAACCCTTCATGATAAATGGACAGTAAGAATCTAGTGCTGCAACTGATGGTGTAACACAAGTGGACACCGGATGAACTGGAGCGGACATGCCAACCCCTTTTGGTTGCAAATTTCCTGTATTTACATTTTCAGTTTTTGTGCATAAAACAATCTGATTTCCAGTGGCTGGCCCCGCTTATGACAATAATTGCAAACCTTCTCCGGCTCATCCACAATACCACTGCTGTTAGTGTTGCTTTTAGCTTCCCGGACGAGCCCCCATTTTGTTACGACCTGGCTCTTAGGCCATAACAAAGAGAATGACACAGCTTTTATAAGTGCACAAAGCAATATATTCATTCACAATATAAACAATAACTTAAAGTTTCAACAAATAATCCTTTGGAGTGTGTTAGTCAGTGTAAACAGTAGTGGATGTGTGGAAAATGTAGTGTGGGGTGTTGAATGGTGCAAACAAAAGATAGGGTTGCTGCTGCTCTCATTGCAGGAGAGAGAGAGACTGAGAGCTGGTCCACACCAGGACGAATCACATACGAATTCCACCTTCCCGTGTGGACCTCTATGCCTCCACACGGCCCCGTGTAGAAAAAGATCTCTGCCCACATGACAACGGTAAAACACTATAAACCCCTGTCAAAAGCCTGCTCCATCACCAAAGCGGGTGGCCGCATCCCCGCTCTCATTGCAGGCAGCGCAGCTATCTATATAGGCTATGCATTGTCTTGTCCAAGTTTCACGATCTTCAACATGCACAATTGCTATTTAAACATTCATTTATTCATGCAACCCACTATACAATCATCAACTCATACCATCAGGATGCTGTTATACTGAACCAACGTTACAAACCCAGATCAGTATATTGTAAAGTGTCTGAAGTTTATGGCTTTAAGTTTAAAGTCATAAACTCATGGGGCATCATTTGGGTGAAAAACTAGGCCACATTAGGCGGTGGCAATTCCACCAGTTCTTTGCTGCCACTGTCGCAAAAAATTGCTTGCTCTGCATGGGACAATGTCGGGTTTCTGCTGTATATTTAAGGTGTCTCAAGACAACTTGATGTGATTAGGCACTATAATAAAATGTAATTGAAGTGAATTGATGTATATTAGTCCTACTGTATGCCTTCTGCACATAGTTGTGGTGTCAAGTCAACAATATTACGCATGGGACATACATTTATAGATAAAACAAAGTTGTGAATGTGAAGCACAGATGAGCATGAGGGACATCATGGGTTCAAATTGAGATTAGCATACATACAGTATGTGCCTGGCATGTCACCTCCTGGAAGCTGGAAGAGATGACTTACTGAAAGTGATGAATTCATCTCCAGGAACGAAGCTATGATGTAAGCGCTGAGAGTCACTTCATCTGACACTCCACCCTGCATTAAAAACACAGTTACATATACTCCACAATACCTCTTCTCTTATATTTGAGAAACGTATGATATTATTAAGGTCATACACTTCTTTACGTTGTGTTCACCATAGACATAAATCTCTCCTCACTCATACTGTACCTTCATTCTGTTGTTGAAGAGTTTTCCAGATTGTTCAAAACAGCCATTGCTCTTCTGTTTACTCTCCAGCCAGGACTTTGGTTGTTCTATGTTCGACTGATCGATGAAGACAAAAGACTTTGCTTGGACAAAAGATCTCAGGACAAATGCAGTCAACCTGATGATGGACAAAAAGCGGTCTTACTGTTGTGTCTGGCATCAGTGCATGTTGATCTCCATATAAATGATTGATGATGTGCTTTTGAGTCCATAAATGTGAATTTGACAGGTTTGACCTTCCACGATAAGGTGATTTTCATATACAGGATTCTCACCAAGTGTTCCCTTGTCCAGTTCCAAACGTGCTGTAGGCACCACCATTGTCCTTGTAGTTTAGTTGCCTCTGGCAGCCTGCATTTTGTTTACTTTGTGGTTAATATAAGATCGTGGGTTTTGATCAAAGTCATGTTAAATACATAGGAAAACACACAACATTGTGGGAAAGCTACAGGTGTGTTGAAGGGTAAATTATACATATACAGTAGTCTCCATAATGTTGTAGATAGCTGACATCACACACATATTTTTCCATAAACAATTGAAAACAGTCCAGATAAAGCAGAGTTTGTCTCACCGCTGACCAGGAAGGGAATGGCCTTCTCCTTGATGGCTGGTGTCAGCTGGTTTGTGTTCTTCAGGTATTCCAGGATGTAGATGTTGGGAGCTAAGAGAGCCATATTCTGTTCCCCACATCCATACGGCATCCTCAGCAGTCCATCCAGGTTCTTCAAGGCACGGCCCAGGATGTCGCCTGTCGTCAAAGAGAGAGAGAGAGGCTGTTAGACTGAAGGAAACTATAAAGGAGACAGTGTAGGAGAGACAGACAGCACGGAAGCTGGAAGGAGGGATAGGAGACACAGATAGTAGGAAAGATGAGAGGGAGACAGTGAAGAAGAAAGAGATACAGTGGCACCGATGTCAGAGAAACTGTAGGAGTGGCAGACAATAGCTGAGACCTAATTGCAATGACATGAGGTTTGGTTTGAATCTTGCTTGTAAACTACATTCTAAACTGTTTTTCCCCACTCTAGTTTGTGATTAAGAAGAATTGCACTAAATACAAAAGAACAGAAAATACAAGTCTATTTACCCAGGACGGATACAGTAGAACGGGCAGATCCCAAAATCACATTGCTAGGGAGTTGTAGCTGGATGTCCTCTGTCAATGCCTCTCCTAGACAAAGAAAAACATGAACATGACAGAGACATAAATAATCACGTTAGTCACATAAACGTTAGAATTTACAACATGGTTATAAATAATAATAATGGGTAATAATAAGGGTAATAATAATAATAATAATAAACAACAAACCAAAAAAATAATTATTGCTGTCACAAGTGGGATCCACCAAAAATTACAAATCTTTCACATGAGATATCTCATAATGTAACAGGCAGATTCCAGGATTAACCCTATTGATTTCAGTGACTCCATGATTTAGTCTAGCGTCACAATTCAGTGAATTTCCAGTTGGCTATAAAGATCAGCATGGACTCTAGCAGCTGCTAGGCTAGGGTGTCTTCTTTTCCTGAAGCCATCCACCTCTGTGTAATCTTTGCTGTTAGACCTTCACGTTGAAAAGAATTGAGCGTGTGTCAACTCCACCCCACACTCACCTTTTGGACACAATAACCAGTTGTAGGCCTTAGACACTTCTGTTCCCTCTGCCTGAAGGGAGAGAAAGGCAGAACATGATTTCACTTCACTCTGACCTCTAACATACTTTTCCCTGAGAGGGTTGCTGTGGCGTCTTGCTGTGGCTCCCATTATTGCTTTAAAAGGGAAAAAAAAAAAATATATATGGGTGGGTGACGTGACGTAACGTTTTCGCTGTCCTCGGTGTCAAACATGTATAAATAAAAAATATATTTGTCAAAAACCTTCTGAATATTGTGCAGGACATTAAGCTTTATGTGAACTTACTCAAGATTAAAACATTTCATTCCTCATTTCTTCAGAATCTTCAACCAAACATGGCAAAACTCATATGGTGTGACTGTCCTGACCTTGTTTCTCAAAGTGGGAACTTGAATAAAACTAAGAAAAAGAATTGCTAAAAATCATTTGAAAATGAATTTAGGCTAAAAAAAATGTCTATTTTGAGCCTATATCTTTTCAAAGTCAAAGCATAATGTTTTCAGTCATTTCTGATCAAAAACATTTTGTCCCCCAACCCAAAATCATTTGGTGTGACACTAGTTTGGAAAAATTAAACAGGCAATTATTTGGACACCTATTGGCTAGAGAGGTCCTTCTTCTGTAAGGCTATTCAGCACTCCCAGCACAACTGCAAGACAGGTGTCTGAGGTGAGTTATGATTTTAACATTTTCATGAAATGCCATCTTGTTGAAACGTTGACAAACTCACCATTCTGGATGTCTTTTGGTGTGACACCTTTTCTTTAAAAAAAGCTTAAGTTATTTGAAGTTTTGGTCATATTTCCATGTAGATCTAGGCTGCTTTGTTATAGCTAGCATGCTGTTAGCATGCTAATGTGTACATAGTAGCCTCAAGGTAAACCTAAATGGAGAAAACAGTAATATGGTGTGACACTTAATCATATGGTGTGACATGTTTGCTTGTCACGCCATATGACTTGATTGTCACACCATATGATTTATACTGTATTTAACTACAGATATAACAATAAATAACAAAGTTCCATGTTTCTTTTGTACATTTAAACATTTGTTTTAAACATTTTTACATAAAATGTAATTTAGCTTCATTCAGTGATACTTCAAATTCATCAGACAGAGCAGAAACCCCTTCACAGAAACCTTAACATATTGTTTCAATCTAAACAATATTTTCTCTTTGTCTTAAACTATACATTCCATTTTCTTTTGTCAGCTGGAAAATGACAAGTGCTGAGAGAACGAGAAAGTACAGGGAGAAACTAAACAATGACCCAGCAAGGAGAGAGGAGCCAAAGGGGCGAGACTGCATTTTCTAAGAAGAGCAGGAGGTTGTCTGTGGCATAGCAGAACCACAACAAGGCAGCCGGTTTGCTACCCTCACCAAATACGACTGGCTGATGTACAATACAGTCTAAATGTATAATCTAATCTGATCTAATACTTTTGTACTTTCACTCACTGGACTGGACAGTGGACAGTGTTAAGGTAGGACCCGAGACAAAACTAGCGAAAATAGCTGATCTACAAGCTCTCAACACGTTGTGCTGCGAGAGCTTGTAGATCAGCTATTTTTGGAGTTGTGGAGATGTGGTGTAATGTCATGATTCCTAATTACATTTGTTCAACACAAAATGCTGTGTTCAAGTTCAGGAGACTTCGGAAAAAAGCAATTTACCTGAATGCTGAGTTCTGTTTCCACTAATTGGTGTTAATAAAATGTTGCCTTGGCTCCAAGTGTGGCTATGCGCCTTATTGTCTCTTTAGGATCCTTCTGCCGTGGGCCGGCAGAAGACTTAGGTGTGTGTAGCATTCCTGTGCACATCCTCATCATCCATCTACTACTACAATTCTTTCTTATCCCATGTTAAAGCCCTACAATAATATCCTGTTCAGAAATATTAAGGCCATGTTATCCTGGGTAATTGTTTAATCAATCAGTAAAGTTCAGTACTCACTAATAGGTAGGTTAAACACAGTTTGCTTTGACACATGAAGATATGATCATACGGTGTGACACTAAATCATTTGGTGTGACATTCCAAATAGTGAAAAATCATACCTTTATTAATGATTAAACCAAAAAAATGTTTATGCATTACATAGAGAATATTATCAGGAAGAGTCACAAATATTTGTGTAATTTTAGAGAAAGTTTTGACAGAATACATTTAAAATATGTTGTAAGATCATGAACATGGGCCTCACACAGAGTGTCGATTATGAAAAAAACATACAGATATAATTAATTTTCAAAAAACTATAGTGGATCACTGGTTAGTTATGATAAAGGACTTTGATAAAGTGAGTAACTTAAGAAAGATGTACTCCATTTTCATTTTATGAACAATTATTTTCATGTCACACCATATGACGATTTTAGGCACAAGTACAACAAACTGCTGAATAAAGTCTGATTCCAATAAAATATCTAAAAACAAAATGTATTTCCATAAGGTTGAGAGTGAGTAGAACAAAAGTAAATAACTTTTATGCCTGCAATTTAAAGTTTTTTTAAAAACACATTTTTTGGGGCGTCACGTCACTGACCCATATACATATATATATATATATATTCTTGACTTATTTGCACTGACTTTGGTCATTTTTTTTTCAGGCCCTGCACTATTGGGTTGTGTTGTACTGTGTATTATTGCGGTGTTGATATGGCGGTGCGATACTTGTGTTGCATGACTGCATTGACTAGCAGTGACTGTTATGTGCACTCTTTTGTTTGGCACTGTATGCTAAGTTATGCTTGAGTATAGCTTTTTTGTGTGTGTGACGTGTCACTTATGAGCGTTGAATGTTTCGTGGTCACTTTATGTATATGTTCTTTTTCTCTTTTTGCAATAGCTTTCGACACTTTATGTTTTATTTATCTTTTTTTGTGCTTGCTCTTTGGACTGTATACTACAGTAGTCTTCTTCTTTTTCTTACTTCTCTGTAACTTGTAACCTTAACTGCTGTGCTGCCTCTGGGCAACTGAATTTCCCCTGTGGGATAATAAAGGTATCTATCTATCTATCTATCTATCTATCTATCTATTCATTAGCAAAATAAATAAATAAATACAAACGCGGGCCTACCTTGATTATCAGAGAGCGTGTGACAACATCGATGCGACCTCTCTCTGGCACGTTGACGATCTCGTTGTCACATGATGCGTGTGATGCCACCGCCTCAGCACTCACAGTCACATTGACAACCTCTGGAAACATCCACAAACAACAGTCAAGTAATGCCTTGTCAACCATCTCTGATAATATGCAGATAAAAAAATATGAATAATAACTTGTACTGGAAGATGCTATCTTTGTCTCATGTGGGGTTCGATTATTTGCCATTCATAGGTCTCACCAAGGACAGAGGCATCCATGGTCCAGCGGAAGGTCTTGCGTCCGTTGGCACAGACACAGGAAGAGTACTCTTCATCAGGGATGTCTGTGAGACTGTAATCTGATGAGGGGCTGGGAGTCACACTCACCTGAGCAAGAGAGACAATGGTTGGTTGGAATGGATGGATAATATATATTTTAAATTTATAAAGCTCTTTTCAAAACAGTATTACAAGTGCTTTACAAAACTAAGATGAAAAACAGCCATGAAGATAGCAAGTAGCAACAGTCAATTAGCAGGATTGATTGATTGAAGACTTTATTAGAAGTTTGCATAGAAAAAAGTACAGTTTCATGACGGTGCAGTTCACTGGTACAACTAAAAGGAGATCCTAAGAAAGCACTTATTGGCCAATATTTACACAGGAAACCATTAAAGTATCTCATATAACATTGAATGACAGATGGATAGAACACAATACTAAGCAGTAGATATGCAGTAGAGACAAAAAAAAAAAAAAGTGCAAAAAAAAATATATACAGTAGGTAAATACAAAGAAGGGTCAGGGGAGGGTAAGGCTGGGCAAGGTTTGTTATTGCCAGTAAGTGTTTTTTTCTAAGGGTGATTTTAAAGGATGCTAGGGAACCACACTCCTTTAAGGCCTTCGGTAAGGCGTTCCACATTTTGGTGGTATAGCAGAAGAACGAGTTTGACCCTTTGTTTGATTTGACTCTGGGTTGAACGTGATCTGTGGCGCTGCCTCTGGTCTTGTAATTGTGGACGTCCTTAACGTTTATAAAGCATTTACTGCTAATTGATGGGCAGACAGGCAGACAGACAGACAGACAGACAGACAGACAGACAGACAGACAGACAGACAGACAGACAGTACCATGATGCAGCTGGACTGATAGTTGAAGACAGTAGCCTTCAGAACAAATGTCTCTCCCCTGACGATGGAGTAAGGCAGGCTGAGTTCCAGGAAGAAGGGCTGGAAGGCTTTGAGCTCCTTGGGAGGAGCAAGACCGAAGCCACTTGAGGACAAGCAGAAAGCCTCCGTCTCCCATGTGGTGATGGTGTCCGGGACAGTGAGGGACACGTCCTCTGTTCCTGAATCACTGGATGGAAGGACAGACAGGCAAATATTAAACTACATACGGACATCAGGGATTTAACGTCAATTAATTGAATACCAAGGACCTCTAACGGAGGTTGTTCCTTTTAGGCAGGGTGTTTGACTGTACTTTACAATGCTTGCTGTACCACATTTTCTGTTTTGACTGTACTTGTACTGTTATTCTTTTTTTTCCTAATAAAATATTAAATGAAATTCAAAAATACGTCACGTCTTCTGGCCAATCGGAGCTGGCGTAATAATATTCCTCAGAGGAAACCGCTGGAAGTGTATCCTCCCCCCCCCCCCCCCAAAAAAAAATCTCTCTCTATATATAGAGATTATAACATTTAATATCTCTGGCGTGAAATGGTCACGATTCCCGAAAGGTTTAGCTGCAGAGTCGACTAGATAGAGCCAAGGGTGTCGCACCAAATTCTGGGCCCTGGGTACAAAGATTCACTGTGGGTCCCCCATGAATGTTCTTCATATGGGGGATTTCAAAAACAGCAGATCTACAAGCTTGCCATCAGTGCGGCACATAGCAAAAGTCTAAAATAATTAAGGCCCTTCCACCTTGGGCCCTAGTAACTCCGTCCCACTCCCTCCCCCTTGTGACGCCCCTGCCCATAGCCAAGGCAGTGCTGAAATACACATTTCGCGTTGTAGGCTACCCCTGTTCATTCACAGACGTACATTACTTAATCAGTTGCTATTTAACATCACAAATAAGGTGTTTGTAGTCATGTTTTTTTTTCACGTTTTAGCCAATACTGTCTATTCATATTTAAATCGGTCAAAGTCAGTTTAAAAGGGCTTTTTCTGTGGTCCAGCAGCCAGGGCGATTTCCTTATTCCTCCGCTGCATCCTTATATATTCCTCTGTTGTATAAAAGTCGTGAAGATCTACATATTTTTCCAATGCATATCCAGGCCTTGTTGACGGATTGGAAGAGATTTCGAAGCTCTGGGTCCAAAACTGAATTCATATTTAATTTGTAAAAATCTGCAGTATTTACACTGAAGTGAATGAGCCTAATAGAGCCCATAGTCGGAGGTCGAAGCGGAGACAGCGGTCCTTTAGACAGGAGTAAATAATTCAGCCAAATTGAAAACGCTTGTAGGAATTATTTTAAGCCATTTCAACCAGTAGTTAAACTTTTATTTTGATCCAGTAGCACAAGTTGCTATTAAATTCCATTTTGATAGAATTGCATTTTGATAGAAGGTTCATTCCACTGTCTATTGTGTTAACTTGCTAGAAGATTTGTTGAATGCTGACAATTAAACCAACCTGAGCAACATAGCTGTGGTGTGTGTTACAAACTTCCTGTTCTGTGAATTGCTAATCATGAGTTACATCATACAAGCTGGCTAACATTCTGGCAAACATATGTTGTAGTTCTGTGCACTCACCCCACCTCCACCAGGTTCCATATCCATGTCTCTGGGAAGAAGGAGCGGATGGTCTGTATGGGTGGAGGAACTGAAGGACCACCTGCATGACCCAGACCTGCACCTCCTGCAGCTCCTCCTGCACCTCCTGGACCTCTCATATAGGTATAATACTCATATCTGGGCACGTGAAACCCTACAAAGTATTAACCCAGTGTTCAGACAACGATATCAAACGCACTGAAGTCAGCTGATTTTACGTTAGTTACATAGGCCTACTACTTATCTGGGTCTTACCTCTACGATTGTAGTACTGCATTCCTTTGAACATTATGCAGTCAGGTATTTTTGTAAGCACATTTGTTGCCATCTTCAGTCCCAGATTCTAGATAAATCAACATATAAAAAGATAAAAAATAAGTATAAAGTATTATGTATTCCACAGTGGCAATTCAACTACATTTATAATAATAAAGATAATGAAATGAAAAGCAGAGATGTATCCTTGACAATGTAAGTTAAATTTCAGGCATAGAAATACCTTAAACACTGTGTAAGCATCCTTGTCACCATCACGTCCAGTGTGGTGGCCATGGGGCATAACATATCTTTTTGATCTCACAGGAAAACATCCTTGATCATCTTCAAGTTGATGTGGAATAGGGAGTGCTTTCTTGACTGGCAACAGGTCAAAAATCTGTTAAAAGAAAATATAATTCTCAATTTTACTTTTGCTGTATAAGGTGAAGACAGTGTGCACTATCCACCTTTTTCAAGCATTGTCTGCCAACTCCTACTATATACCTGTCGATGAAGTAGGTGTGCAGAACGACCTTTTTAACTAAGTGGAAGGTCTTACCTTGTCTGCATTGAGCTGCTTTCCTGGCTCCTTGATGCGAACACTCTGGTCGATGGCACTGACACCACACAGCGAGCCTGGCATGGCTGAAACCTGCAGTGTATTCTTCTCTCCGGGGATCGCCGTGGATGGAGAGAACTCCAGAGATACCTGACATGTGAACAAAACATCACCATGGCTAGAGAGCTATGACCTTGACACCTGTACTCTTAGCCCCACTCACTTCTTCTGACACCTCATCTTCCACAGTGACCAGACAATGTTACTCAGATCCTGTGATATCAGATGAACATTGTCACAAAAGAGATAAGATCAGAGGCCAGACTTGAACTGACCTTATTACGGAAGCATTTCTCTGTGGTGAAGTCTGCGCTGTGAGCAATGACCGTCTCACTGGGGAGGACGGTGTACACCAGCACCTGGAGCAATGGAGCCATTTCTGGGGTGACCTCCAACTTGAAGGAGATCTCACCCTCAGTGACTGGAAACACAGAGCAGTGAGAAGAGAAGAGAAGATAATAAGCTGTAGCTACAGACTTTTGATTACAAATGTAAATGACTGCAGATTATGCGTAGAGAAACAAACTTTTCTGAAGCTAAATGACCTGGCACATTTTATGTGCTCAATAAAATAAATAATTGGTGGCATTGGTAAGTTCTTATTACTCTATTGTTTACTGTTTGTCCATGTTATTTATACATGTATAAGCTACAGTAGAATGTTTTATTTGTTTTCTTTTTATTGAATTGTGTTTATTTATTGTAAATTAAACACTGGACATGCAGTAGATACTCAGTGCTGTTGTTTATTTACCTGAAGAATCCAGCAGTTGAACACTTACAAGTCCTTCCTTGATAATAGCTGCTCTGGATAAAATCTATTGAGACAATGGACAGAATGATGAGGAGAAGAGAACGGAAATAAACTCTTGATCTTTTTGTTTTATCCCTTTATGTAAGGAAGTGAGCAAGAGTGCAGGATTTTTGTTCATGAAATAATTTTTCATGATTGCTTCAGTGTTTTATCCTTTTGACATATATGTTCATGGCCATGTATATGCAACAAAAATAGGAGAGTAGAAATTGGACTCAAAGTGTTTATGACATCAGCACAGTGCAAATATAAACTAGAAGCAGTGCTCTTCCGAGCACAGGTCTCCACCAGGCCACACAAATCGGCCTGTTATAGCGCCACCATGAGGCTGATTTAAAAAATGTGGGGCAGAGGTTCTGAATTAGCATCCAGGGAGTGTGTGTGCTCAGTTTGGCAGCGATCGGGCCAACGGCGCCGGAGATTAGCTGGTAACAACCATGCCACACAAATCGGCCTGTTATAGCGCCACCATGAGGCTGATTTGAAAAATGTGGGGCACAGGTTCTAGATTGGCATCCAGGGAGTGTGTGTGCTCAGTTTGGCAGCGATCGGGCCAACGGTGACTGAGATTAGCTGCTCACAAACTGCGAGGACGCACGGACGGACGGACGGACGCACGCACGCACGGACGGACGGACGGACGGACGGACGGACGGAGGGGAAAACATACTCTCCCTCAGCCTTCGGCTGGTGGAGACAATTACACTTTACAGATACACATGGCTCAGAAGTATACGTTACAAAGGAATCAGATTACCGGACTTAATTTGAATATTCCAGCGGACTATGGCATGCTAATTAATTACAAGTGAAACCAGTAATGTTAACAGAATGTATACTGAAAGTGGAGTTCCCTGTTACCAGATCTCTGATCTCAGTAGGTAGGTCACACTGTGTGTGTGTGTGCGTGCATGCATGCGTGAGTGTGTCTCACCAGGTACAACAGATCCACAGGGCCTGCAGTCTCTCCAACTACAGTGTAGTGGATGGTGATGTGGTTTTCTCCATTGCAGAGCAGTGGCTTCTCTGTCTTCTTTACCTCCAGTGAGCTCACTGTCTTGGTGTCAACTGTGGCTTCCTGGACCAGGGACAGTGTATGTCCCCCTTCCACATAGTGTAGTGTTCTGTAGCGATGGTATTCTAACACTGGTTTTGCGCTAGCCTTGATCACAGCAAAAAAGAAAGGAAAAATATGTGATTTACTGTATAACCAACAATTTCGTCGGGAACAACGCACATTGGGAATGCATTGTACACATTGTCTGAGTACCCGTTGTGTATAGGTAGATCTCTGTATCTGTCAGTCTGCCTGTCTCCCTTCTATTCAGACTTACTGTGAAAAAGATGTCCCCTCCGGATGACGTGTTAAATGAGAAATTGGCCACACCATCACTGTCAGTTCTGAGGTTCGCGATGTTACGCGCTGACCATCTACTATTACCCTCGAACAGATACACCAACATGTCAGGAATGGGTGTGTTATTGAAGTTAAGGGCTTTGACCTGTTGGAAATACAAAATAACATTATACAGAATGCATACGTCCAGTTTTAGATGTGTAGTGCTGTACTGAAGCAGTTGTAAACCATATATTGTTGGACTTACTTTTCCTTCAATCACTGATAGGGCCTCATACACCTTGGGTGTTTCAATAAAGGAAAGTGTTCCACTAACATAAGAGAGAGATATCACTTTCCCTTGTGGCATTGTAATACCTGCAGAGAAAACCCTCCATGTCATTTCAGTGTTAGAAACATTTCATTACACCGAATGATAAGCTACTGAATCGCACTGCTTTTCTGGAAACTGTTCCAACAGTGTTAAGACTTGCCTGTTCCATCTTCTTCTACTTTGGCATTAAGATGCAGTTTATCAGTAAGAACCTTTTGGGCAAGTGTGGTGAAAGTTGACATTTTGAAAGTAAAGGTGGCACAGCCTCTCTTGTCTGTCTGAGAGAGAGAGAGAGAGAGAGAGAGAGAGAGAGAGAGAGAGAGAGAGAGAGAGAGAGAGATTAATGATCAGCCATGTGGTTATTGAAAAAGAATGCATACGCATATAATGCATTAGAGATTTGCCTGTTCATCCACATTGTTTAAGTTGGACCCCTTGTATCATTAAAGTTAACATTGCAACTTATTTCAAATTGTAACTAGAAGCAGTGCTCTTCAGAGCACAGGTCTCCACCAGGCCAGGCATCCTGGTGGTACTGCTGTATAATAGGCCAATGTAAAAAGGGTGGCATATGTTCTTCACCTTAGACCTTTCATGGCAATCGGACGCTGCATGCATGATTTGAAGCATTGTGTTCCAAAAATGTTTTGCTAAAGTCTACCTGCTGGTGGCGCTATAACAGGCCAATGCGAAAAGGGTAGCATTTGTTCCTTGGCATAGTGGGAATATGTGTGGCAAATTTCACGGTAATGGCAAGCTGCGTTGATGATTTGAGGCATTTTGTTCAAAAACGGAGCAATCCTGCAAACTTTGGAAGCCAATATTAGCCAATCAGGATGGAATACGAAATATCAGATGGATCAGACTTGATCACATGACTATAGACTAGAGATACTGTGTACTGATTTGTGTTATTTTTGGAGAAAATCTGAAGGAGTAATATCCAAAAATGTGTTTTACATAAGTTGGCCCAAAGGTGGCGCTATAAAAGGCTGATGTGAAAAATGCAGGGCAAAGGTTTATCCTTAGCCTCTAGGGAGTTCGCTTACAAAGTTTGAATCTAATCGGTGGAGTTATAGGTAAAACCACAAATCGGCCTGTTATAGCGCCACCATGAGGCTGATTTAAAAAATTTGAAGTGGCATTTCTTCCTCGACCTAGTGGGAACGTGTGTGCGCGATTTCATGATAATTGGACTTTGCGTTTGGGATTTGAGGCATTTTGTTCAAAACGGCTCAATCCTACAAACTTTGGAAGCCAATCTTAGCCAATCAGGATGGAATATGCAAAATCGGACAGATCCGTGTCGATCACATGACTGTCGAGATACTGCCTACTGATTCGTAGGATTTTTTGACAAAATCTGTAAGCGTAGTGCACAGAAATGTGTTTTGCGAACATCGGCCACTAGGTGGCGCTAGAAAAGGCCCATTTGAAAAATTTAGGGCAGAGGTTCTAGATTGGCATCCAGGGAATGTGTGTGCTCACTTTGGCAGCGACCGGGCCAACGGCGACTGAGATTAGGTGCACACAAACTGCGAGGACGCACGGACACACGGACGGACGAAGGGGAAAACATACTCTCCCCCATGCCTTCGGCTGGTGGAGACAATTACAGGACCCATCACTGTGCAACACTGTCTCTGTACTGTATATGGCTATGCTAGGTAAGTGGCCTGTGTACATAGGCAACCACAATTGCAATGTGTGTGCAGTCTGACAAGTATGAAGCATGGGTCCAACATTGGTGAACCTTGACCAGACGGCAACCAATAGGAAAGAAGTGCCGTGCATTGACCTCACTTTGGCAGACATTTCCCATTTATTTTGCTTTGGCTGAAGAGCAGTGTGTCTGCAGCCTTCTACTCTTCCCATGGCTGTATGTGTGTCCATGAATAAGGTTTGATTGACAACTTCCCCTCACTTCTTTTAGTGTTGATGCAAGTCAGTGGACAGGCAATTACCTTATAGTCATTCTAATTGGTCATTATGTTTTTGTGATATCATGAAATTGTCAGCAAAGCTCCACCCAGCTTCAACATGACTGGAAGTGTGAGTATCAAGACTAACTGACAACACTGAGCCGAAAGTGAATGATGAAAAATGACTGTTAATACACTATTATTCAGTATGTGTATGAATTTAGAGTGCTATTGAGGCCGCTTTCTGAAAATAATGTGCAGCATCCAATCAATCAGACTTGAGTATTCTCAGTACTAGTATACTTCTAAAATAATCAATATAGTAGAGTCAAAATCTTAATATGTGTGTGTTTGACAAACATGTACGTGCACAAATCAATGTGTATCTTTTTTATTTCTTTTTTCACCCCCTTTTTTACTGCACACAGGAGGTGAAATAGTGGTGGTGCATTAGCGTGTCATGTCATGTCACCTGTTTACTCTCTTTATGACAGGGTGCAATCTCTGGATGTTCTGGGGTAAATCTGTGAAAATGTCCCTCTACTGGTCGGCAGAGCTCCACTTCTGCCTTACCAGGCACAGGCTGTCCATAGGAGTACCTGATAAAGTAAGGAGTAAACATTCCCTCATGAAAAAGTCCTTGTCCTTGTATAATCTACAACCCATAGGTCTCTTCTCTAAAATATATATTTGCCCATTTCTCGATGTAAAAGATGATGTAAAACTCTCAAGACAACAACATGTACTATTTATTTTGAGAGAAGTTGATACGTCATACTGTACTTACGTTGCACAAACTTTAGCTGTGAATTCCTCTTGTGCGATGCTTATCTCCTCATGTGCTTCTACTTTCACATCAAATTTTGGCAAAACTGGGAACAATTTACAGTTATTGTGTAGTTAAAAGGTAATTATGACAGACGGACAGACAGACAGACAGACAGACAGACAGACAGACAGACAGACAGACAGACAGACAGAAAGACAGATCTAGAAACATAATAAAACATAACCTTCTGGCCAGTCTGATGGCACTCATGGCAGAGATAAAAGACTGATTGTAATTTTGGCGTACAGTTTGGTTACCCAAAAAGTGTCACTTACCATATTTCTCCACCTTGAAGTAATGATATATTTCCCTTTTATCTACATGAACAATAACTTTGTAGGTTCCTTCACGTGCCTCAGGGTTCAATGAGTAAGAAAGCTGCAGAATCTTTCCATTAGATGTTTGGTTCACCCACTGTCCAATCCGGTTGTTATTAGCATCCTGTTCAAACGTACATTTTAAGGAGGAGAGGAGAGGAGAGGAGAGGAGAGGAGAGGAGAGGAGAGGAGAGGAGAGGGTTCAGAACCCAAGATGAATGTGTTTTCATAGGGAATGGAAAAGTTTAGATTATTGTAATAACGTTCATCAGAACAATACATGATGATCCATGTAGGTTCTCACAGATGTTTAGGTCCTCACAGATGACTAAACAGAACAGATTGCTTATATATATATATATATATATATATATATATATATATATATATATATATATATATATATATATATTAGAGGTGGGCAACGTTTAATTTTTTTTTATCGCGATTAATCGCACTCAATCCTGGAGTTAATCACGATTAATCGCGATTAAAATGTCTCATTTTAAGTCTGCCGAAGGCATTCAAAATTTGTGGCGTCCCTGAAAATCGCGGGCCCCCCTGCAAGGATGGGGGCAGGAGCCCTTTTGCAAATGATGATAGAGTTCTATCCGTCTGTCATTCAATGTTATATGAGATACATAAAGGTTTCCTGTGTAAATAAGGCGAAAAGCTTACTAGGATCTCCTTTTAGTTGATCTTGTACCAGTGAACTGTACTGTCATGAAACTACAATCAATCAATCAATCAATCAATCAATCAATCTCTCTGGAAGAAGTTGCACATGAACTCTGCAGCCGCACTGAGGCGCTCCAACAAGACCACTCTGACAAGCTAAATGCTGGGTGCAGTAAATGTATTTGTCTGCAAACAGCCCAATGAGCCCATAATATAACAGCTGCATGTTTATTTTATTTGTAGCCTATTTATTTATAAAAAAAAAAAAAAAAAAGTTTTTTGCGGTGGTCAGAACGAGAAGGCACAACGTTTTTTACAGTGTAGGCTACTTTGTGCTTCCTTGTGGTCGGAGCTGCTGCTGCACTTCTATCAACGCCAACGGATTTACACACGTTTCTTTCTTGCACAAGTGGTTGCACAAGTGATATAGTCGACTAAGGGGAGCATTTAACAACATGGAGCACTTTAAACATGCAGCTTGTTTTGTGACGGCAATGATCACGACAGTCAGAACGTGGTAGGAGGCGGCTTGAAAACCCTTTTTAGGGCACTCTAGCTAGGAGACAGAACGGGGAGACATGTCTGTCCATGCAGTGAGTTTGAGTAATAACAACTGAATATAGGTAAAGCTGACGTCTCATTATCAAAACTAGCACAGCACACTAGGTGCAGCCAATGACAGTGTGACATTAACATGCACATTGTTGTGAAATATACAGCCATAATTTAGAACGCCTCTGCCTAGACAACATGTAGGCTGCATCTAACAAAACAATGCAGAATGTGTGTGATGTCATTGCACATGCAGCTCCCAGACCCAACTTTGATCCGCGATTAACGACGATATTTTTTTTTACCGTCGACAAGAGTCTCGCGTTAACACAGCACGATAACGCCGATAACCCAGGTTTAATATATATATATATATATATATATATATACTGTATATATTCATATATTTTGTTGGCTATACTTTTTGTCTAAAGTGAATTGTGAATTCTTGAATGACAAAATATGCATACAGTTGCACATTATAATCTGCATCGCTAGGAAGTAAGGAAATAAGACGTGAATACACTGTAGAACTAGACTGCACTCTGTCGAGGTGCCAACTTACACCTTGTGCACTCGTCACTAATTATAGGCTATACTATGGCCTACTTGTGTGTCAAGAGCGCACAAGTACTGTACTGCGATCGGTGATGAGTGCTCTCTGTCTCTGTATGTATGTGGTAGAGTTCTCAAATTCTGTCCGAACCCGACCATACCCGAACCCGACTGACATTTAGGGTAGGGTAGGGCCTAAATTGTATGCTAATTAGTAGGGCCAGGTAGGGCCTCGGGCTCAATGAAAAAAGAAAATATGTTTTTCTATTATTTTATTACTATTACTCTGGTAATACCCGACCCGACCCGACCATACCCGACCCGACATTTTCGGGCCGGGTAGGGCCTAAAATGTATGCTAACTAGTAGGGCCTTGGGCCTGCCCAGTTAGGGCCCAGTTAGGGCTGGGCCTCAATTTTCAGGCCCGTTGAGAACTCTAGTATGTGGGTGGGCAAGTCGAGCACTCTGTCGAGGTGCCAACTTGCAATTTGTTATTTACTGTATAACAGGTCGCCCTTGTTGGTGGTGACGTCACCGAGAACGCAGCTCCCTCATTGGCTAAATTAAGTACCTGTCTTTGTACTGTCGTCCGGAAACAGACGGCACCAAAACTAGTACTTGAGCACTCTGCTGGCACAAGTAATAAACTATTCCCAGGTGGATTTAACACAACATTCACCATTCATTCACTGTGTGGACATCAAAAACGGCTTAAAGGGATATTACACTTTCAAAGTCATTTTA
The DNA here is from genome assembly GCF_963921795.1 of Nannobrachium achirus. Taxonomy (NCBI): domain Eukaryota; kingdom Metazoa; phylum Chordata; class Actinopteri; order Myctophiformes; family Myctophidae; genus Nannobrachium; species Nannobrachium achirus. Next base: position 43,305,729 of record NC_137817.1, read on the forward strand.
TCGTCTAATCAGGCTTTTATGAACACCCTGAACAGTTTTTAATTTGCTTGATTCAATATTTAGATATTTGATGTAAATGTTACCAGGCCCGACACGCCCAGGCCCTCTCCACATACACACCCATTGTAACTTCAAACTCCATTTTAACCATGATAGATTCATTAAAAACACCCGTTGTTTTTTCTGTTGACTCATACTACCCTCCTAATACGTGAGCAGGCCGTGTTTTTTCGATAACTTTTTTCATTAATTTTTAATAATTATTTGGGAAAATGAAAAATATTTAATACAAAAATGGATTATTAAAAATAAATGAAAAAAGTTATCAAAAAAACACGGCCTGCTCACGTATTAGGAGGGTAGTTTGAGTCATAATGGTTGTTTTTAATGAATTTATCACGGTTAAAATGGAGTTTGAAGTTACAATGGGTGTGTATGTGGAGAGGGCCTGGGCGTGTCGGGCCTGGTAACATTTACATCAAATATCTAAATATTGAATCAAGCAAATTAAAAACTGTTCAGGGTGTTCATAAAAGCCTGATTAGACGATAAAATGACTTTGAAAGTGTAATATCCCTTTAAATTAAAATGTGTTGATATGTACGTTTGAATACAGTGAGTCTTACCTCAATTTCAATATTGTACTGTAAGAAGAAGAAGAAAAAGAAAAAAAGGATATCTGTTAAATAGGATCTGTTTCAGTCTCACTATGATACAAACAAAGCACTCCATGGACATCTTCATATGTTCCATATTCACAGTCTGACTCTATAATATAGCCTATTGTAATTACTAATTAAGTTTCATGGTCATAACAGATATTGCCTTAATATAAACCTAATCCTCTTCTTTGGGATGTTAAAGACAAAGTACTTTTTTATCATCTACAAAATCCTAAAACATTTTGATGTATTAGTCTATTTGTCTATTTGTATATTGGTGTATTTTTTTTATGCATGTAAGACCTTCAACAGGGAGGCTCCACATTGAGCTGTTTGTCAGACTCAAGCCAGGTTAAACATAAGAATCATATCAAAGAGCACACTGCCGCAGGTTTGGTTCATCTGCCATTACTTGCTGTAGGTAAGTAAGTGATCATATCAGCTTTATGATCAAATTGTGGGTAATCCTGGTTCCTGGGGAACTGGCTTCTTTGTGTCCTATCGTTCACGTTTTGACTTACAACTCTATCTGTCCCATAATAAAACAGATGCCGGTATATTTCACCAAAAATGAACACATACTAATAAAAAGCACATCTAACAACAGATTCTGGACTATGGAAATCTCTTACACATTCATCTAACACATAGAGATGTACTGTATGACTAGTGTACTGTAGTGATGCCCATACTGTGGATGTGATTTTAGTAACTACCACTCACCAACTCATCGATAGGTGTGAACTTGGTGTCCATGGTGACAACTCTGAATTTCACTGCAATAAATGCCATATATTAGTTAAAGATCATCTAAGACACAGAAAGTGATATGAATGAACAGCATGGATAAATGGAACTGACTGATGTCTTTCCTTCAAGATGGTTTGTATACCCTTCCATTATTTAATTTCTGTGAAATCTAAGACTGTTGTTGAATGAAATGTTAAGCCTCCTTTCATCCGTGTACTATCAAAACTTCGACCAGCTGTCCGTCAGTCCGTTTGTCTGTCACACATCACACGTCACACTTTTGCCCTGCTCATATCTACGCAACCGTTGCCCCGATCCATGCCAAATTTTGCACACACACTCATTGCCTGCCAAACCACAACCTCAACCAATTCAATTCTCACATGGCCCTCTTCTAGCGCCACCATGAGGCCGATTCTTGCAAAACAAATTTCTGGACAATGCTCCTCCAAATGTTGCCCTAAAATCGGTACACACTTATACACTCATATCATCAACATGGATCTGTCCCATTTAGCGCCACCTTCAGGCCGATTTTTTTAAAACACATTTTTGGACACTACTCCTACAGATTTTGCCCTAAAATCACGCGAATCGGTACACAGTATGTCTACACTCATCTCATCAACATGGATCTGTCCCATATAGCGCCACCATCAGGCCGATTCTTTCAAACACATTTAACACATTTTGGACATTGCTCCTACACATTTTGCCGATTAGGGAGTCTTACTGGTATTAAAGATGTCATCATGCTATCAAAGACAGTGTTACCTGTTTGTCCAGGGAGGTAGATTGGTTTATCTGTTTGGATGAATGTTATGGGTTTGTAGGATTTGAACATGATTTTCCTGACTTCTCTAGATAGGAATGTTTGACCTTGTACCACCACCTCAAGACTCATTTGATTCTCTACTGCTGGAGCCTGAGATGGAAACAGAAGTTACTCAGTCATTCCATATAGTTACCATATAGATTGACATAGATTGACACATCAAATCTCTTTGATAATTCATCCACAGCCCATGTTGCAAAATCCACCAATATTGAACTATTGAAATTTAACCAATTGCAGAAGTGATGCATTGAAGATGATTGGGATTATTTTGAACAGAACTAAAGTGACCTGGAATAATCCGCATTGGAGGAATGGTGTGTCAGAGGTCTTCTGGAAGATTGTTCTGTTCATTTCTTGAGAGACCAGCAAAATGGTCATGGTGGAAGTCTCACTGGGTTTTTTAAAATCCACACAGAACCTGGCCTCAGCGCCAGCCTCCATTACTGCAGGAATTGCCACCATGTATTGCCTATAGTTGCAGAAATAAACATGGATCCATCACTGATTATCTGTTACAGTAAATGCCTAAATTGTGTATAACTAAATACATACAATACTGATAAATAGCCTTAATTAATACTGTAATATCCAACCCAGCAGGAATTCAAATCCAGTGATACTGCACACCTTTACATTTAATAGCATGTTGTTATGGTTTTAAAGTTTTAAAATGTGAGCTGTGGAGCTAGACTTACGGTCCTGCTGCTGCTTGACTGATACAAATCCATGTTAAACAGGCAGATAGAATCCATGTCCACATCTTAACCCAAGAGAGAGTCATGACTGAGGGGGGACAGACTCAGTGATCATCTCTATTAAATAGATACTGCTAGTATGTAAGTGCCCTCCCACGCACGCATGCATGCACGTGCAGACACGCACGCACGCACGCACGCACGCACACACACACACACACACACACACACACACACACACACACACACACACACACACACACACACACACACACAGTGCATGGGAATAGGGAGGGACAAGGTGCAAACCGCCTATCTCTTCCCCAAAGCAGAAATCAGCTGTGTTCCAGGTATAGATTTCAGTCTGTGCTTTGAGGGTAGATTAGGGCTTTATGTATATGCTACTTAACACAAACAGGATTGAAAGCCCTCTTAAAAGATCAAGTTTGTATAGAAGTTATGTCATGAGTTCCCGCTAATACTATGATGACATTCTTACAGCAATCAGTTAAAGATTTACATGATGGATAAATCACTGTTTACTTTAGTCTATTGCATAGCCCATTTTAGGCCATTTATCTCCCCCTGGCTGGAATGGCCTGGGCAGGATTATATTTTTGCCCATGTCCGTGTCTGTGAGCAGTATCTTGGGCACCACTGGACCGATGGCATGTGTGCACACCCAAAGTAGGTCAAGATTATTGTGAGCTCGCTGAAAGGCGAGACCAGTATGTTATACCAAAAAAAAATTGGCATGGGAACAAGGATTCTGAGGACTTTCTACAGAAGCACTGTGGAGAGTATTCTAACAGGTAGTTTCACTGCCTGGTTTGGGAGCTGTTCTGCTCTCAATCGCTCTGTAATGGAGCGGGTGGTGCGGACAGCACAGAAGATCTGTGGGTGTGAGCTCCCCTCCATCCAGAGCCTCTACAACAGCCGGTGTGTTGCCAAAGCCCGGAGGATCATCAAGGACCCCTTCCATCCGAACCATGGAAAGTTTGTGGAGTCGCGGTCCCATCGGAACGGGACAAAATACCAAAGCCTTGTGGGCAAGACTGAAAGAACACAAAAAACATTCTTTTATCAAGCGATAAGACTCTTGAACAAATAGTGCTCTGATATACAAATGTGATGTCTTTAATTTAGGAGTTACCATTTAACCCTTCCAGTGCCAGCCCCTAGAGGGCGCCAAAGAATGCCAGGGTATCTCTCATAGGCGAGCGCATTAGCATCTGGGGACTCACGTTGCAGTGACGCGCGTGCTCACGTTCGTGCACGTCATGAAAAGGTCCCGGATGAAAATGGCTACAAAATAGCTATTAGCTTGTTCTCATTTAAAAGATCATTTTTCGGCGATTTCGCCGTAAATAAACCTCGCGCCGCCTCCCTAAAAACACAATCCAGAGAAAATGACCTTCAAAGATGTGGGTTTGCATTGGATTCGGCGGCGATTCGCGGCGGCGTTACTCGTTTACGGCCGGCCGGATCTCGGTCACTGGATGGAAAATTTAGGCCGGGGCTTCAGTAGGCCTCGGATCATTTTATTCATTTCATTAAAAAAGCCGCATTAATTCGGGATCGGCACACTGGACGTCGTGCCGCCGGCGGCGCCGAACATTCGGTGAACATTGGCGGGCTCAAAAATGTATTTTAAACCATTTTTAATGGAATATATCGTCGGACCATGTAAAATGGCTCGCTGGAAAGCGTAGGACGAGCCAGGACCACCCACGGCTCTACAAGCAGCTCGGGGTAAGTAAAATAATTTAAAAAAAATTGTATTGGATTGAAATAAAGCCGAACTTGTTCGGGATCGGCACAATAAGAGTTAAGATAGTCTTTGTTACTTTTTAAACCTAAAAGCACCCTTTTATTTAACTTTTAAAATTTTCATTGTGATGTGATGTATATGCAATTTATATTCTTTTTTTTTCTAATGATGAACTGCATGTCTGAGGAGCACTGTCAATTTCACCCTTTTATATTTTTAAGGTGTGACAATAAACTATTTCTGATCTGATTCTGAACCATAGATCGTAAAAACAAAATAAAAATCTCCAGGGTCCCTATATGTATATATATATATTAGGGCTGGGATGCGATTAAAATTTTTAATCTAATTAATTACAGGCTCTGTGATTAATTAATCGCAATTAATCGCATTTTAATCGCACATCGATATTTGACCTGAGAAGCATTTTTTTCAAGTAAAACACATTTTGTTGTACGAGTAAATCAACGAGTGAGTTTTTTAAATCTAAATTTCGCATCCACTGGACCAAGCAAAGTGCTCTGATCGGCTACTTCTCCCTTTGTGTTTGTTGTCTCTTCTTGGTTGGTGCATCGCTATGATCGATATGCCCGAAACTGAAGGTTCTGTGGTGCAAAAACTAAGTGCGATTAAAATGCGTTAATTTTTTTAATCGCGTTAATTTTCTGTAATTAATTAATCGCAATTAATCAGTTAAAGTCCCAGTCTTATATATATATATATATATATATATATATATATATATGTTGTCTCCAAGACTGGGCTTGGATATCAGCGTTTCAACCCTGTTTTCCCTTATTAGGGAAATGATCAAATGCCAGTTAATTGGGTGCCACAACATTGGACTTGATAGGATATTTTTTGGAACCCGCTAAATGAGGCTAAATGTGACGAGAAATGTACAGACGCCAGACGGATTACCACACACTTGCATCCTGTTATGAAGAGACACACATGGGGGAATTTGGTTGAAATGGAAAAACAACAGATGCAGAAGTAACTTCTGCATTGTAACTTTCATTTGTAGAGTCAGATCATTTGTATTCAAGTATTAAGGTATCACGGTGGTGTTATTATGGTCACTTTATCGCTTGACATCTGTTTCCTGTCTGGGAACGGAGACAGCTCTTTCTCTGTGCCACGCGCTAGCCAATGTTGTAAAGTTTCACGTCCTGTCTAACAGAGAGGAGAAGTGGAGAGCAGACAGTATCAAACGATGTAAAAGATCAACTAACAGTGTTATGATGTTACTATAATGGTTAAAAAGATAGTGATCAGGTAAACTGTATAGAATGATGGGAACAGTAAGATAATGGGACCTGTTAGTAAAGAAGGGTGTTGGTCAGCGCCTCCCATAGGATGGAGTACTGAACTGACAGAACGAGGATAAACAGGGTTTCATGTAGTGGCTTTTCAGGCCTTATATTAGAAGTGATGTGAGGACATGATCTAAAAACTAGGGCAAAGGTCTTGGTCAGCGTGATAGCTCCGTCATGTCCGAAGGGTATGGGTGGAGAGAATGGCCTTGGAGTCCACCAATATATGATGGACGGACCCCAATGCTATAGAAAGATAGGTTTAATGAGCAGAGAGAGGAGGGCATTTTGGCCCTTTAAAAAGTGGTGTACAGAGCTGGTGTTGGGCTCTTGCGCGCTGAGTATAGACACCTAGGAATATTGATAGTAGGCCTAGCTATGCTACTCTAAGCTGATCATAACCAGAATTAGTATAGCATCAGGATAGTTGGGAAAATAGATGGGTAGAATAATAAGCCAAATAACTCAGAGCATAGTTCGGACGGGGAGCTCCCAGCTTATGGATAAAATAGGGTAGGACTTAGCTCTTGGTGATTATAGTCATTGATTACTATTGGGGTTGTTCATAATCGAGGGGCTATAATTGAAAGGTGGTGGCCATGTGATGGAAGCCCGTTAGATTCCGGACGAGTACCTTACACAGTAGGCTAAGTACATTCCTATGGATGCGTCAGTGCTGACTCATTAGATTAGGAGTAGACCTGTTAGACAGAGGCCTATAGGGGACGACTGTACGGTCGTAGAACATTACCCAGCGACAGTGTGTGTATGTATGTATGTATGTATATATATATATATATATATATATATATATATATATATACACACACACACACACACACACACACACACACACACACACACACACACACACACACACACACACACACACACACACACACACACATTATACTGGTTGGTTGACTGCAACATTGCCCTTTACTCTGAGTATGTTTGAACTGACCACACAAACAGCATCAAATATGACTCACAGCCTCAGGGCAAACAAACAGTTTACTAGTAAGTAAAGTAAACTTCAGTGTGACCTGATAATGTCCTCAAACATCCATAGCTGATTATGTTAACCAAAATGTGTTCACAAGGATAAAGCAATCATAACTTTTTTCTGATATATAGTATCCACTTTGATCAAACAGGGTGAAAGGTTAGATGCTGTGTCCGCCAAGATGACTTTTTTTCCTGAGCGCAGTGTATACAATGGGAGCGTTTTTCTCTGCTTGGAGCTGCTGAAGCTTGAACTAAAATATTTTCAACACAGCATTTTCAGATGGGGAAAAAAGGCCTCAGTTGGCATGGCCCGAGGACCCTTATACGGGTCCTGGGGCGCCCGCTGGACTAGCAGCCCAGACCGTCCAGGCGCATACCACATAGGCTATGATGCCTGACAGTGCGTCGCGGGTTTGCGACTCGTTCCCGACAGCCTTTGCTATCAATAAAGACTGAAATGGATGTGTGTGTAATGACAACTGTGTAATGTGTGTAACTGTGTGTAATGACAACTAATAACAGATTCATGGTTCCCACAGTACAACATCAAACATATAATTTTCCGAATGTCTGTCTGAGTGAGTGTCTGTCTGTAACAGCGTTTCTCCTCAGTGGCTGGAGCAATTGATCTGAAATCTGTAGGAGCAGTGTCCAAAAATGTGTTTTTAAAAATCGGCCTGAAGGTGGCGCTATATGGGACAGATTCATGTTGTTGGGATGAGTGTAGACATACTGTGTAGCGATTTGCGTGATTTTAGGGCAAAAACTGTAGGAGCAGTGTCCAAAAATGTGTTTTAAAAATCGGCCTGAAGGTGGCGCTAGAAGAGGGCCATGTGAGAAATGAGGGGTGGGGTGTCCGCGTTGCCTTGGCGGACGAATAGGTACTGGCCCCAGCTCTCCCGGACGCTCCTAGCCCGAGTTACGGCATTTTATGTGAGCTACAGTGGAGGGGGTCCTCCACTGGGTGCGCCACCACTTTTGCATCCGTTCTGGAGCACCAGGAGTGGGTGGTCCCCAGGAATTCCCCGTGAGCAGCCCCGTTGGGGTGGTCATTTGGTCATTTTTGCACATTTGGTCATTTTTTTCACCTGGGGGTCCCCCAGGGACCTGGGGGTCCCCCCTGGAGCTCCGGGGGTCCTTGGAGGTTGTAGTTTGCCAGGTAAGGAGTGTGTGTGCAAAATGTGGCATGGATGGGGGCAACGGTTGTGGAGATATGAGCAGGGGAAAAGTGTGACGTGTGACGTGTCACTCACGGAGGGACATTTTTTTACACCTGGGGGTCCCCCAGGGACCTGGGGGTCCCTGGAGCTCCGGGGGTCCTTGGAGGTTGTAGTTTGGCAGGTAAGGAGTGTGTGTGCAAAATTTGGCATGGATGGGGGCAACGGTTGTGGAGATATGAGCAGGGCAAAAGTGTGACGTGTGACGTGTGACTCACTCACTGACTGACGGACGGACGGACAGCCGGTGGAGGTTTTGGTAGTAAATGCGACCTACGGTCGCAATAATGTTAATTAAAAGCTAATCATATATGTTTAATGTTAATGGAGTCTAATCACCAACATTTATTTCATTATTCAATCTGTATATCATTTTGCATCAACGTGATCCTTTTTTATTGAAATGTAGCTGAAAGTTCAATAAAAAGATCTAAGTTGTCACTCTCAGCTCAAAGGGTGTGCACTTCTAGCCAATCTGCAGTCAGCCAATCAGGCGATTGGACTACGCCTTTAAATATCTCCACTGCCTCTGAACCCTGTCATTCTCTTTTCAGCATGCAACAAGCAACCCACCTCCATCCCCAACTCCACCTCGTCTCCTTCGTCAAGAGTTAAGACGGAAGTTCACCTGCACTACTACCACCATCATGGCGTCTACACTCCATGGGGTGCTCTCCCTATTACATCTAATCATATATGTTTAATGTTAATGGAGTCTAATCGTCAAAATGTATTTCATTATTCAATCTGTAATAAATCATTTTGTACTGGCGTATTCAGGTAGAGTTTTGGTTTATTTAGCAACCTAAAAGTCCATTTGGTTACATGTATATTAAACAAAAGTTATGATTGCTTTATCCTTGTGAACACAATTTGGTTAACAGAGTTTTAATCAGCTATGGATGTTTTGAGGACATTATCAGGACACACTGAAGTTTACTTTACACTAGACAACGGTTCGTTTGCCCTGTGGGTCATATTTGAAGCTGTTTGTGTGGTCAGTTCAAACATACAAGAGTAAAGGGCAATGTTGCAGTCAACCAACCAGTCAGTGGCGTCAGTTCAGCAAAAGCTAAGGTATGGCAACATGACTGGTGTCTTGCACGCGCGCCCTCGTGCTAGTGCATGACACCAGTCATGTTGCCTATAATGGGCTATGCAATATACTAAAGTAAACAGTGATTTATCCATCATGTAAATCTTTAACTGATTGCTGTAAGAATTTCATCGTAGTATTAGCGGGAACTCATGACATACTGTACAAACTTGTAGCCTACAAAGCCCTAATCTACCCTCAAAGCACAGACTGAAACCAATACCTGGAACACAGCTGCTTCCTGCTGTGGGGAAGAGTAGGCGGTTTGCACCTTGTCCCTCCCTATTCCCATTGTGTGTGTGTGTGTGTGTGTGTGTGTGTGTGTGTGTGTGTGTGTGTGTGTGTGTGCGTGCGTGCGTGCGTGCGTGCGTGCGTGTGTGCGTGCATGTGTGGGAGGGAACTTATACGTAGCAGTATCTATTTAATAGAGATGATCACTGTTCTGTCCCCCCTCAGTCATGGCTCTCTCTAGGGTTAAGATGTGGACATGGATTCTATCTGCCTGTTTAACATGGATTTGTGTCAGTCAAGCAGCAGCAAGACCGTAAGTCTAGCTCCACAGCTCACATTTTAAAACTTTAAAACAATAACAGCATGTTAAATGTAAAGGTGTGCAGTATCACTGGATTTGAATTCCGGCTGGGTTGGATATTTTCTTTTTAGGAACAGTATTAGGCTATGTATTAGCCTAGAATACATTTAGTTATACACAATTTAGGCATTTACTGTAACAGATAATCAGTGATGGATCCATGTTTATTTCTGCAACTATAGGCAATACATGGTGGCAATTCCTGCAGTAATGGAGGCTGGCTCTGGGGCCAGGTTCTGTGTGGATTTTAAAAAGCCCAATGAGACTTCCACCATGACCATTTTGCTGGTCTCTCAAGAAATGAACAGAACAATCTTCCAGAAGACCTCTGACACACCATTCCTCCAATGCGAATTATTCCAGGTCACTTTAGTTCTGTTCAAAAGAATACCAATTCAACATCAGAAATACATAATAGTGCATCACTTCTGCAATTGGTTACATTTCACTAGTTCAATATTGGTGCATTTTGCAATATGAGCAAAGAGATGACTTCTCAAAGAGATTTGAGGTGGCAATCTTTATGTCAATGGTAACTTCTGTTTCCATCCCAGGCTCCAGCAGTAGAGAATGAAATGAGTCTTGAGGTGGTGGTGCAAGGTCAAACATTCCAATATAGAGAAGTCAGGAAAATCATGTTCAAATCCTACAAACCCATGACATTCATCCAAACAGATAAACCAATCTACCTCCCTGGACAAACAGGTAACACTGTCTTTGATAGTATGATTGGCATCTTTAATATAACATGGATGAAAGGAGGCTTAACATTTCATTCAACAACAGTCTCAGATTTCACAGAAATTATATAATGGAAGGGTTACATAAACCATCTTGTAAATTTGAAAGGAACGACATCAGTCAGTTCCATTAATCAATGCTGTTCATTCATATCACTTTCTGTGTCATAGATGATCTTTAAGTAATCTAATGGCATTTGTTGCAGTGAAATTCAGAGTTGTTACCATGGACACCAAGTTCGCACCTATTGATGAGTTGGTGAGTGGTAGTTAACTAAAATCACATCCACAGTATGGGCATCACTATGCACTTGTCATACATTCAATATGTGTTAGATACATATGTTAGAGATTTCCTGAATCTGTTGTTAGATATGCTTTTTTATTCGTTTGTGTTCATTTTTGGAGAAATATAGCCCATCATTTTATTATGGGACAACATAAAGAAGCCAGTTCCCCAGGAACAGGATTACCCACAAAGTAATGGCAGATGAACCTTGCCTGGCTCCAGCCCATTAGACCCGTCCACTATCTGAGCGGACTGGTTCTCTTGATCTGGTGTTGTCATATGACGCTAAAGTTTCTCTGGTTTAGGCAGAACCAAGCCAATGAGAGTCGGAGCCTCGGAGGAGGGGCTGGGTCTAACTTTTGAAAATCAACAGAAACAGCGGAGGGAGGGGGAGCTCAGCCAAAGCTCTTAATAGCTCCCTTTGAACTTCAAAGGGGGTTTTGCACACCTCGTTAGCATCAAAGACAACAACCTGTTTGATGCCTTTCATAGAGGGGAGGGGGAGGGGGGAATGTTTTTGTGTACACACAAGTCAAACACTCCCACCAGATCTCTTGTGATTGGGAATTTCTCCCCTTTGAAATCTCTTGTCAATGGGACAATGTCAGACTCAAGCTCAGCGCAGAGTCAGTGAAATCAGGCCAAGATGATCCAAACCTGCAGCAGTATGCTCTTTGACATGACTCTTATGTTTAACCTGGCTTGAGTCTGACAAACAGCTCAATGTGGAGCCTCCCTGTTGAAGGTCTTACGTGCATAAAATAAATAAACCCATACAAAATACACCAATATACAAATAGACTGCCTAATACATCTAAATCTTTTAGGATTTTGTAGCTGATAAAAAAGGTAAATGTAACTTTTAGTTTAAAATAGTCTTTAACACCCCAAAGTGATATGACCATGAATCTTAATTACAATATATTATGAACAAAGAGCGAGACTGTGAATATGGAACAGGTGAAGATGTCCATGGAGTGCTTTGTTTGTATCATAGAGAGATTGAATCAGATCATGGTTTCCTGTTTAACAGATATCCTTTCTTCTTCTTCTTCTTCTTCTTCTTGCAGTACAATATTGAAATTGAGGTAAGACTCACTGTATTCAATATCCACACACAAAACATTTGAATTTAAGTTGTTTTTGATGTCCACACAGTGAATGAATGGTGAATGTTGTGTTAAATCAGTGGGAATAGTTTATTACTTGTGTCAGCAGAGCGCTAAGTACTAGTGTCTGTTTCCGGCCGACAGTACAAAGGCAGGGCATTTAGCCAATGAGGGAGCTGCGTTCTCGGTGACGTCACCACCAACAAGTGCGACCTGATATAAATAACAAATTGCAAGTTGGCACCTTGACAGAGTGCTCGACTTGCCCACCCACATACATACAGACAACACTCATCACCGATCACTCTTGGCACACAAGTAGGCCATATATGGTCTATATATGGTCACGAGTGCACAAAGCGTAAGTTGGCACCTCGACAGAGTGCAGTCTAGTTCCACAGTATATTCACTTACTTCCTAGCGATGCAGAGTGTAATGCGTAACTACAGTATGCATACATTTTTATTCAAGAATTCACTTTAGACAAACAGTATAGCCAACAACTAAATATAAGCCATCTGTTTAGTCATCTGTGAGGACCTAAACATCTGTGAGGACCTACATGGATCATGTATTGTTCTGATGAACGTTATTACAATAATCTAAACTTTTCCATTCCCTATGAAAACACATTCATCTTGGGTTCTGAACCCTCTCCTCTCCTCTCCTCTCCTCTCCTCTCCTCTCCTCTCCTCTCCTCTCCTCTCCTCTTTTTCCTTAAAATTGATGTTTGAACAGGATACTAAACACAACCGGATTGGACAGTGGGTGAACCAAACATCTAATGGAAAGATTCTGCAGCTTTCTTACTCATTGAACCCTGAGGCACGTGAAGGAACCTACAAAGTTATTGTTCATGTTGATAACAGGGAAATATATCATTACTTCAAGGTGGAGAAATATGGTAAGTGACACTTTTTGTGATAAATATTTATTTATTTTATGACCAAACTGTACACCAAAATTACAATGAGCCTATTATCTGTCTATCTGTCTGTCTGTCTGTCTGTCTGTCTGTCTGTCTGTCTGTCTGTCTGTCTGTATACAGTATGTGTGTTGCTAATCTCACAAACTGTGCTAATTGTGTAAAATTCATTAGGCCAGGACACTCAATGTCAAAAGTTTCAATATCGGCTTTAATGGTCTTGAACCGTATGTCCTACTATAAACAACGTCCAATTCTGCCTAACCAGATTTTCTGCCGTTTTAATTTGTCTCCAAACATACATTTTGCTAATACCTGCACATAATTTGTCCAGAATTCACACAAATCTGTACACATTACCTCAGGTGACAAGCATGTATCTTCCCGATTTCTCACATTCCATTTCGATCCCATCAGAGATACTGTACATCAAACATTGAGAAATGCTTTGATCAAATGCTATAAATGTCACTGTTTTATGTAGGCTATTCTTCACCGTACATGTTCCGAGCCTTCTTCCTCAGAATATCAGCGTATTGCGACCGCCAGGTCGCAGTTACTATGAAAACCTGAAGTTCATGGCCATCCGTCCGTCCGTCACGCTAGTAGCGCCCACAGCCAGCTAGTCCGCTCCTCTCCAACAGATGGCGCCAGAGTGCCACTGGAGGAGAGGCACGGTCCAGTCACTACAGTGGGCAGCTAAGATGGCGGCACCCACAGGCACAATAAGAACAACGTCTATCAACCGCTGTCGACTTGACGGTCGCTCGTCGCCCTTACGGCATGTTACTTGTTTTTATCAGATGTTGACTGCCCTGCACCTTTCACTTTAGACAGCGGATGTTCGTGCTTTTTTGCTTGCACTGTTTGTGGCAGAAACATGATTTTTGTGCTCCCACCAAAATAGGTAGTGATGTCATGAGTCATGTGACTGTCAAACATTAATAACGTTATCTTGGAAATGACCCGACCTCCTGTGATTAACATGAGATTTCAAATGGCTTATGTTTGAACATAATGCAGTGTATATTTGACTGTGAATATAAGTATATAATATATGGACGTACTTTGATTGATTGAAGAATTTATTAGAAGTTTGCAATAGAAAAAAGTACAGTTTCATGACAGTACAAATCACTGGTACAAGGTCTACTAAAAGGAGATCCTAGAAAGCCGAGGCTTATTTCCACAGGAACCACACTTTAAGTATCTCATATAACATTGAAAGACAGACGGATAGAACATAGTACTTTATCTAGGATAATATCAGTTTCAAAAGCATAACATCAGATACAAAGGAAAGAAAAAGAAAGAGAAATAAATAAAAAAAGGGGGGGGGGCATGGGGGCTTAGTCTATTTACAAGTCACGGGTAGCAGCTGTCTGAAGGTGACTTTTCATACCAATTTTGAAGGAGGCTAGGGATTTGCTCTCCTTTAGGGCTTGAGGAAGGGCGTTCCACATGTTGATGGTGTAGCAGGAGAACGAGTTAGAGCCTTGTTCCCACATAGCAGAGGGGTCTGGGCCAAACGTGGCTGCAATCCGGCATGTCTGGCCTACCTCTGGCTTCGGCAAGTGGTATGTGAACCAGATGTGGGCCAGGTCTGGCAATGACGGCACTGTTTATGTTATGGCACGCCACATGTGGGCCGATTGTGGATTGGTTTATTTGGCCCAGATTCGCCATATAGTTAACTGGCCCATATGTGTTTTGGTTCATTTGGCCCAGATTAGCCATATAGTTAACTGGCCCATGTGTGTTTTGGTTCATTTGGCCCAGATTAGCCATATAGTTAACTGGCCCATGTGTGTTTTGGTTCATTTGGCCCAGATTATTCATATAGTTAACTGGCCCATGTGTGTTTTGGTTTATTTGGCCCAGATTAGCCATATAGTTAACTGGCCCATGTGTGTTTTGGGTTTATTTGGCCCAGATTAGCTTTATATTAACTGGCCCATATATGTTTTTGGTTAATTTGGCCCATATTAGCCTTATGTTTAACTGGTCCACATATGCTTTGGGTTTATTTGGCCCATATTATCCATATATTAACTGACCCACATATATTTTGGTTAATCAAAAGACAAGTTGACTTGCAAAAAGTCATTAATGCCCTATATTATTAGTTTTTCCTGTCATTCTCAGTGTACGGCCTTGCTTTTTCCTCATGTGCTTTAAATTATGCTAATAATATGTATGTGTCATAATTCCTAGTTTGGGTAGTTTTAGTTAATCATGTTTTGGTAGGGGGGCCTAATCAACCCTAAATACAGGCCTGTCTACACACCATTACATCACTATATCACCACAAGATTGTAGATTGGCTATTTTGGAAGCTATTAAATGGTCTGTTCTGGCCTGGGTCAAGTATGTTTGATACTATTTGTACTTTTACAAGGCGGCAGTGGCTTAGGGGTAGAGAAACCGGCATTAGAACTCAGAGGATTCCCGGAGAGTTCAAACTCAGGCTCCCCCAGAGTTAGTGTTGAAGAGTCATTGAGACTCTGAACCCCTGTTACTCCTGGTGAGCAGATTGGTGCCTTGCATGGTTTTCCATGGCTCCCTTTGTCCTGTTTATTCAGGTAAATCATGTTTTTGAACATGAAAACTGTTCTCTTTCAGCTCTGTGTAGTGTAAAAGCACTGCTTGTTTTGTGATTGTACTAGTTTTGACCAGAAATGTTGTGATTTTGTTTAAGACTAGTGTGTGAAGTGAATCTGGATGTAAACAGCAGATTCATGGCAGCCATTACTGCTGCTCACAACGTGGTTGTTTTTGTTTCACCTACAGTATTTTGTGCTCCCTGCAGTGTGTAAAAGCTCATTTTATAGTGTTTAAAAGCTCCTGTAGCCTTTGCAGTTGGAAATGTTTATTTTCGTTTTTAGTAATTTAGTTCTCTCCATATTAATGCCTTGATGCCTAGCAATATCTTTGCACTATATGCATTGTAGTCATGCCAATACAGTATTTACGTTTTGGTTCCATATTTCATGATTAATGCCATTTGATGGTCATGTATAAATAAGTTCATGTTGGTATATGATTAAAAAGTTAAAAATAATACACTCTAAAAACATTACTGGTAAAAAGCCACAGATTAAATACAGTTCATGAACACTGATAAAACAAACAACATATGGGAATATGATGAATATGAAGAAATGTTTATTGTGATTTTGATGACTGTGAAAGAAATGAGAAGAATGGGTTTACTGTAATTTTGTGAACATGTGAGAATTGTGAATACAGTGATTGACTGATGCTCTTTAAAAAAAAAAAAAACAAGGAAGGAGAAACGAACTATTGCTCAACATAAGTAATATTGAAACTGTCTCTGTCTCCCTTTGTCCTGTTTATTCAGGTGAACGCTGCAGAGCAGTTTTACAAATCTTATCTGTATCTAGCCACACCCCTGGGGCGTGTAACACACACACACACACACACACACACACACACACACACACACACACACACACACACACACACACACACACACACACACACACACACACACACACACACACACACACACACACACACACACACACACACAGAGAGAGAGAGAGTAGACCAATGAGGTGTTAGAATGTCATTACCATGTGAATACAGGCAGCCCCTACTGTCCTGTCTAACCAATCACTGTGCTTCCCACCATTTTTTGAATTCTAAACTGGTATTCAAGTAACTGTTTCATTTGGAGCAGGGAGTTAGAGTAGACACATCTACTATTGTGGCTCTTGCTATTTACTTTACCACACGGATGGAACTTAAATTCAATATGGTAAGTGGCCTCTTTATCTACTCTATATTCTAAAATCTTCTCAAACTAGCCTAGGAGCAATTTTAACTTTTGGTTTGTTGTTTCTGTGAACTTAACTGAGGACATTATACTGTACATGTTTGTTACCTATAATCTAGAGCCTATTGTATTTTCTGATATCACATATTAACTAATTATTTCAAACCATGGATTTAGGCAGGCCAAGACTGTTATATATTCCATGTTTTAGATCAGGGGTCTTCAACAGGGGGTCCGGGACCCCTATAGGGTCAGAGTTACTCCAAGTCTTTGTGTGATAGAATTTTTTTTCTCATTTGTTTTATATAAACCATCTGAACCCTAGCATCCATATTCCAAGAACTTTAGCCAAATAGCAGATCTACAAGCTCACAACGCCTCGTGCTGCAAGGCATTGTGAGCTTGTAGATCGGCTATTTTCGGCAAAGAGGTTTGTTTTGTGTAGAGGGGAAAAAGAGCAGACTAAGTACAAATAATGTGTGCTCATTGCTCAACATAAGTAATATGTGTGATTTTGTTGGGATATTGAGCTTGGCTAACTAGTGGAAGGGACAGATTTGATTAAGATACCACTGTTTGCAGTTAAATGTTTATTCTACATCTCAACATTCAAAACAAGTTTGCCAACAGTAGTTGAAACCTGAGTGCTGTAACTTAAAGCTCAGAGAACAAAGACCACCACATTTTCTAAGAAAATGGGCTTGTATTTGTTAATGAGAGGGGGAGGTGGAGACAGTGTAAGTGTGTTTAAAGATAGAATGCCTACTTTACATTTATATCTTGTGGCTTTTCTTTTCTTTGACTTTTACCATAAATTCAGGAATTGCCATGTTGGAGATATCGCTTCACTGGATACCAGACAACCTTTTTGGACATCAGGGTTCATTGAGTACGAGGACCTGCACCTTTATGATGTTGTATAGGTAAATTTGAATTGCTCAGTGTAACTTTTCCAATCTTTCTTACTTTAAATGTTGTAATATAGTAAAACATTTAATGGATAACAGTAGAAGGCCAAACACAGCATATATGTATAGCTATGGACACAGGACACAATAAATCTTGAAAATATTTTAACTGATGTATGTCACTCAGGTTTCATAATGCTATCATCATAACAGTTTGCTTCTTGTCATTTATTTCAGGGCGACTAAAGAACAATGCTGCCCCACATGGATGCAGAAAGACGTGGAGTTAGAGGTCAGACAGCTTCCTCAACTGGATGATCTGGAGAAGCGCTAGCACTGTGGTCGCTGGAAGTGGCGTCTCAAGTCCCAGCGCCCCTTTGCCACACAGGCCCAGGAACTGTTCCCTACAACACCAGCCGGCACCACCATCTTCCTGGGCGAAGGCAAGATGGACAGACCAGTGGAAGGCAGCAGAACCATCCAGGATCCCACTGATCTTCCTGGCCAGCACCTCCCCTGTAAGGAGTGGACAACCTCAATTGACGTTTCAGTGCAGCAATGCACAGGTGGGTCTCAAAGACAGTGCCCAATGCGAATGTGAGGATCCATCTCAGACTGTGGAGCATGTGATGACCAGCTGCCCTATATATCGGCCACCGAATGGTGATCTTTGCTTAATTGACCTATAGAAATGACACACTGGATTGGCTTGCTACAACAGAGCTGAATGTCTAAGCACATACAACAGAATGCACCATCCCAGTAGACAAACTGACTCTTTCTCTGGTGGCCGTCTGCGTCTATCAAACCCTCTTTTGTGCTTTTTGTTTATTTTATTTTTTTGCTGTTTGTATTTATTGGGGTGCCTTTTCCCCCTCTTTGGTTGGTAATTGGTTTGTTTTTTGTAATTTGCTGTGTGTTTTTTATAATGTGCTGTTTTAAAATTTGCTGTGTTAATTTATTTATTTTTGCAATTTATGTTTTTAATGGAGTGCCGCTATACTATACTCCCAGCACTGGTATTGCGTAGCCCATCAACTCTGTTCTATTTTTATCGAAATGTCACTGCAAATATATTCAGTTTTATTGATCATGTAAGTGAGATTTGTAAATAAACCTTTTGTACTTTTGCTAAATAACTGTTTCTGCCTTTTATTAATTACTACCTTAACAAAAGTGTGTGGAGTTATGATGTGTATTCAGGTGGTTCATCAATGGTATTAGATTATCCAAACTATTTCGGAGGTGCAATGGTGTGGCTGGATATGGCATAATTAAGGTATAAAGCCCATATCTGGCTTGCCAGAGCTGGCCCAGAACTGGGTCAGAACAGTGTCCACAGCTCTGGCAAGTCATACTGGGGCCATTTCTGGGCCGTCATTCCTTGTGGTATGTGAGCCGACTGTAAGTAGATTATGTGGGCCATAACTGGTCCAGACCAGTTTTGCCGGAACTGGGCCACTGCTGGGCCGGGCCTGGGTCAAATGGTGCGTCCACAACTGACCCGGAGCCGGCCAGCTCCGGCAAGCCATGATGGGGCCATCTCTGGGCCGTCATTCCTTGCGGTATGTGAACCGACTTTAAGTAGATTATGTGGGCCATAACTGGCCCAGAACATTTCTTCTGGAACTGGGCCACCTCTGAGCCAGAACTGGGGCAGATCTATTTTTCCGGAACTGGGCCACTTCTGGGCCGGGCCTGGGTCAGAATGGTGCGTCCACAGCTGGCCCGGAGCCGGCCCATGAGTTGGCCAGCTCCGGCAAGCCATGATGGGGCCATCTCTGGGCCGTCATTCCTTGCGGTATGTGGGCCAACTGTAAGTGGTTTATGTGGGCCATAACTGGCCCAGACCTATTTTGCTATGTGGGTTTAGTGTTAAATCTACGTTGATGATGATTAGTGGAGCTGCCTCTGGTGTTGTGATCGTGAACATCCTTGACCTTTAAGAAGTAGTTTGTCAGGTACATGGGAATCTTGGAGGTGTAGTGTATCTTGTACACCAGGCCCATTGCAAGATGCTGTACTCTGTCAGCTACTTTGAGCCATTCCACGCTTTCGTGGTGATGATCGGTAAGGTGGGTCAGAGGAGGGAGACCAAGCACAACCCTAATTAGTTTGTTTTGGGCTGTTTGGAGCTTTAACTTTAAGGCAGCTGGGGCGTCGCGATACCAGACAAGGACTCCGTAATCAATGAGGGGCCCAATAAGAGCACCTCCTAGTGTCTTTCGGGATTTAATATTGATCAGCGGGGCAACCCTTTGCAAGAAGCGAATTCGTTGGTTGACTTTATTGATTACCTTGGTGGTCATTTTTTCACTGGATAGGTTAGCCTCCAGGATGCAACCCAGGTAGCAGATGTAGTTTTTTCTTTCTATCACAGTGTCACCTACTTTAATTGTGAAGTTCTCAACTAGGCTAAGTTTCTGACTAGATCCAAAGAGGATACATTCAGTTTTGCCTAGGTGAATTGAGAGTCTGTTGTCATTGAGCCAGGTGCAGATCTTGTTAAGTTCACAGTTAAGGGCCTTTTCAACCTGCGATATGTCTCTGCCTGAGACTAGGAGAGCCGAGTCATCCGCGAACAGAAACAGATTGCAGTCACAAGCAGATGACATGTCGTTTACGTATATTAAGAACAACAGTGGTCCTAGTATACTCCCTTGAGGTACTCCACAGTTTACTGGGAGGGGGGGGGGGGACAGGGTTCCGTTGACTTCCACCATCTGTTCCCTCCCCACCAAGTAAGAATGCATCCATCTACTGTATAGGGTGGAAGTGATTTACACTAGAAAAAGTGCTCCTCGGAGCTCAGGTCTCCACCAGGTCAAGTAGGTTATTGTGTGCCAGCAATATTTGGAATTCGCCAATGAGGATGAAACATGAAAAATCGGACAGAACCATCTTGATCACATGACTATAGACATAATCTGTACCGATTTGTGTGATGTTGGGACAACATTTGTCCAAACAGGAGTAATATACAAATCCTGGTGGCGCTATAGGGCAATGTTAAAAGGGTGGCATTTGTCTCTCATATGTGTGGAAAGTTGTATCGCTATCGCTGTGTTCGCTGCGGGTCCAGGGACCCGCAGGGACCCTTGAAAAATATTCAAAAAATATTAGATATTTTTTTCTTTATATTTCAACAAACAAATCTTGTGTGGGGGCCAAATAAATGTTAATTTGGGGGTCCTTGACGTCAAAAGGTTTGAGAACTGGCAGACCTATAGTTTTTCTTGTTGTGGGTCATACCTTTTGTGTCATAACTACACAATAACTGTGAATTGTTCCCAGTTTTGCCAAAATTTGATGTGAAAGTAGAAGTACATGAAGAAATAAGCGTCGAACAAGAGGAATTCACAGCTGAAGTTTGTGCAACGTAAGTACAGTATGACGTACAGTAGCAACTTCTCTCAGAGTAAATAGTCAGTATATGTTTTTGTCTTGAGACTTGAGAGTTTTACATACAACATTGAGAAATGGGCAAATATATATTTTAGAGAAGAGATACAGTAGGCCTATGGGTTGTAGATTATATGTGTTTTGTATGGGTAAAAGGATACAATAAATGGAGGACAAGGACTTTTTCATGAGGGAATGTTTACTCCTTACTTTATCAGGTACTCCTATGGACAGCCTGTGCCTGGTAAAGCAGAAGTGGAGCTCTGCCGACCAGTAGAGCGACATTTTCACAGATTTACCCCAGAACATCCAGAGGGTGTCCCTGAAGTTATTGCACCCTGTCATAAAGAGAATAAACAGGTGACATGACATGACACGCTAACGCACCACCACTATTTCACCTCCTTTGTGCAGTAAAAAAAAAGAAGAAAAAATAAATAAAAGATACACATTGATTTACAGTATGCGCGTGCATATTTGTCAAACACACACACAGATTAAAGGACAACTTTAGTTTTTTACAACAAGGGCTCATATTTTAGATTGTAATTAAAGAATATAAAAGATGAGTGTTAAATTGATTTCATTTACTTCTTTCTATTGTTTTAGGGATTCTTATTTCAGTGTTTGGGGGCATGCGTACATGTGGCTAAATATGTCATTTTACACAGAATAAGCCCATCCCAAGATACCATGCAACCTTTCATGGTTGGATGTGACTAATGGGGGCTAGAAGTGTTACTGTAAATAGCAATAAAGAAACTGCTGGCTTATTGTGTCTAAAAAGACATATTTAGCCACTTGTACACATGCCCCCATGCGTACGCATGCCCCACATTTTAGCACGGTAAACGCGATAAAACAATAGAACGAAGCAAATGAAAACATTTTAACACTCACTTTTTCTTTTCTCTAATTACAATCTAAAATATGAACCCTTGTTGTAAAAAAACAAAGTTGTCCTTTAAGATTTTGATTGATTATTTTAGAAATATACTAGTACTGAGAATTGATTGATTGATTGGATGGATGCTGCACATTATTTTCAGAAAGCGGCCTCAATAGCATTCTAAATTCATACACATAATGAATAATATACTGTATTAACAGTAATTGAACATTCAGTCATGTTGAAGCTGGGTGGAGCTTCAACATGACTGAATTTTTTTTTATCACAAAAACCCTTGACCAATTAGAATGACTATAAGGTAATTGCCTGCATGTCCATTGACTTGCATCAACACTAAAAGAAGTGAGGGGAAGCTGTCAATTAAACCTTATTCGTGGACACACATACAGCCATGGGAAGAGTAGAAGGCTGCAGACACACTGCATGCTCTTCAGCCAAAGCAAAATAAATGGGAAAATGCTGAATGAGGTCAATGCACAGTACTTCTTTCCTAATGGTTGCCGTCTGGTCAAGGTTCACCAATGTTGGACCCATGCTTCATACTTGTCAGACTGCACACACATTGCAATTGTGGTTGCCTCATGTACACAGGCCACTTACTTAGCATAGCCATATACAGTACAGAGACAGTGTTGCATTCTCAACAAGGCTATACAGAACTAGCCTGACTGCAAGCGTCAGACTTTTCACACACTACGTTTCACTTTGTTCTGGGAAAGAGTCTGATCCTTCGGACGGAGATTCTACTTCAGCGGGGGCGGGCTAAAGCCTATTGACGTCACACACACACACACACACACACACACACACACACACACACACACACACACACACACACACACACACACACACACACACACGCGCGCGCTTAGAGCTCCCGACGGCGACGTGGCGTGACATGAAAATGCGTTATTTATTTCTCATAACATATTATATGATTGCATGTTTACGTTACGCAAAATGGTATTAAAGCGTAATGAAACAGCACTATTGTATAGTTTATTAAAATAATTCGAGTCGAGTCTGACTCCGCCATGACAGTTTTCACGGACCAATCAGAGTCCACTAGCGACTCACGTGGGCAGAAGAGCACCAATCAGAGTCCACTAGGGACTCTCACGTGGGCAGAACAGCTCCAAAGGGGGGGGGGGGGGGGCTGGGACCGGACGGCGGACCAGCCTACCACGTGCCTCAAGTCTACAGCCCTGATTGGCCCATTCAATTCGCCCGCTCTTCAGGCGAGACGAAATAAAATAAAATATCTCCGGGGTCAGTCCACACTACACACCACCCACCAACAGGGGGTGGTAATGTGCGGACTGATTTATCAGGCTAATACAGAACATAGCGATGGGTCCTGTAATTACAATTTGTAATAAGTCGCAATGTTAACTTGAATGATACAAGGGGTACAACTTAAAGGAGTAGTTCACCCCCAAAATTACTTTTTTTCTATTGATTACTCATGCCATGGAGACTTGAGTTCAATTATATTTTGGGTTTTTTGTCGCATTCCTAAGACAATAATTTGATTATTATAAATTTACCCCGGAATTCGGAATCAATGGGGGTAAATTTACTATTATCATTTTTTTGTCTTACAAAAGACAAATACAAAAGAATATTATTGAACTCAAGTCTCCATGGCATGAGTAATCAATAGAAAAAAAGTTATTTTGTGGGTGAACAACTCCTTTAAACAATGTGGATGAACAGGCAAATCTCTAATCAGTATAATGAATTATGCATATGAGTATTCTTTTTCAATAATCACATGGCTGATCATTAATCTCTCTCTCTCTCTCTCTCTCTCTCTCTCTCTCTCTCTCTCTCTCTCTCTCTCTCTCTCAGACGGACAAGAGAGGCTGTGCCACCTTTACTTTCAAAATGTCAACTTTCACCACACTTGCCCAAAAGGTTCTTACTGATAAACTGCATCTTAATGCCAAAGTAGAGGAAGATGGAACAGGCAAGTCTTAACATTCAGTAGCTCGTCATTCGGTGTAATGAAATGTTTCTAACACTGAAATGACATGGAGGGTTTTCTCTGCAGGTATTACAATGCCACAAGGGAAAGTGATATCTCTCTCTTATGTTATTGGAAAACTTTCCTTTATTGAAACACCCAAGGTGTATGAGGCCAAATCAGTGATTCAAGGAAAAGTAAGTCCATCAATACATGGTTTACAACTGCTTCAGTACAGCACTACACATCTGACACTGGACGTGTGCATTCTGTATAATGTTATTTTGTATTTCCAACAGGTCAAAGCCCTTAACTTCAATAACACACCCATTCCTGACATGTTGGTGTATCTGTTCGAGGGTAAAAGTCGAAGGTCAGCGAGTAACATCATGAACCTCACAACTGACAGTGATGGTGTGGCCAATTTCTCATTCAACAAGTCATCCGGAGGGGACATCTTTTTCACAGTAAGTCTGAATAAAAGGGAGACAGGCAGACTGACAGATACAGAGATCTACCTATACACAACGGGTACTCTGACAATGTGTACAATGCATTCCCAATTTGTGTCGTCCCCGACTTGAATCTTTCTTTTTTGCTGTGATCAAGGCTAGCGCAAAACCAGTGTTAGAATACCGTGGCTACAGAACACCATACTATGTGGAAGGGGAACATACACTGTCCCTGGTCCAGGAAGCCACAGTTGACACCAAGACAGTGAGCTCACTGGAGGTGAAGAAGACAGAGAAGTCACTGCTTTGCAATGGAGAAAACCACATCACCATCCACTACACTGTAGTTGGAGAGACTGCAGGCCCTGTGGATCTGATGTACCTGGTGAGACACACACACACACACACACACACACACACACACACACACACACACACACACACACACACACACACAGTCACACACACACACACACACACACACACACACACACACACACACAGACACGCACTCACGAACGCACGCATGCACAGTCGCACGCACAGTCGCACGCACAGTCGCACACAGTGTCACCTCACCTACCTATTGAGATCAGATCTGGTAACAGGGAACTCCACTACATATACTCTGTTAACATTGCTGGTTTCACTTCACGTAATTAATTAACATGCCATAGTCGACATACTTCTGTAGCCATGTGTATTTGTGATTTATAATTTATATTTGCACTGTGCTGATGTCATTAACACTTTGATTCCAATTTCTAATCTCCTATTTTTGTTGCATATACAATACATGGCATGAACATATCTGTCAAAAGGATAAAACAAAACAAGATCAAGAGTTTATTTATACTTTCTCTTCTCCTCATCATTCTGTCCATTATGTGTCTCAATAGATTTTATCCAAAGCAGCTATTATCAAGGATGGACTTGTAAGTGTTCAACTGCTGGATTCTTCAGGTAAATAAACAACAGCAACAAATACAACAGCACTGGTTATCTACTGCATGTCCAGTGTTTACACAATTCAATAAAAGGAAAACAAATCAAATACTCTACTGATGTAGCTTATACATGTATAACATGGACAAACAGTACAGTAAGTAAGAACTTACCAATGACACAAATTATTTATTTTATTGATCATTTTGGTCATTTAGCTTCATAAAAGTTTGTTTCTATAAGCATTATCTGCAGTCATTTACATTTGTAATCTGTCAAGATGCTATTATCTTCTCTTCTCTTCAAACTGCTGTGTGTTTCCAGTCACTGAGGGTGAGATCTCCTTCAAGTTGGACGTCACCCCAGAAATGGCTCCATTGCTCCAGGTGCTGGTGTACACCGTCCTCCCCAGTGAGACGGTCATTGCTCACAGTGCAGACTTCACCACAGAGAAATGCTTCCGTAATAAGGTCAGTTCAAGTCTTATCTCTTTTGTGCCAATATTCACGTGATCTCACGGGATCTGAGTAACATTGTCTGGTCACTGTGGTGACATTGTCTGGTTACTGTGGAAGATGAGGAGTCAGAAGAAGGGTTGAGTGGGGCTAACAGTCATTACAGGTGTGAAGATCACAAGTCCGTAACCATAGTGATGTTTTGTTCACATGTCAGGTATCTCTGGAGTTCTCTCCATCCACGGCGATCCCCGGAGAGAAGAATACACTGCAGGTGTCGGCCATGCCAGGCTCGCTGTGTGGTGTCAGTGCCATCGACCAGAGTGTTCGCATCAAGGAGCCAGGAAAGCAGCTCGATGCAGACAAGGTAAGACCTTCCACTTAGTTAAAAAGGTTGTTCTGCACACCTACTTCAAGGACAGGTGCATACTAGGAGCAGGCAGACAATGCTTGAAAAAAGGGGATCCCGCACTGACCTTCATCAGGTACCTGACTTTCAAGACCTTCCATTTACCTACCATCATAATCACTAGCTGTAATTTGCTCATTTTTGATACTGTCCCTCCTTTTTGTGCTCAGTCTACCATGAAAATGTCCCCTTGAGGTTTACTTTATTTTTATCTGATCATAATATAATGTATCTTGTGTTATCTTATCTTCATCACTACAATCACCATCTATACCATTATGATTTTGGCTGTAACAATTTTTTTAACAGATCTTTGACCTGTTGCCAGTCAAGAAAGCACACCGTATTCCACATCAACTTGAAGATGATCAAGGATGTTTTCCTGTGAGATCAAAAAGATATGTTAAGCCCCACCCTGGACGTGATGGTGACAAGGACGCTTACACAGTGTTTAAGGTATCTCTATGCCTCAATTTTAATTGTCAAGGATACATCTCTGCTTTTCATTTCATTATCGTTATTATTATAAATGTAGTTGAATTGCCGCTGTGGAATACATACTACTTTCTACTTTACCAGATGTATTTATGAATTTTTTATGTTGATTTATCTAGAATCTGGGACTGAAGATGGCAACAAATTTGCTTACAAAAATACCTGACTGCATAATGTTCAAAGGAATGCAGTACTTCAATCATAGACGTAAGACCCATATTATGTAGTAGTATGCAACAAACATAAATTCAGGTGATTTTAGTGCATTTGATATCATTGTCTGAACACTGGGTGAATGCTTTGTAGGGTATCCTGAGACCAGATACGATGTACGACGTACCAGTATGCGCATGCTGGGAAGTCCAAGACCTGTAGGAGCTGCACCTGTAGAACGAAGTGGTGCAGACCGTGGTCCTTCAGTTCCTCCACCCATACAGACCATCCGCTCCTTCTTCCCAGAGACATGGATATGGGACCTGGTGGAGGTGGGGTGAGTGCACAGAGCTACAACATATCGTCGCTGTCGGGTGAAAACCTTGTATGTCCAAAACCGTTCGTTTTGTATTTATCATTTTTATCTACAAGCACACAACGCCTCGCACCGCGAGGCGTTGTGTGCTTGTAGATCTGCTGTTTTCACTACTTTTGTGTGACGGCCTTGTATGATGAAGCAGGGCTTTGCTTTGCGAAAAATGTACACATTTGAAACTTGGAGATACGAGGTTTCTGCCCGACAGTGACGATATTCTTGTTTAAAGTTAAAGGTGTTTAGGTACAGCAATAAAAACTACAACAATACAACATAAAAGCTTTAGAGTATGGAGACCACCCCCAACCACTGCAGATGTGCTATTTATATTGTTTTTACATACAACACACATTAGTTGAAATAAGATGAAGGTTAAAACCAGGCTTTTACATCTCTCCCCACTATGGTAGGGTGACAGCACTTGATGTGGGACAAAAAAGAGGGACAGCTATACGTTATAATAATCAATTCATGTCTACAACATTAATAAATATTCTAAAGGGACCTTGAATTATCTCTACAACTATCACTTGTCACTAAACGATGGTTTGGATTCAGATCAGCTGCATAATTATAACATTTCTCAGTGATAAATCTGGAATTTAAAAGCAACTTGTGCGAATGGATCATAATAAAAGTTGAACTAATGGTTGAGTTTGCTTAAAATAAGGCCTACAAGCATTTTCAATTTGGCTGAATTATTTACTCCTGTCTAATTAGTGACTAGACTTCTGAACTGAAGATTTTGTGTACACAGTACACAGTAGGCGTCATGTGTAATCCTGGTCCTAGATGTCTCACTGAAGGATACACCTCCAGCATGGATTCCTCTGAGGAATATTCCATTACGCCAGCTCCGAATGGCCAGAAGACGTGATGTGTTTTTGAATTTAGTTGAATATTTCATTAGACAAAAAAGAACAGTACAAGTACAGTCAAAACAGAAAATGTAGTAAAGCAAACACAATAAAGTAACAAACACCCTGTTCCCCTGACAGATGTCAGGGGAACCAAATCCCTTTTATGCCCATATATGGAGATCCCTGTGATGCCAGGGGAACCAAATCCCTATTATGCCCATATATGGAGATCCCTGATGATGTCATCAAATCAAGCCCATATTTGTGAATATCTATGGGTATACCAGGGGTCTCCATATATGGGTAACTGGCCCGGTATACATCACTGGCCAGATGGCAAGGTCGCTTTTCGCCCTTAGGCGTCTTACTGGTCGATATTAAGTCCCTGCTGTCCAGTATGTAGTTTTGATTGATTGATTGAAGGCTTTATTAGAAGTTTGCATAGGAAAAGGTACAGTTTCATGACGGTACAGTTCACTGGTACAAGGTCTACTAAAAGGAGATCCTGAAAAGACTAAGCTTATTTCAACAGGAAACCATTAAAGTATCTCATATAACATTGAATGACAGACGAATAGAACACAGTACTATGCAGTAGATATGTAAAGAAAAGAAAATGAGAGAGAAAAAAAAAGAGAAAACAGTAAGTCTAAACAAACAGTAAGTATATACAAAGAAGGGGCAGGGGAAATTAAGTCACCCAGAGGCGGCACAGCAGTTAAGGTTACAGGACAGTAAGAAAAAGAAAAAGGACTGTTGTGTACAGCCGAGCGACAAAAACAAACAAGAAAGAAGAAACAACAATACAGGAGAATCAACCATACAGAGCAATTAGTTAAGTTAATATATATATATATATATATATACATATATATATATATATATATATATATATATATATATATATATATATATATATAGTGTCGAGAACAGTTTGAAAAAGAAAAAAACACAACACTTTAATTTAATATTTGCCTGTCTGTCCATCAAAACAAACAAGAAAGAAGAAACAACAATACAGGAGAATCAACCATACAGAGCAATTAGTTAAGTTAATATATATATATATATATATATATATATATATACACATATATATATATATATATATATATATATATATATATGAAGAGTTCATTTGCAAAAACAGATAACTCCGTTTTTATAAATGTTCACAAATCCAGTTTTTTTATTGTGCACTCAAAGTAATATCAATCAAACTGAAGTTGGGTGGATTTGACTAAGTAAAAATGACTTAACAAAATAGATGTATCATAAAAAATGTAACTTTATTAGAAAATAGTTTTTCTTTTAATTTAAACTTATTTTTTTGGCAAAAACAGATAACTCCAACAGTCGTTTTTTATCAAAAACAGATAACTCCACAATTGATGTTTCACCATTGAATGTGGCCATATCGAGGACGCAAAAAGGATTTCCAGAATTTTACAGAAGAGCAAAAACAAAGTTTTGACAACATACTTAAGTAGTCTGTACTTTTATAGGGGCCACATGTAGCCACCAGGGGGCACAATAGGGGACAACTCAGGGGCCCCTGGGGTGCTAAAGGTGCACCGTTGCTCCAATCTGCACCAAACTTGGCACAACCACTGTTCAGGGGTCTACCATGACAATAGTCACACCAGGGGCCACCTCACAGGCCACACCAGGGGCCCCAGTGTACCATATCAAGGGCCCCCGGGGGCCCCGGGGTGCCAAAGGCACACCATTGCTCCAATCTGCATCAAACTTAGCATGAA
Source organism: Nannobrachium achirus (assembly GCF_963921795.1). Lineage (NCBI taxonomy): Eukaryota > Metazoa > Chordata > Actinopteri > Myctophiformes > Myctophidae > Nannobrachium > Nannobrachium achirus. The sequence continues at coordinate 43,335,627 of NC_137817.1, forward strand.
CACTGTTTAAGGGTCTGCCATGACAATAGTCACACAAAGGGCTAAACCAGGGGCCCCAGTGTACCATATCAGGGGGCCCCGGGGGCCCCGGGGTGCCAAAGGCACACCATTGCTCCAGTCTGCATCAAACTTAGCATGAACACTGTTTAAGGGTCTGCCATGACAATAGTCACACAAAGGGCTAAACCAGGGGCCCCAGTGTGCCATATCAGTGGCCCCTGGGGTCCCCAGGTGCCAAAGGCGCACTGCTGCTCTGATCTGCACCAAATATGGCACAAACACTGTCCATGGGTCTACCATGACAATAGTCACACCAGGGGCCACCTCACAGGCCTCATCAGGGGCCCCTGTATATCAGGGGCCACTGGGAGCCACACGCCACATGGGGCCACATGGTAGACCCCTGAACATTGTTTGAGAACATTTTGGTGCATAATGGGGCAACAGTGCGTCTATGGCACCCAGAGGCCCCTGGGGGCCACACATGGCCCCTGGGAGCCACACATGGCCCCTGGCAAGACTATCTTCATGGCAGACCCCTGGAACAGTGTTTGAGACAAGTTTGGTGCATAATGGGGCAACAGTGTGCCTATGGCACCCAGAGGCCCCTGGGGGCCACACATGGCCCCTGGGAGCCACACATGGCCCCTGGTGTGACTTTCCTCATGGCAGACCCCTGAACAGTGTTTGAGACACTTTTGGTGCATAATGGGGCAACAGTGTGCATGATGGGGCAACAGTGCGCCTATGGCACCCAGAGGCCCCTGGGGGCCACACATGGCCCCTGGGAGCCACACATGGCCCCTGGTGTGACTTTCCTCATGGCAGACCCCTGAACAGTGTTTGAGACACATTTGGTGCATAATGGGGCAACAGTGCACATAATGGGGCAACAGTGCGCCTATGGCACCCAGAGGCCCTTGGGGGCCACACATGGCCCCTGGGAGCCACACATGGCCCCTGGTGTGACTATCTTCATGGCAGACCCCTGGAACAGTGTTTGAGACAAGTTTGGTGCATAATGGGGCAACAGTGTGCCTATGGCACCCAGAGGCCCCTGGGGGCCACACATGGCCCCTGGGAGCCACACATGGCCCCTGGTGTGACTTTCCTCATGGTAGACCCCTGAACAGTGTTTGAGACACTTTTGGTGCATAATGGTGGCAACAGTGTGCATAATGGGGCAACAGTGCGCCTATGGCACCCAGAGGCCCCTGGGGGCCACACATGGCCCCTGGGAGCCACACATGGCCCCTGGTGTGACTATCTTCATGACAGACCCCTGGAACAGTGTTTGAGAGAAGTTTGGTGCATAATGGGGCAACAGTGTGCCTATGGCACCCAGAGGCACCTGGGGGCCACACATGGCCCCTGGGGGCCACACATGGCACCTGGTTTGACTATCCTTATGGCAGACCCCTGAACAATGTTTGAGACAAGTTTGGTGCATAATGGGGCACCATCTTGGATCACATGGTCTAAACACGCTGCCCAATGGATTTATCTGTTTCTGCAAACAAAGAGCTATGTCACTTGTCTGTTTTTGCTACAAAACCTGATCTTTGAGGGCGTTTAGAATGGGATATATATGCCTTAACAACAAAATTGATTTTATATTCTAATAAAACTCTAACTTAACTGTTATTTACAATAGTCATCTCATTTTTTTCCAAAATGGCTTTTATCTGTTTTTGCAAATGAACTCTTCATATATATATATATATATATAGTGCCGAGAACAGTTTGAAAAAGAAAAAAACACAACACTTTAATTTAATATTTGCCTGTCTGTCCATCATCCTTCCTTCCAGGGATTCAGGAAGAGAGGACGTGTCCCTCACTGTCCCGGACACCATCACCACATGGGAGACGGAGGCTTTCTGCTTGTCCTCAAGTGGCTTCGGTCTTGCTCCTCCCAAGGAGCTCAAAGTCTTCCAGCCCTTCTTCCTGGAACTCAGCCTGCCTTACTCCATCGTCAGGGGAGAGACATTTGTTCTGAAGGCTACTGTCTTCAACTACCAGTCCAGCTGCATCATGGTACTCTGTCTGTCTGTCTGTCTGTCTGTCTGTCTGTCTGTCTGTCTGTCTGCCTGTCTGTCTGTCTGTCTGTCTGTCTGTCTGTCTGTCTGTCTGTCTGTCTGTCTGTCTGTCTGTCTGTCTGCCCTACTTGTGCTACTTGCTATCTTCATGGTTGTTTTTCATCTTGGTTTTGTAAAGCACTTGTAATTCTGTTTTGAAAAGTGCTTTATAAATTTAAAATATATATTATCCATCCATTCCATCCAACTATTGCTCAGGTGAGTGTGACTCCCAGCCCCTCATCAGATTACACTCTCACAGCCATCCCCGATGAAGAGTACTCCTCATGTGTCTGTGCCAACGGACGCAAGACCTTCCACTGGACCATGGAGGCCTCTGTCCTTGGTGAGAGCTATGAATGGCAAATAATCAAATCCCACATGAGACAAAGATAGCATCTTCCAGTTAGGGTTGTTCGATGTGGCCTAAAAATAAAATCTCGATTTATTTCTCAGAAAAGTCGATTTTCGATTCCGATTTCGATTTTTTGGTAAAAGAATAATACATTGTTTCAACTATGTTGTTTTCATTTAAAAAATGCAAGGACATGACTCTTTTTTAAATTATTGTTTTATTTTTAAAACATTTTATATAGCCAAATAGCAAAATCTAATGTGGTGAGCCCTGCCCAGTCTGACGTGCGCTGCACGTGCATCAAAGAAATTACACATCAGAGATAAAGTAGTATTAATTTGGTGTCGGACCTTGTCGTCCTGCTTTAGGAGGACCGGGCTGTGCACTTTTTGCCCCGTGCAAGGCCCCAATGAGTAAGAATTACCCTAATTAAAGTGAAAATCGATTTTACGATTTCTTATTTTTTAAATCGTCCAAAGGAAAAAATCCCGATTTCGATTAAAAATCGATTAATCGGAAAACCCTACTTCCAGTACAAGTTATTACCAGTTAGATTCCCTAATCGGGAGATAAGCGACCGTCAGGTCGCATACACAAACCTTAGAAGGCAATGGTAGCCAATCAGGAGGGAATATGGGAAATGGGACAGATCCATGTTGATGACATGACTTTAGAGATACTGTGTACCAGATTTTAGGGCAAAATCTGAAGGAGCAGTGTCCAAAAATGTGTTTTGCAAGAATCGGCCTCATGGTGGCGCTAGAAGAGGGCCATGTGAGAAATGACTGACTGACAGACAGCCGGTGGAGGTTTTCATTGTAACTGCGACCTGACGGTTGCAATAATACTTTTTGGTCTGCATATTATCAGAAATGGTTGACAAGGCATTACTTGACTGTTGTTTGTGGATGTTTCCAGAGGTTGTCAATGTGACTGTGAGTGCTGAGGCAGTGGCGTCACACGCATCATGTGACAACGAGATAGTCAACGTGCCAGAGAGAGGTCGCATCGATGTTGTCACACGCTCTCTGATAATCAAGGTACGCCCGCGTTGTGATACTGCTGAGATTTTAATTTTATATTGATTTATTTTGCTAATGAATGAACTGAAATCATGTTCTGCCTTTCTCTCCCTTCAGGCAGAGGGAACAGAAGTGACTAAGGCCTACAACTGGTTGCTGTGTCCAAAAGGTGAGTGTGGAGTCGACGCGTGCTCAATTCTTTTCAACATGAACAGCAACGATTACATGGATGGCTCCCTAGCAGCTGCTGATCTTTATAGCCAACTGGAAATTCACTGAATCGTGACGCTAGAGGAAAAGTCATGGAGTCACCGAAATCAATAGGGTTAATCCTGGAATCTGCCTGTTACATTATGAGATATCTTATGTGAAAGATTTGTGATTTTTGGTGGATCCCACTTGTGACAGCAAAAACAAATTTGTTGGTTTGTTGTTTATTATTATTATTACCCTTATTATTATTACCCATTATTATTATTTATAACCATGTTGTAAATTCTAACGTTTATGTGACTAACGTGATTATTTAAAGCTATACTGTGTAAGTTCAACTAGTGGTCAGTAGCGGTATTGCTTTTTTCGGCCGTTTTTCGGCCGGAGTCGTCGCGGACCACCGCCGCGGACCACCGGAGCGGCGCCGCAAAACCACCGCGACCGATAGTAATCCGTGGAGGGGTAGAACGCATGGTAGAACGTAATTTTCTGGCCAGGATTTGTGGATTAAGAGGTTAAAATCCTTCACCATGGTAAACACTGTAGCCAAGCGGAGGCGCTTCCTGGAGACCAGAGCAGATAAGCTGTGATTGGCCGGTAGTGTACCATGTGTGCATGATCGGCGATGTGATTGGGCAACGTATACACAACATATACAGATGATGCAGATTACGTCATTTTGGCGCGAAATTCTCCCCCCCTCACGGCTCATAGAAAACATATAAAGAGAAGGCTTCAGAAGCTGAAAATAACGGAGTGGGTGTTCTAAAACTTTAGCGATTTAACAGTTAGGACAATTTTAAGATTTGTTTTATAAAAAAAGTTACATGGTACAACTTTAATGTCTCTGTTATGTTCATGTTTTTCTCTGTCTAGGAGAGACATTGACAGAGGACATCCAGCTACAACTCCCAGACAATGTGATTTTGGGATCTGCCCGTTCTTCTGTATCCGTCCTGGGTAAATACAGTATACTTGTATTTACTGTTCTTTTGTATTTAGTGCAATTCTTCTTAATCAAAAACTAGAGTGGGGAAAAACAGGTTAGAAATTTAGTTTAAAAGCTAGATTCAAACCTCATGTCACTGCAATTAGGTCTCAGCTACTGTCTGCCACTCCTACAGTTTCTCCGACATCGGTGCCACTGTATATCTTTCTTCTTCACTGTCTCCCTCTCATCTTTCCTACTATCTGTGTCTCCTATCCCTCTTTCCAGTGCTGTCTGTCTCTCCTACACTGTCTCCTTCATAGTTTCATTCAGTCTAACAGCCTCTATCTCTCTCTCTCTCTCTCTCTCTCTCTGACGACAGGAGACATCCTGGGCCGTGCCATGAAGAACCTGGATGGACTGCTGAGGATGCCGTATGGATGTGGGGAACAGAATATGGCTCTCTTAGCTCCCAACATCTACATCCTGGAATACCTGAAGAACACAAACCAGCTGACACCAGCCATCAAGGAGAAGGCCATTCCTTTCCTGGTCAGCGGTGAGACAAACTCTGCTTTATCTGGACTGTTTTCAATTGTTTATGGAAAAATATGTGTGTGATGTCAGCAATCTACAAAATGATGGAGATTACTGTATTATGTATCATTTATTAACACCCTTCAACACACCTGTAGCTTTCCCACAATGTTGTGTGTTTTCCTATGTATTTAACGTGACTTTGATCAAAACCCACAATCTTATATTAACAACAAAATGCAGGCTGCCAGAGGCAACTAAACTACAAGGACAATGGTGGTGCCTACAGCACGTTTGGAACTGGACAAGGGAACACTTGGTGAGATCCTCAAAAGCTCAAAAGCACATCATCGATCATTTATATGGATATCAACATGCACTGATGTCAGACACAACAACCATATGCACATGCAACTTGATCATTACATAGTGTAGTAAGACCGCGTTTTGTCCATCATCAGGTTGACTGCATTTGTCCTGAGATCTTTTGTCCAAGCAAAGTCTTTCGTCTTCATCGACCAGTCGAACATTGAACAACCAAAGTCCTGGCTGGAGAGTAAACAGAAGAGCAATGGCTGTTTTGAACAATCTGGAAAACTCTTCAACAACAGAATGAAGGTACAGTATGAGTGAGGAGAGATTTATGTCTATGGTGAACACAGCGTAAAGACGTGTATCACCTTAATAATATCATACGTTTCTCAAATATAAGAGAAGAGGTATTGTGGAGTATATGTAACTGTGTTTTTAATGCAGGGTGGAGTGTCAGATGAAGTGACTCTCAGCGCTTACATCACTGCTTCGTTCCTGGAGATGAATTCATCACTTTCAGTAAGTCATCTCTTCCAGTTTCCAGGAAGTGACATGCCAGGCACATACTGTATGTATGCTAATCTCGATTCATCTCTAATCTAATCTTAGTCTAATCTAATCTCGATTTGAACCCTTGATGTCCCCCTTTCTCATCTGTGCTTCACATTCACAACTTCATGTTTTTTCTATACATGTATGTCCCATTTTATACTTCAATATATGACAGTGTTGTACAAGCACAAGGAGTGAAAGGTCTACAAGCTCACCAGGTGGTGTAGGTTGTTACTGTGGGATTCATACATTTCTAACAGTCGATCCATTTAATCAGTCAGGAGGGGTTTATTTGTCACTCACTCATATGGCGTAATATTGTTGACTTGACACATGTTCCGCAGTGCTACAACTATGTGCAGAAGGCATACTGTAGGCCTATAATATCGTCACTGTCGGGCAGAAACCTTGTATCTCCAAGTTTCAAATTTGTACTTTTTTCAACAAGCAAAGCCCTGCTTCATCATACAAGGCTGTTGCACAAATGTAGTGAAAACAGCCGATCTACAAGCACACGGTGCGAGGCGTTGTGTGCTTGTAGATCTGCTATTTTCACTAGTTTATTTTTTATAGTTCATTTTTAAAATGATAAATACAAAAGGAACGGTCTTGGACATACAAGGTTTCCACCCGACAACGACGATATACATCGCTCTACCTCCTGAGCCACTTCCTGACATGTTCTCCAGTCCAGGTTTCAGACATCAGAGATCCCTCTAGACTTCACACATATGCCCACACACACTTGTTTCATCATCTGTTCATCCATCTACCAATACATCATCAAATGCCTCAGTAAATTGTGCCTGTCTAACACCAAGTTATGTTACTGTGTGGTATTGCCTTCCTGTTTCTGTGTGATTTTTCTGTAGAGCTAATCATATGAAGTAAGATTTTCCCCCAACCCATTTAGACCTGGTGCTACGGTCTATACGTTGTTATAACTTTCAAGCTGGGAGCCACCTCTGTGTCTCATTAGTATTTGCTATGCATTTGTTTTTCATTTTTGGAATAAGAATTTGAAGGTTTTCAAAAACCTTAGTTTAGGCTTTAGAAGGTGTTTTTAGAATCGGCCTCAGGGCTATTCTTGATGTAAAGCCTGTTTGTGTCTCTCTTTAGGATCCTGTGGTGAAAAGCCTGTCTTGTCTGAGAGAGGCCATGCAGGAGTCCATGAAGACCAACACCTACACTACAGCTCTGCTGGCCTACGTCTTCTCTCTGGCGGGAGAGACAGAGACACGTTCACTACTCCTAGAACACCTGGACAAGATTGCAATAAAAGATGGTGAGATAGAAAAAGACATATACATTTAGATGACATAAAACGAGATAGTTAACTTTATTAGCATAAAGCATTACTGTATACTGTATATTGTTGCTGTGCATTTATAGTAAAAGTAGATTTTTATGAATGCCTGTTTTGTTTTCGTGTGTCTGGTTGCTTCCCCAGGAGGTTTCCTCCACTGGACTCAGACAGCCAACGACACTTCAGCCTCTCTGTCTGTAGAGATCAGCTCCTACGTGCTGCTGGCCAAGCTCGCCAGCCCTGAACCCAGCGCTGCAGACCTGGGTTATGCTGCTCGCATCGTGAGGTGGTTGGCCCTACAGCAGAACTCCTACGGTGGCTTCTCCTCCACACAGGTTCAGCTCAAATATCTGTCCTAGATTATCTGAAATTGTTCCTTTGGATGACATAGTGGTTCAAATGCTCACCTTCTCTTTCTCTCATTCATGTCCTCCTGTGCTTCCCTGCTACTGTTTATGTCAGAAAATATACTTTTTACTGTTATCAGCTACCTTGCAGCTGTCGTTATAGTCTGCATGCTCTACGCTACAAATCCGTCTTGATTATGTTATGCCGCATGTGAACATCATCAGAACACACCGTCAACTGATGTCAGAGGTGGTTTGTGTGCTTTGTAGGACACAGTAGTGGCTCTTCAGGCCCTGGCTCGCTACTCCACTCTGGTCTTCACCCATGAGGGCTCCAGCACTGTGACCATCAAGTCCTCCAAGGGTGATGATGTCTTCCATGTGGATCAGAGCAATAGACTGCTTTACCAGGAGAGGGCGCTGCAGGATGCGAAGGGAAAGTACAGCCTGGAGGTTAAGGGCACTGCATGTGTCTCAGCACAGGTCAGTCCTGTCTGTTCTATATCTGTGGTACATTGGTGATTCAATGTGTCGCTTATCTAGGGACATCACACGCACGTCGCTCAACACCTACTATACAGGTCTAGTGATATGCATACAGGCTTGTTTCTTTGTTAAAACACCCTGTTGTGACACTAAAGCGTTGTTGGGGGGTTTTGGGATCAATGCATACAGTTTGCGTGAGACCTGCACAGAAAAGATATGGGACGGCGGGGGGCGCACAACCCCGGAGTAATTCAACAATGTCTATACTGTAACAAGACAGCATACAGACACACTGAGACACTAGCATGATTATTATTTAATCTAAATATTTAATTATAACTATCGGAAGGCACATCCCAAGTAAAATAATGGGTTGCTCACCTATATGATATAGGAAACAGGAAAAGCCGACCTAAAACAAAGTCGACCCAAACTCGTTTCCCAACGGGTCTGTGGCCTTAAGCTATGCAGAATAGACAAAAATCTAATCTTTGCTTCTGGGGGTCCCTGGAACAAAATATTTTGCGATGGGGGTCCGTGGCCAAATAGGCCTACATATCATTATGGGGGTCCTTGACATGACAAAGATTGAGGAACAATGATAGCAACATAAGTTTTTTCAGGAAAGAAAAACGGATTTAGAAGACATTTTTAGAATGTGCCTATCAGTATAGTTAAGGACGCCCAAAATGTGTTTTTGGCCGCGGACCCCCATCTCAAAATATTTTGTTCCACGGATGGACCCCTATCGCAAAATATTTTGTTCTCATGGTGCTTATAGCCCATCTCACGTCAAATAACATCATGACTACCACTAGCCCCCGGCAGGTGCGTCCCAGACCCCAGCCCATGGTGGCTGCCATGCTCTCCACCTCTCACACAACCTTCTCCTTCCAACCCACTGTCCTTCTGCTCACAGTTGTACGAATCAAACTCTACTTGTTTCCTCAGATGTCTCTTACCTACAACATCCCAACACCAGTTGAGGAAAGCAGTTTGTCCATCAAGGTCACACCTGAGACCGACTGCAGCAGCAACTCTCTGAGACGGAAAGTAACTCTGAGACTACAAAGCCTGTAAGGATCACCTGTAGAGACACTACTACTGCCATGACAATGATGCATTACATAGAATTGACAATTTAGGCATTTAGCAGACGCTCTTAATCCAGCGCGATTTACAATAAGCAAGGACAGCACATGGTAATACATCAAATGCATAGTAAACTAGGATGATATTGTTTAGGTAAATCAGGAATGTATCATCAGTCTAAACACAAGAAAATCAATGTGCTGCAGAGAAAACAAGAAATTCACACTCACGTGTATGTTACAGATTAAACAAAGATATTGGGAAGAGTTTTCTGAATTCTTGTCGATCTTGTCAAATATATTTTCAAATCTTTTATACCGCTGTGTACAGATATACTGGAAATGAGGCAACAACAAACATGGTGTTAGTTGACGTAACAATGCTTTCTGGATTCGTCCCTGACCAAGAGTCTTTGAAAAAGGTGAGTTATCGTAGGCCTACACTTTTTTGGCCGAGTGAGAAAACCTTTTAACTGTATTTTGTATACATTAACATTTGATCACAGAGTTCACACAGATAACCAGTTCAATATCATGGTTTCTTCACAGCTTAAAGGGGCTTTGCTGGTGGATCGTGTCGAGCAAAAGCACGACCATGTCATCATGTATTTCAAAGAGGTGAGAGACCAGTTCACACTACATGTTATTGACATGTTACAAATCAGACCAGCTTTAACCCCAAGGGTAAAAATAGAACCTTACAGGTAATTTGCACTGTTGTATTAACACTGTTTACTGTTTTTAATGTTTTTTATAACAGATTTGTTTACTTTTCCTAAACCCTTAAAGGAGCTATAGTCAACTTTTTCTTGAAAAACGGATGCTAAAATAAAAATAATGTTTCGAAAATATTTTATAAAAAATATTGTCAGACCGACACTTTGTTTACATTCTAGTCTATAGACCAAGATGTAAACAAAGTGTCGGCCTTACAATGAAAAAGTTGACTATATCTCCTTTAACGCACAATTGGCACATCTACTGCAAGAGAACAAAACTATCTAATAACATAGCTGGTGGTCACCATTGTGTTAAAATACAAAGTAGACAAAGAGAAACATTTACAGAAGACATAAAAAAAAGAGAAATACAAAATCTGCACGGTCTTCTACATTTGGCCATGTGTTCTCATCCACATCACACACATCCTGTCCTCTGTGGAAACAAGGCACCTTGGGAGGAATCCTTTGGCATGCTTGTTGACTGCTTGACGGCTCATTCTCAATGGCAATACAATAAAAATCACACCCAGTGTGAATGAGCAGTGCAGGTCAACAGCACCGCTGGATGGCTGCAGCTGGTGCTCATACGGACATAGACTACATATGGACAGACAGAGGTCAAATGTTGGAGCGGCATGCACTGCTCAAAGAGTGTATATCCATAACTGTGGTTCATTCACTTCAACTTGAGCATATAAGTTGATATAAAGGAAACTCTGGTCAAATAGAAACCCATGTATATGGGTCCTATAGGGCATAGCAGTGGGCATGGTTTACATAGAATCTCAAAGGTCATGGTCATGATTCACCAGGATCCTGGATGGCACCAGTAAACCACGTCCACAGCTATATGCTCTATGAGTAACATATAGACAGCCTGCAGTCCTAGGAGTCCTGGTAGGATAAAGGATAAGGACTATAAACCAGCTATTGGGCATATAATGACTGATTAGAATATACATTAATGGTGAATAAATGAAGCATTTAGACCAGAGCGGCAACCATAACTGTCGGTGCACAGCCACACATAGGTGCCGCTTGACGCCACAGCTACACAGCAGCGCTCTGGTCTGGTCTATAGGAACATACTCTTGATAATCTACATTTTTGCCAACAGTTACCAAAAGGCATAGCCATCAACCACGTCTTAGAGCTCATACAGGAAGTCCCAGTTCAGAACCTGAAGCCAGCACTGGTCAAGATCTATGATTACTACCAGCCAAGTGAGTACATGTACAGTGTTACACAACAACCTCTGGATATCTGCATAGACTAGACTAAACAACAGTGATCCTCCTTTTTTTCATTTATTCGTCTACTCAGGCTTTTGTGAGCCCCGCAGACAGTTTTTAAGTTGCTCGATTCAGTATTTAGATATTTGATATTATTTTTTATCAGACACCCCCCCTTCCTATACAAACCCATTGTAACTTCAAACACCATTTTAACCATGTTAGATTCATCAAAGACACCTGTCCTTGGCTATAGCGCCTCAGGAGGTGACTTTTGTAAAACTTTATTTAAATTAAATAAAGAATTCAATCAGTGTCAGATTGACATTAAAGGCCTGAGGAGATATGGCACCCTTTTCACATTGTCCTATTATAGCGCCATCAGGAGGCCACAATGACTAATCAGGAATGAATATGTTTCCTGGGCATGGGCGTTCATGCTTTATTGCTTTAACACAGGGGTTCCCAAACTTGTTCACGTTGTGAGCTTGTAGATCGGCTATTTTCACTACTTCTTAATTTTATATACATATATTTTTATGACATTTCTTACATTTGTCTGTTTTTTAGTTTTAAAATGTTAATAAAAAAAAAATATATATATATATATATATATATATATATATATATATATATATATATATTTGCCTATGTGGTGAGGTGAACGGGAACTAAAGACCCAAGGGGTGGGGGGGATTGTTGACTGTTTTGTCTTAAGTGTTGGGTACTTATTGTACCCTGAGTTAAATGTTTTGTAGTGTATTGTCCGTTTTTTAGAAAAAAGAAAAAAAGAAAAAAATATATAGAGGCCTATATACACACACACACACACACACACACACACACACACACACACACACACACACACACACACACACACACACACACACACTGTATACATTTATAATAATTTCATTTGTACTCGAGTCGTGACCCATACAAATGGGTCCCGACCCAACAACAGTGCTGCAACAGACTATAAACAAACGTTGGACTGAAATGCATGTTTTCTTCATTCCCATGTCTTTGTTTCACACAGGTGACAACATGGAGACTGAATACAGCTATGCTTGTGACACACAGTAATGCATGTCAGCAGGTACATCAAGTACATTTACTTGAGTATTTCCAATCTACATCTCGGATGCAAATATTGTACTTTTACTCCGCTACATTTTATTTGAACACTTTAGTTCCTAGTCACTTTGTAGATTATTATTACAAAGCACTTCAGCCATATATCGTCCATTTGAAAATAGCCGATCTGCAAGCTCCCAATTTGTCGTGAATCTCGCGATGCATTGCCAATGCGTTGCGATGCAACGCATTGTGAGCTTGCAGATCGGCTATTTTCAAAAAGATGTTTGTACTTGAAATGGGACATTCTGCATAAGGAGTACCTTTGCAATAGCGACGGCGTTCTCTACAGGGGAGCGCTCAGGAAATCAGTCTACTGGTATATGTGCAGGGAGAGGATTTGAGTGATCTAAACTAATCTAATCAAAAATGATGAATTAAATCCTTTACTTTTAATTAGTAATATGCAATAATCCATTAACTTTGTTCTTCCTCAAATATAACATTGCAGTAAAGCATCTGAAATTGTGTATTATTATTATGTGGTTTCTTTTAAATACTCTCTTTTTTCCCATCCAACAGATATTTGAAGAGAACTATCACCACAACTCATTCTTTGGCATATCATTGAATCCAGTGACATTGAAAATAGACCTGATTATCGTGGAAGATGATACATTTGTGTTTTTGTGTTCTTCTGTGTATGTGTATTTACTTCACGTTTACACAATGCATTGTGGGTCTCACTGTGTTAGTGAAAGGGTTGGTTGGTGTACTTTTGTAACTATTTGCACAAGACAGTAAAGAGTTGGCCTTTGTGTAATGTGTGTAGCATTGTGTTATTACAGCACTTATTAGATGAAGCACCATTAAAAAATATATTATCAATAAAATAAAATAAATCCTAATACCGATTTGGAGCAAACCCAGGTCAGTTAGATTTCTATCCATTAGCCTACGGCCCGTGGCCGTCCCCTCAATGATTTCATTTCTGATCACCGCTCCTTTGAACATGCATAGTTTATTTGTGAGGAGTTGCTCACCGTCAGATAAAAGGAAAGTGCCACTATAGGCTATAGGCCTAATATAATATAGGCCAATGTGTGAGTCTCCTGCCCTCGCTCTCTCTGCCAAATCAACCTGCTGATGCCTGACAGCACGCGGGTTTGCAACCTTTTCCAGACGGCTTTTGCTGCGTATCACCCTCTCTCTCCCTCTTTCCTGTCTATCTTCACTTCAATTGAACTATCAATAAAGACTGAAATGGATGTGTGTGTAATGACAACTATCTAAGGTGTGTAACTGTGTGTAATGACAACTAATAACAGATAAATGAATACAAAAAATATACAACTTTTGACATAACAAATTGATAGCAATAGGCTTATGGGCTCCACTCTATGCTTTGAGAACTGCTGTGCTGGGGACTGGTGGGGAAACTAGATGACAAGGGCATTTCTGTCTAATTGACCCCATGTTTTTATGGGATCAATATAAGTAGGAACATTAGCCTCAAGGTTCAAGGTAACTTTATTTGGTCTCCGTGAGGAGAAATTTGTCTTGGACACATGGACAGACCAGCAGCATACAAAAAACACAAGTACAAAAAATACAGTAGGCCTACAGTACAGTAGCTACACAACAGGGGTGCTCAGTGACATACATATACAGCCATATCCCGCAGAATAATAAAACACCATAAATGTTATAGCCTCGATGTTATTTAGTGCAGAGTTGTCCTTTAAAGGGCAGTCCACACTATCGCTGACCACGGACATTTTCGTCAGAGGGTCACAACATCTCGGAGTGCAGCTTTCAGAACTCAAATTCGGGGTAATGCTTTTCAGAAGTTGTGAGCGGCGTAATTTTGTAATAGAACCGGACCTTTCGGACAAAAAGTTTGGTGGTTGGAGACAGTTTGGACTGCACTTAACCACTTCAACCCTATTATACTAAGTTGACCAGGGTCTTCCAGGAATGTTTAATTTACTTTTCCCGCTGTATACCAAATCTCTTTGCAGAATATTAGTTGTGGTGCATTGTAAGCTTGTAGACAACATGATTAAAATCCTTGTACAGAGGTACTGCAGATGTGTGCGTGCATGCATGCATACGTAGTGCACACGCATGTGGATAGGTTAAAGCAACAATTCCCAATGTTTAATGTGGATCCCAGTTTGTATATTTTATACATTAGGCTACAGACCCCCATTTGAAGCATATTCATCTCTGGGACCCCAATCTATACTGTAAAATCCTTGGTTTTAAGCAAATAGACAGGTCCATAATGTAAGGCATTCATTTTACATTATCTGAATGTACAGTTGTATTTACTTTTTTAGTTTTTAAATGTGAAACAAAACTCAGTTATATCACACAACAAAATGTTATATGTGGGCAACATCAAAATAATTAGTCCTCATGAAATATTACACAGTGGTACAGTATTGAAATGTAACTTTACTAGACACAATCGTATCCGTACACAGGACTCTGATTTGAGCTGCATGAAAGGTGCTATACAAATAACGTTTATTAGTGGCCAAGCCACACAGTGGCAAAGGCCACTCATTGATATTGTACTTTCTCTTCCGCCACTTTTTCTCTAGTGGCTTGACCGTGCAGTCGCTTTTTATGAAACTCGGCAGTATGGTAGAGGACTATGCCAAACGGCAAAAACACTAAGCTCGCACCAATTGACCAAAGGGTGGCGCTGTAGGAAGCCTTTGAAAGTGCAAATTTGAACAGGTATAGCTCATGCTCTGTTTGACGTACAGCCATGAAACCTGTATACACTTAAGCGTCTCCTCATGCCGAACAACTTTTACCCACTGACTTTTGACCCCTGACCTTTAGATCTCCCACCATTTTGAATTATATGAAAAACAGTTCAAATCTATCTCCTCCTGGGATTTTTGCTTCACATCCACAAAACATTTTTTACATGAACTTTGGACAAATATCTAAAGATCTGTCTCGGCGGTGAAACATTATTTTGTAATAATTCAATGAATATTGCAGTTTTATGCAAATTATTCTATGCAAATTATTCTTCTGCCTCTTAAGTCATACATGCAAAGTCACACGTTCATGGCATTTGGCAAAGATGTAGAGGGTTAGTCCAAATATCACTGAAACCAATCTTATTCCAATTGGCCAAAGGGGGGGCGCTATATAATTTTGAAAGAAAATAAGACTGCAGGAAAATTCCAGAAACACTCACTTACATTTAATCAGATTACTTTTACTCCGAGCCTCCAAAATATGCAAAAATCATTAAGATATTGTGGCACTCTGCTATTAAATTATTGTTTAATAAAAGGCACTCAGTGTGTCAAGTACATTACATGGAACTTTTTCTCCTAAACAATTATGTATGGCTGCCATAGTGTAGTGGTTAGTGCCTATGATCCCACCTGTTGTTGAGTTGATATTAAAAACACTCTTGATGCCCACGGTGTGTGCGCACGTCAAACTCTTTGATGTTGACACGTTTGATAAGGGTTTATATTAAACTGTAGCTTACTGTATGGGGCTGCCGCAACTGAAGAGAAGTCCGGTTTCCCTATAGAGGCCAGTGTTAGGAAATTCACAAAAGTGTATTTATCTCGTAACCTAACTCCAGATCATGTTCATGTTTAAAACGAGCCCTTCTCTACCGTCCGTTGTGCAATTGATTGTACTGTTCTGAGTGAAAGAAAATACGATCACTCGAACATTTCAGAAATACTTAGATTACTTTTCCCCAAGCCTCCAAAATATTAAAAAAAAATCAATAAAATACAGTGGCACTTGCCGATTAAATCATTGTTTAATCGAAGACACTCAGCCTACATAGAAGGTTTTAGGGCGAGGTCGCATGTCACCCTAGTAGAAACTATGTGATGTCTACACCTATGTTTTGATGGCCAAGGATTACGATGATATCATGTACAGCATCATAAACTGCCCATAAACTGCTCATAAACTGTCTGTATGCAACAGACAGTATATGCAACTGTCTGTTGCATATACAGTCTTTTGCATACATGTTGTGTAGAGGCCAATTTGTGTTTTTACCTATAACTCCACCGATTAGTGTAAAACCTTCTATGCACACTTCCCAGAGGCCAAGGAAAAACCTGTGCCCTGCATTTTTCACATCTGCCACCAGAAGGCCGACTTACTGTATGTAAAACACATTCTTCAATATTACTCCTTCAGAATTTATCCAAAAATCACACAAATCAGTACACAGTATCTCTACAGAGATGTAATCATGACAGATCTGTCCGATGTCATATTTGGATTCCAAATTTGCAGGATTGCTCCTTTTTGAACAAAATGCCTCAAATCATGAACGTAGCCTGCTATGTGTGTGAAATTTGCACACACATTCCCACTAGGCCAAGGAACAGATGCCACCCTTGACCCTTCTCACATTGGCCTGTTAAAGCACCACTAGCGGGTCAACCTTTGCAAAACAAATTTTTGGAACAAAATGCCTCAAATCCCGCATGCAGCGTCCGATTGCTGTGAAAGGCCCAAGAACACGTGGCACCCTTTTCACTTTCAGGAGGCCAAAAAAACTGACCTGCCAGAGACCTGTTCTCGGAAGAACACTGCTTCTAGTTTTTCTTTGATTTCTTTTCCCACTTTTCTTGCTTTTACTGCTTTTTTCCGCTGCTTTTTTCCTTTCCTACTTTTTCTGGCTTGGCCACTTTATCGCTGCTTGCAGCTATATTTATTATTTATTATTTATTTATTATTATTGTTTTTCTTCTTTTTATTGGACGGACTCCCATGCGTGTCTCTCTCTCTCTCTCTCTCTTTCTGTCTGTGTGTATTGCCAGATTGTGCGAGTGACACAAGCATCCATGTCTGCAACTCACGTGTCTGGTGTCTCTGTGTGTGTGTGTGTGTGTGTGTTGCCAGATTAACACTGCCTAATTTTAAAAGTCTGTTGTTTCCGCGCGCCCTGACTGCCGCTTCTCCCCTTAGGGCATCTTACTTATATTTATAGAGCACCTTTCGAAACAAGGTTACAATGTTCTGTACAGTGGACACAATATAAACATCAGATACAACAAGTTAATCAGGCTAAAATAACACAATAGAGTAAAAATACAATACAACAGGAAATAAAGCAATAAAACAATGTCCTGAACTAATTAAACCGGTAATAAAATGGTAATAAAATGTGATAAAACTTTGACACAAATTTGTTTTCAACATACGTTTAAAACCGTCGGGAGCAACCACTGCAAAGGCCCAATCACCCTTTGTCTTAAGATTGGTCGCGGGGACCTCCAAAAGGCCCTTGTCAGAGGATCTGAGAGATCTTACATTGCGTTTAGGGGCCAATGGCCTGCTTAAAAAAGTAATTGAAAGTATGTTAAAAATCTATTCTGGCTTTAATGGGTAGCCAGTGAACTTCACACACCATTTAGATATACTTGTACAAATCTCTCAATAATCACTTCCAATCTTCACAGCGCAAATAGAGAATAGAAATACAACAAGTGACAATGAGATATCTAATTGTAAACAACAAGCATGGCTGTATTCTATCTCCTTGTTGTCACCTGTGTGGAAAAAAGACACCTGTTAGTGTGTTTGGAGCAGCAGGAAATAATAGAAAACATTTCAATCCAGTTATTTTTTTAATAGTCTGTTATGAACACCAGATTATTGATAATAAAGTCTGTCTGGTATAGACCTATGTATAGTGTGGAGTAGAGTTTCTGTTATGGGGCCAGCAGAGTGGTGGCAGAGTTGAGCGCCTCGGAGAGTGCCAGTGCCTCATCATTGATAGAACTTGATTGATTGATTGATTGAAGACTTTATTAGAAGTTTGCATAGGAAAAGGTACAGTTTCATGACGGTACAGTTCACTGGTACAAGGTCTACTAAAAGGAGATCCATGAAAAGACTAAGCTTATTTCCTCTGGAAACCATTGAAGTATCTCATATAACATTGAATGACAGACAAATAGAACACAGTACTATGCAGTAGATATGTAAAGAAAAACAAAAAAGAAAACAGTAAGTCTAAACAAACAGTATATACAAAGAAGGGGCAGGGGAGGGTAGGGTTGGGCTAGGTTAGTTTTTTTTACCAGTTGCGAACGGCTGCTGCCTGTAAGTGGTTTTTCAGGGCAATTTTAAAGGATGCTAGTGATCCACACTCCTTTATGACCTTCGGTAAGGCTTTCCACATTTTGGTGGTATAGCAGAAAAAAGAGTTTGCTTAAAGGGGAAGACCACCCATTTTCAATATTGAACTATGTCATTAATATACCTTAGAGGAGTTGTGTGGAAATAAAAATAAAAAAGTTCCCCCTCTTCTGTGTTGCGTAGAACTGGAGGATTGATTTTCGGGTTTGTATTGTAAAGTACAATGTGTGATGTCATCAAGTTGTACTTACAATACAATACAAACCCCAAAATCAATCCTCCAGTTCTAGGCAACACAGAAAGGGGGGGGGGGGGGGGACTTTTTTTCTATTTCCACACACCTCCTCTAAGGTATATTAATGACACAGTTCAATATTGAAAATGGGTGGTCTTCCCCTTTAATGTCTCCCGGTTCATCCTCAATCAGTTTGATGTCAGCAGCTGGCCACAGTGATGTTTCTATTGTAGGCAAATTACGAGTGCAACTGAACTTGGAAAACTCAATGTCATATGTACCGGTATGGAAACCCGGGGGAACATGTGAAAGCATTATTCTTTATTTGAAAGGCCCTCGCGGGAAGAACATTTATGCTTCAGGGGAACCGACCTCTTGAATAAAGCAACTCATATTAAGTTTTAAACCTTTACATTTTGACTCTATGTTTTGGCTTGAGCTCAGACTTCACAATAGTCAAAAACAACAGAACACCCTTTTTCAATGAAATAATACATGGAAAACTTCAGATGGGAGTTAGGACCTGCACACCCAAATCCAAAAGTGGACAAGTGCTGAGAGAGAAAAAAGAAAATGCAAAACAAAAGAAAAGAAAATCTCGTACAGTTGGGCATCATTTGCTAAAGACTTTTGATAATAAAGATCGGAAGCTCAAAAAGCAGCATATATTTTCTTATTTTTTTGCAACTGGAGCACAAAAGTGTGCAGATCTTTCTTTTGTTTTACATTTTAAGGTTTCTACAGAGAGCCATAGGAGAGGTTGTATAACATGTACTCACTTGGCTGATAGTAATCATAGATCTTGACCAGCGCTGGCTTCAGATTCTGAACTGGGACTTCCTGTATGAGCTCTAAGACATGGTTGACGGCTATGCCTTTTGTTAACTGTTGGAAGAAATGTAGATTATCAAGAGTTCCCACAGTATGCTTAATTATTGCTGTTGTCTACCATAATAGCCCTTATGTTTGTTTTCTATCCAATCAAGATTTTTGGTGTAATTTCTTACCTGGACGGCTGGACCCCCTAGTAATATGTTTTCCTAATAGGCCCTAAATGCTGGTTTTCTATCCAGGACACCTACAGTAATTACTGCTGGTTCTGTAGGATAACATCATTGATTTCTATCCTACCGAGAGCACTTGCTTGTTTTATATGCTAGCAGGATCTCCTAGAACTGCTTGTTTTACGAGTCCACAAGTACCGCTGTTTTCATATTGTACAAGGAAATTAATTATTTTTATTTTTGGCAGGATGAGAAGGATGCCATGTTAATGCAACCATCTTCCTGGTAGAATACAGAAAAAAAGATCTGATAGTTATAGTAAATAGATTATTACTTATAGAAGTAATTAGTGTTAATTCAACTGTTTACCCTTGGGGTTAAAGGTGGTCTGAATTGTATTGAACATAATCCGGTGTAAACTGGTCTCTCACCTCTTTGAAATACATGATGACGTGGTCGTGATTTTGCTCTACACGATCCACCAGCGGCGCCCCTTTAAGCTGTGAAGAAACCAGCATATTGAACTGGTTATCTGTGAACTTTGTACTCGATATTTAACAATTACAAAATAAAGGTTTGCTCACTTGGGTAAAAATGTTTACTACTGTATAACTCACCTTTCTCAAAGACTCTTGGTCTGGGACAAATCCAGAAAGCATCGTTATATCAACTAACACCATGTTCGTTGTTGCTTCATTCCCAGTATATCTGTAAGTATAACATATTTGAAAATATATTTTACATATCTACAAGAGTTCACAAAATCTCTTTCCAATATCTTTGTTGTGTTCTGAAATATCGATTTCATTTAATTTCTAATTTTGTTCACATTTAGTGTGACTTTCTTTTTTTCTGTGCGGCACATTTCTGTCTCTACAGGTGATCCTTACAGGCTTTGTAGTTTCAGAGTTAATTTCCGTCTCAGAGAGCTGCTGCTGTAGTCGGCCTCAGGTGTGACCTTGATGGACAAACTGCTTTCCTCAACTGGTGTTGGGATGTTGTAGTTAAGAGACATCTGAGGAAACAAGTAGAGTTTGATTTGTACAATCATGAAGAGTAAAGAGACCTTTTCTTACTTCATAAACTACAAGACATGTAGAATAAATTCTGTGTAGTATTTATAGAATACAAGGACAGATAGGAGCTGACCTGCGCTGAGATGCATGCGGTGCCCTGAACCTGCAGGCTGTAGTTTCCCATCGCACCCTGCAGCGCCCTCTCCTGGTAAAGCAGTCTGTTGCTCTGATCCACGTGGAAGACATTGTCACCCTTGGAGGACTTGACGGTCACAGTGCTGGATCCCTCTTGGGTGAAGACCAGAGTGGAGTAGCGAGCCAGGGCCTGAAGAGCCACTACTGTGTCCTACAAAGCACACAAACCATGCACCTCTGACATCAGTCTGCCACATACAGAGCTTGTTGAACGGTGATGTTCACATGCAACAGAATATTACCAGTAAGACTCCCTAATCGGGAGATAAGCGACCGTCAGGTCGCAGCGTGATTTTAGGGCAAAATGTGTAGGAGCAGTGTCCAAAAATGTGGTTGAAAGAAATTGGCCTGATGGTGGCGCTGAGTGTAGACATAGTGTGTACCGATTTGTGTGATTTTAGGGCAAAATCTGTAGGAGCAGTGTCCAAAAATGTGTTTGGAAAAATCGGCCTGAAGGTGGCGCTATATGGGACAGATCCATGTTGATGAGATGAGTGTAGACATACTGTGTAGCGATTTGCGTGATTTTAGGGACAAAATTGTAGGAGCTGGAGCAGTGTCCAAAAATGTGTTTTAAAAAATCGGCCTGAAGGTGGCGCTATATGGGACAGATCCATGTTGATGACATGAGTGTAGACATACTGTGTACCGATTTGAGTGATTTTAGGGCAAAAATTGTAGAAGCAGTGTCCAAAAATGTGTTTTGCAAGAATCCGCCACATGGTCGCGCTAGAAGAGGGCCATGTGAGAAATGAGGGGTGCAGTCTCCGCGCGGCCGAGGCGGACGAATAGGTACCGGCCCCGGCTCTCCCGGTCGCTCCTAGCCCGAGTTACGGCATTTTATGTGCGCTGCAGTGGCAGGGGGTCCTCCACTGGGGGCGCCACCACTTTTGCATCCGTTCTGGAGCACCAGGAGTCGGTGGTCCCCGGGAATTCCCCGTGAGCAGCCCCGTTGGGGTGGTCATTTGGTCATTTTTGCACATTTGGTCATTTTTTACATCTGGGGGTCCCCCAGGGACCTGGGGGTCCCTGGAGCTCCAGGGGTCCTTGGAGGTTGTAGTTTGGCAGGCAAGGAGTGTGTGTGCAAAATCTGGCATGGATCGGGGCAACGGTTGCGGAGATATGAGCAGGGCAAAAGTGTGACATGTGACGTGTGACAGACAGACTGACGGACTGACTGACGGACGGACTCACAGTTTGTGCAGGTTTTGATAGTAACTGCGACCTGACGGTCGCAATCAAGACACACCAGCTCAGTGGCATTGTGGTTAGGGTGTCTGACCCAATGCCTCCATGCTTGGCACTCTGCATCAAGGGTTGGATTATTCTTCTATTGTTCATACCGTTGGCCAGGACCTTTCAAGGACTTACAAGGTTACATCGTAAAAACAGAACTGGACAACCTTATTTACAGTACCTCAAAAAGCACTCCTAAATGTCTGGCTATAGCTCTACATTAGCAGCTAAGTCACCCAAGATTATGTTGAATCATTGCAATGGATGATGTAGGGCTGATATTATCTGATCTGACCTCTGACGTCCTTGGACAGAAAACTATTATTGCGACCGTCAGGTCGCACTTACTATCAAAACCTCCACAAACTGTAAGTAGTGTCAGTCCCTCTGTCTGTCACACCTCACACGTCACACTCTTGCCCTGCTCATATCTCCGCAACCGTTGCCCCGATCCATGCCAAATTTTGCACACACGCTCCTTGCCTGCCAAACTACAACCTCCAAGGACCCCCGGAGCTCCAGGGACCCCCAGGTCCCTGGGGGACCCCCAGATGTAAAAAATGACCAAATGTGCAAAAATTACCAAATGACCACCCCAACGGGCCTGCTCACGGGGAATTCCCGGGGACCACCGACTCCTGGTGCTCCAGAACGGATGCAAAAGTGGTGGCGCCCCCAGTGGAGGACCCCCTACACTGCAGCTCACATAAAATGCCGTAACTCGGGCTAGGAGCGTCCGGGAGAGCCGGGGCCGGTACCTATTCGTCCGCCAAGGCAACGCGGAGACCCCACCCCTCATTTCTCACATGCCCCTCTTCTAGCGCCACCATGAGGCCGATTCTTGCAAAACACATTTTTGGACATTGCTCCTACAGATTTTGCCCTAAAATCACACAAATCGGTACACACTATGTCTACACGTCCCCCTACACCCAGGAACCAATGGCACTTACAGCCCTCTTTGTGTATACATGTCACCTGACGGTCGCTTATCTCCCGATTAGGGAGTCTTACTGGTTTTAAAACAATTCACAGATGTTTTCTGCCACGTACAGCAGTCTCAGAGCAGATAAGAGTTTCTGTGAACAAGAAGAATTAATCAGACAACGCTTGTGGAAACACTTATATGAGTGCATTAGTATCAAATCTAATTCTACGCATATTTAGTTCATTATTGCGACCGTAGGTCGCATTTACTATCAAACCCTGCACAAAGTGTAAGTCCGTCAGTCAGTCAGTCAGTCAGTCAGTCAGTCTGTCTGTCACACCTCACACGTCACACACTTGCCCTGCTCATATCTCCGCAACCGTTGCCCCGATCCATGCCAAATTTTGCACACACGTTCCTTACCTGCCAAACTACAACCTCCAAGGACCCCCGGAGCTCCAGGGACCCCCAGGTCCCTGGGGGACCCCCAGATGTAAAAAATGACCAAATGTGCTAAACTGACCAAATGACCACCCCAACGGGGCTGCTCACGGGGAATTCCCGGGGACCACCCACTCCTGGTGCTCCAGAACGGATGCAAAAGTGGTGGCGCCCCCAGTGGAGGACCCCCTACACTGCAGCTCACATAAAATGCCGTAACTCCGGCTAGGAGCGACCGGGACAGCCGGGGCCGGTACCTATTCGTCCGCCTTGCCGGCGCGGAGACCCCACCCCTCATTTCTCACATGTCCCATTTCTAGCACCACCATGAGGCCGATTCTTGCAAAACACATTTTTGGACACTGCTCCTACAATTTTTGCCCTAAAATCACGCAAATCGGTACACAGTATGTCTACACTCATCCCATCAACATGAATCTCTCCCATATAGTGCCACCTCCAGGCCGATTTTTAAAAACACATTTTTGGACACTGCTCCTACAGATTTTGCCCTAAAATCACGAAAATCACTACACAGTATGTCTACACTCATGTCATCAACATGGATCAGGAAGATTTTGGCAAAACACATTTTTGCCCTATTTGTGGAGATAAGTGACCTACGGTCGCTTATCTCCCGATTAGGGAGTCTTACTGGTGTCTATGGGGTTGGCAGTGTCTCAGATAGAACAGATCATTGAGCAGTACCTGTGTGGAGGAGAAGCCACCGTAGGAGTTCTGCTGTAGGGCCAACCACCTCACGATGCGAGCAGCATAACCCAGGTCTGCAGCGCTGGGTTCAGGACTGGCGAGCTTGGCCAGCAGCACGTAGGAGCTGATCTCTACGGACAGAGAGGCTGAAGTGTCCACAGAGGTCTGAGACCAATGCAATAAAACTCCTGGGGATCGAAGCACCCAGACACACACACACACACACACACACACACACACACACACACACACACACACACACACAAAAAAACAACCATTCATCAAATCAACATTTATGCACAGTAGCAATGCAGTTGCAAGCAATTGTTGCTAGTAATATTTAATTCAAAGTACCGATAAACGAAAGTCAGATACTTAAAACTATGAAAGTAAACAATACACTGAGAAGAGCAAATAGTGTAAAATAAAATGAAATTAAAATATTTTAGCTAATGAGCTAGCTTTATTTCATGTGATCTAAACACATGTCGGTCTTTTTATCTCACCATCTTGTGAAGCGATCCTGTCCAGGTGTTCTAGGAGTAGTGAACGTGTCTCTGTGTCTCCCGCCAGAGAGAAGACGTAGGCCAGCAGAGCTGTGGTGTAGGTGTTGGTCTTCATGGACTCATCAATGGCCTCTCTCAGACAAGACAGACTACTTCTCACCACAGGATCCTACAGAGAGACACACGGAGGCATTACATTCAGCATTAACCATACAGCTAGTGCCAAGCTATTGGCAAATGTGCTTCATAAGAGTAGTCAAAACACATTAATACAAACAAATACAGCAACACAATACAACACTTGGAAAGTTACAAAGTGGCAGACTAGGTAGTTGGATGGAGAGAGGAAGAAATAAGTGTTTGTACTGTACCTACAGCACATAGGACCCAATAACATCTGTCTGGACTAATGGGACGTCTAATTAATCAATTAGAGTCTGTCCCTATTGGCCATCTAAGCCATGGTCACATAGACAGAACTACTTGGGACATCATGGGTTATAATACAGATTAGGATATGTGCCTTTCATGTCACTCCTGTCCTGACACCTTTTCTAGTTCTACACAACTTTCTTCCTCATCTCTCCACTCTAATAGCTCCGTTCCACCTCTGAATGAGCTTCTAAAATGCTGGAAAGGCGACTCACCGAAGGTAACAATTTCATCTCCAGTAACGAAGCAGTTATGTAAGCACTGAGAGTCACTTCATCTGACACTCCACCCTGAGGAAAGGAAACATCAATCACACACACACGCACGCACAAACACACACAAATAATTTGTATTTCTAATAGATTTTTTTAAACGTATGATAAAGGCGATAAAGGTTATTTTTTTCAGTACTTCTTTACTTAGTCAATCTCTCCTCTCTCATACCTTCATTCTGTTGTCGAAGAGTTTTCCAGATTGTTCAAAACAGCCATTGCGCTTCTGTTTACTCTCCAGCAAGGACTTTGGTTGTTCTATGTTTGACTGGTCGATGAAGACGAAAGACTTTGCTCGGACAAATGATCTCAGGACAAAGGCAGTCAACCTGATGATGGGGGGAAAAAAACACTGGCTAACTCATCTGATTTCTTATTCATGTTAGCAGGTTTTTGAGAAAGTGTTTTCATGGACATCCCATGCATACTTTATTATATCTTGTATATCTGCACGATACATGCAGCTTATTAGCTGTGTCTGTCTGTCTGTGGTGGGCAGGTGGATTATGCCCAAATCTATGCACACACAACATTATTTATACTTTTATATAATTATAATCGGTATATTCTTACCAAGTGTTCCCTTGTCCAACTCCAAACGCGCTGTAGGCACCATCACCATGCTTGTAGTTTAACTGCCTCTGACAGCCTGCGCATATTTCACACGTTATTATAATTGTGACCATCAGGTCGCAGTTAGTTAGTATGAAAATGTTCAGCACGTCTGTGAGTCACGCTCAGTACCATACTCGAGCACCTGAGGGAAGCAACACAACACCAACGTGTCCTGACTAACCATTCATGTACCAATGCCTGTTCTTTGATTTGTTTTGTCTGGGCCACCGGACGGTCGCTTCTCGCCCTTACGTTGTGTTACTCATGGGTTTAGTTGACCTCATGGTTATTATGATATATAAAATAGAGAAGCATTGGTACAGGTGTGTTGGAGCTTGTTCAATGCTAAATACAATCTCCATAATGTTGTCGAAAGATCACACCCTGAAAGTCATTTCACAGTTGATAATTCAAATAAAACAATTCAACAGTTTGTCTCACCGCTGACCAGAAAGGGAATGGCCTTCTCCTTGATGGCCGGTGTCAGCTGGTTTGTGTTCTTCAGGTATTCCAGGATGTAGATGTTGGGAGCCAAGAGAGCCATATTCTGTTCCCCACATCCATACGGCATCCTCAGCAGTCCATCCAGGTTTTTCAAGGCACGGCCCAGGATGTCTCCTGTCGAGCGAGAGAGAGAGAGAGAGAGAGAGAGAGAGAGAGAGAGAGAGAGAGAGAGAGAGAGAGAGAGAGAGAGAGAGAGACACTGTTTGTACCTACAGTAGCTTGAAACGTATTGAAACAGACAGCAGGAAACTATGAAGAGACATTGTAGGAGAGACAGACAGCAGGAAAGATGAATGTGAACTGCATCACAGATGATCTCCTTTCTCTATCCTGTCTTTCCCCACTGTAGTGTGTGATAAAGACAAACTTTACCCAGGACGGATACAGAAGAACGGGCAGATCCCGAAATCACATTATTAGGGAGTTGTAGCTGGATGTCCTCTGTCAATGTCTCTCCTAGACAGAGAAAAACACGAACATGAACAACAGTGACATTATATTCAAGAGGAACAGTGTATAAGCCCTACTAGCTACACTAAACTAGAACTAGAAACTAGAAGGATGCAATTCTTGGGAATTTCAAGTGTGGTTGCCGTCACTTGCAAATTAATTTCGTCTTACTATTTTAATTTTCCCCATTCAAGTCAATGGGGAAAATTAATTCACTAATGGCCATATATGGAGATCTCTGTGTCAGTCCTTATCCATGTCATGCCTATATATGGAGAGCCCTGATTTCATCAATATTAATCCTGTATCTTGGAATGCCCATATACGGACAGACTGTGTCGGGTCGTCTACATCACCCCCAAAAACGTATTTGCCACGTTATAGGCTTGAAATCACTATTTAAACAGCATTTCCGCCCTAACCGTCTATAGAAGACGTCCGGCCGGAAACACGCTGCAACAAATCTTAGTTCTGTTCCAAAAAAACTCTGGACGCTATTAACAGCAGCCTACACTACACTGAACGTCTATGATACAACAGCAGCATAAAAACAAATACTTTATCTATGTATTTAACAAATAACAGTGTATATATATAGGCTATAGTCTACCACCTATTAGTAGAATACTAACTATTCTACACCCGAAACCTCTAATGTGTTACGCTTTCTTTCCCTGCAGTCATCCACATCTGTGTTATTTTTGATGTTTGGCCTTGGAAAATAATTGAGCACCCTTCATGTGTTATACACTCCACACTCACCTTTTGGACACATCAACCAGTTGTAGGTCTTAGTCACCTCTGTTCCCTCTGCCTGAAAGGGGTAAAAAGCAGACTCCATTCATTGGCTGCCAAATACCTAGACAAAATGTAATAATTAAACTAAAGCTAATTGAACTTTAAACAAACAAAAACAAAATTAAAATCTCAGAACTGTCACAACTGCCGCCTACCTTGATTATCAGAGAGCGTGTGACAACATCGATGCGACCTCTCTCTGGCACGTTGACTATCTCGTTGCCACACGATACGTGTGACGCCACCGCCTCAGCACTCACAGTCACATTGACAACCTCTGGAAACATCCACAAACAACAGTCAAGTCATGCCTTGCCCTCCCATCAGCCATTCTTCTAATTCTGAACTGTGGTACCATATGAAGATAGGGTTCAGGTCTCACCTAAGACAGAGGCATCCATAGTCCAGTGGAAGGTCTTGCGTCCGTTGGCACAGACACAGGAGGAGTACTCTTCATCAGGGATGGCTGTGAGACTGTAATCTGATGAGGGGCTGGGAGTCACACTAACCTGAGCAAGAGAGACAATGGTTGGACGGAATGGAAGAAGAAACAAATATTCATAGCTACACACACTCTCTCTCTCACACACACACACACACACACACACACACACACACACACACACACACACACACACACACACACACACACACACACACACACACACACACACACACACACACACACACACACACACACACACCACAAAGAGTTAACACTAGGAAAACATTTTCAACGTTTTCAGCATGTTCAGCACCGGCCAGGTTATTCTATGGATTCTATCACTTTCAAACTTCCCTCCCGCCTCACCCTCCCTTGTGCCAGCCACAGACACCTTCCGCCACAACTTGAAACTATGTTTGTGTGTGTGTATAGCCTATATACTGTATGTGTGTCTGTGTACATAATGTATATTATAGAATGTACAGAATTGTTGATATTCTCCACTTGTTTTGTATTCATTGTTAACTCTGCCAGGCCTCGGGTCCTGGCGGTTCCAATCCATGACTTACTCTAGCCTGGCGTTGCTCATACTAATTCCTCACTTTGTATTGGATATTAGTTAATTTTAATTTCCAAGGGGTGGATTATAAAAAATGGCTCTGGACACGATTGGTTAGACCAGACCAATGCTGGGCCCTGATTGGTCCCCCACATTTTTGGGGAGAGGAAATGGATTCACAATTGAGAGGGCCAGACCCATTTTCAAGGGCAAGTTTTTTTTGCCCAGGCGGATTGGTCTGGTTCCAGGCTAGACTTACACAGCACTGGCTAGACAACACATCCTGTCAGAGATATGCACTCTAACTAGAAAGTACAAGAATTTCACTGACTATAATATTGCTACCAACTATGTGACAATAAACACCTTGAACCTTGAATAAATGGACAGACCATGATGCAGCTGGACAGATAGTTGAAGACCGTAGCCTTCAGAACAAATGTCTCTCCCCTGACGATGGAGTAAGGCAGGCTGAGTTCCAGGAAGAAGGGCTGGAAGACTTTGAGCTCCTTGGGAGGAGCAAGGCCGAAGCCGCTTGAGGACAAGCAGAAAGCCTCCGTCTCCCATGTGGTGATGGTGTCCGGGACGGTGAGGGACACTTCTTCTCTTCCTGAATCCCTGGACAGAAGGATGATGGACAGACAGATGAAACAAACATCATGTATGCTGGCCAGTCAGAGCTGGCATAATGGTTCCTCTGAGGAATCTGCTGGAGGTTTATCCCACAGTGAGACATCTTAGTCATGACACTTAGAGAAGCAGGATTACTAGGGGTGTGTATCCATCCCCTACAAGGCGATTCGATACGTATCCGATACATGGGCTAACGATTCGATTCGGAAACGATACGGCTTACATACAGAACGATTCGATACGATTCGATTTGGTGCAATTTCGATACGATTTCGATTTTGTGGAATTTGATTCGATTCGATCCGATTCGATTCGATACGATTCGATACGGTGTGATCTGATACTTACGTTTAATGAAACAAACATTTTCCATTTTTAATTAAGAAACTTGATCTATAAAGTAGCATGGCTGACCTTCAAATAATGGATATCTCATAAAAGACCAAGGAATAACAGAAAATTGTAAAGAAAGATGGATGACAAATCATTTTAGTATCATGTCATTGTTGTGTTCATTCTAAATAGACACAGACATGTAGATACAAAAAATAATTAATGTAAACTACAAAGCCTACTGACATGGTTTGAAAATCTGTCTCACACACCCATTTCTAAGAGCTTCACTTTAGCAGTTACAGTTGGTCAGGTGGAGAAATATAAAACAAACACACAAAAGGCCTGGCCCTTCAGGCTTCAGTACAGTGCAATAATTGTACTTTGCAAAGCTGCTATAATAACACTGAAAAACTAAAATACATCCTCATCAATGCCACAGATCAGATCAATCCTCAGCAATGCCACAGATCAGATCACCAAATAAAACTAGTAAAAGAGCCTGCTGTTATTCAGTCAATAAGATCATTTCAAAGAGATCCACTTTACAACAGTAACAACAGCAGTATAAAGTAAGTGCAACATTTGAAGTCTGGCACACATCATGTCTACTTGTTATCTTATGGCTCTACTGCAGTAGTTCTAAAAAAAAATCAATGTCAAGGACCCCCAGTTTGACATATGGATCAGGCTCTTGTCTTAAGTTTAAATGGAACCAAATGGACCCATTAGGGTCCATTTGGTTCCATTTGTACACTCCATTGAGTTACACATACCCAAGGGTTCATTAGGGTCCATTTGGTTCCATTTGTACACTCCCCTGCTGAGTTACACATACCCAAGGGTCCATTTGGTTCCTATCATTTTGCCGAGGACCCCCTAGAACTGCCTCAAGGACCCTTGGGGGTCCCCGGACCCCACTTTGAAAACCAATACTCTATAGTCGCCCTTTGCAATAAAAGCTGATGCTGTGATTATTACCTTTGCTGTCGACAAGCGCGGGGACTTCTGATGGTTCTACTGGGAAAAGTGTTATCCA
Source organism: Nannobrachium achirus (assembly GCF_963921795.1). Lineage (NCBI taxonomy): Eukaryota > Metazoa > Chordata > Actinopteri > Myctophiformes > Myctophidae > Nannobrachium > Nannobrachium achirus. The sequence goes on from NC_137817.1 coordinate 43,366,393, forward strand.
ATCCATTACTGTCGCATTCTTATAAAATCCAAACTTGCGTTTCTCCACTGGAATAACCCATAGTGAATAGTGATGGAACTAGTCTACCACGTTGTTGGTTTGTTTACAAGTCGCTGTGTGTCGCACATGCGAGCGTCATACACGCACCAGTGTGCTATGTCGGAAGTAGCAGATCTATAAGTTTACAACCCATCCACATGCAACACCCTGTGGGCTTGTAGATCTGCGGCTTCCCGCAGGACAGTGACTGTAGTACGCAGAAACCCAGCTCTATTGGAGGACAGAGCAGCAGGCAGCTTTTTCTTTTTTTTTCTTTCCATTGCACTGCAGCACTGACTGCTAGCAGCGCTCACTTTTGAAGTAATGATTTGTAACAGTAAACGATGAGTAAGTAAGTTCAGAATTTCACAGCAGGTTAATTATTTAATGCTAAAATCCGATTAATCCGATTAATAACTTTAGGACCGATACATCGACCGATACGGCCGCGATTTGGACCGATCCGGGTAAACGCGCATCGATGCGGCCGTATCGCTAGTGTTGAAACCGATAATCGATTCATATCGATTTTTTCCCGCACCCTTAAGGATTACGCAAGTTAACAACTTTTTTGTGTGGCTGAACTTTTGTGTTTGATGGTGTTGAGTAGGAAGTTTACATCAGGTGTCTTTGCTTCAAATTGTTTGCCACTGTAAAGCACTTTGTAACGTTGTTTTGAAAACAAAAAATAAAGTTTATTATTATTATTATTGTAGTTCAGATGTTGCTGCAATTACCTCTCTTCATCGGGAGAGGTAGTTAATTAACACATTGGATGCCCACAACGCACCCAGACGTCAAACTCTTTGATGTCTCAGAGTGCCCACGATGCGTACGACACGCTTGACGCGTGGGATAAGGTTTTATATTAAACTGTAGCTTACTGTACGAGGCAGCCGCGGCTGAAGAGAAACACTCCAATTCCCAAAATGCAACAGGAGGTTACGTGATCGGGAGGTCCGGTTCCCCCATAGAGGCCAGTGTTATGAAATTCACAAAAGTGGATTTATCTGATCTTGTAATCTAACTCCAGATCACGTTCATGTTTAAAACGAGCCCTTCTCTACCGGCTGTTACAAAAGCACTGTTGACCGCGATTGTCATTTTTCTGTTCTGAGTGAAAGACAATACTATCGCATGAAAATTCCAGAAATACTCATTACATTTACTTACTTTTACTCCTTCCCCCCTGAAAACATTGTTTAATCAGGGGCACTCAGTGAACAAGGCGCACCTTAAAAACTACATTTCAATAGAAGGTTCATTCCACTCTTTGAATTGCCGATTGGAATTAGCTAGAATTACAATAAAATGGCACAGGCAGAATACTATGATAACTAGAAATGCAATTCTGGGAAATTGCGAGTGTGGTTGCCTACGTAAAGGCTGGATAGCCAAAGTGTCATGTGAAGCACCACCCACCTGCAAACCAGGCATACTTAATGAACTGGTGGGTGTGGCCACATAATAAAAACCTAATTTTAACACTTTCTGTATACTTTTTTGGAAGAAATCTTCCTCCAAATATTTTTTTTAACATTTTAACATATAGGATGATGAATGACATGTGTAATGTTCATGTTGTAGTTCTGTGCACTCACCCAACCTCCACCAGGTCCCATATCCATGTCTCTGGGAAGAAGGAGCGGATGGTCTGTATGGGTGGAGGAACTGAAGGACCACCTGCATCACTTAGACTGTAGTCTTCATAATCCATTGCTACAAGGGGAGAGTGGTATCTGTGGTTGTATATTCTGTAGCCTACGCAAAATATTCACCCAGAATTCAGACTGAAAACAGACTGGTGAATACTTACCGTCAGCGTCATCATATTCAAAAGCAGTTTCAAAATACATGTAGGTGTAGTCGCAGGAAGGTAATTTCATAGGCAAATTTGTTGCCATCTTCAGTCCCAGATTCTAGATAGATTATAGTTAGATTAATAAATGTCCTGGTAAAGTACAAAGTATCCGGTATCCTATAGTAGCAGTTGAACTGATGATGAAAGGAAAGGCAAAGATTTATCCTTTTGACGTTTTAAGTTGAAATTGAGTCATATAATTACCTTAAAGATTGTGTATGCATCCTTGTGAATATCAGGTCCACGGATAATGTCATGTCCATAATATCCATAAGATCTTTTTGATCTCACAGGCAAACATTGCACACCATCTTCAAGTTCACGTGGAATAGATTCTGCTTTCTTGGCTGGCAACAGGTCAAATATCTGTTCAAAATCATGAAGGCATAGATGAATTAGAGATGAACATTGGATAACATGCACAAGATCAGGATCATATAAACAATAATATTCATCCCCAAGGGTACATTTCCGAGGCAGTTTGAGCACAAACATTGAGGTACAACATCAGAAATCTGCAAATTACAGTAAGTGATGATCATTCCAGGTATGTGGATGGTTTTACCTTGTCTGCATCGAGCTGCTTTTCTGGCTCCTTGATGCGAACACTCTGGTCGATGGCACTGACACCACAGAGCGAGCCTGGAATGGCCGACACCTGCAGTGAATTCCTCTCTCCGGGGATCGCCGTGGATGGAGAGAACTCCAGAACCACCTGACATGTGAACAAAACATCACCATGGATACCGACCTTGACACCTGCAATGACTCATGCACCCAAATTGAACATTTATTCTGACTCCTCATCTTCCACAGTGACCAGACAATGTTACCCAGATCCCTTGAGATCACATGAACATTGGCACAAAGGAGAGTAGAGGCCAGACCTGAACTGACCTTATTACGGAAGCATTTCTCTGTGGTGAAGTCTGCGCTGTGAGCAATGACCGTCTCACTGGGGAGGACGGTGTACACCAGCACCTGAAGCAATGGAGCCATTTCTGGGGTGACTTCCAACTTGAAGGAGATCTCACCCTCAGTGACTGAAACCAACAGCAGTGAGAAGAGAAGAGAAGAGAAGAGAAGAGAAGAGAAGAGAAGAGAAGAGAAGAGAAGAGAAGAGAAGAGAAGAGAAGAGAAGAGAAGAGAAGATGAGATAGTCTCTTGATTACGGATGTAGTTGACTAGAGATTATGCATAGAGAAACACACGTTGATGAATGAAACAAAGATGAATGACCTGTCACCTTTTCTGAGGTGTTCAATAAACCTTTGTATCATTGTCGTAAATGGTTATCTTACTGTCCATGAGTAATTTTAGTAAGTATGCTTATTTTAATTGTGTTTATTTATTGTAACTTAAACATTGGACGTAGATAATCAGTGCTGTTGTCTTTATTGCGGATGGTTTACTTACCTGGAGAATCCAGCACTTGAACACTTACAAGTCCTTCCTTGATAATTGCTGCTCTGGATAAAATCTGGAGAGACAAAATTAAGGGAATGATGAGAAGAGAGGAGAAATAGAATGGAAGCGTTCATAACATCAGTACGGTGCCAATATTAATGACATTTTACAGATGGTTCAGAAGTAAAAGAGTACATGTAAAAGGAATTGAACGTTCATCAAAATATCGCAAAGTAATCCAATTACAAGATTGAATTGGAATATTCCAGCTTGCCAACAGATTACGTGTGTGTGTGTGTGTGTGTGTGTGTGTGTGTGTGTGTGTGTGTGTGTGTGTGTGTGTGTGTGTGTGTGTGCGCGCGTGCGTGCGTGCGTGCGTGCGCGTCTCACCAGGTACATCAGATCCACAGGGCCTGCAGTCTCTCCAACTACAGTGTAGTGGATGGTGATGTGGTTTTCTCCATTGCAGAGCAGTGGCTTCTCTGTCTTCTTCACCTCCAGTGAACTCAATGTCTTGGTGTCAACTGTGGCTTCCTGGAACAGGGACAGTAGATGCTCCCCTTCCTCATAGTATGGTGTTCTGTATCCATGGTCTATCACTGGTGTACCACTAGCCTTGATCACAGCAAAACAGAAAGGAAATAAATGTTAGTTTAATAACCAATTGTATTGTGAAATATTGAATTGTAGATTGTTGTGAATCTTGACAGCATTGCAAATGAAGGCAAACCACAATGCTCTTTCAAGAATAAATAAAGGTTTCAATATTTGTGGTACATTTTAGGCAATACTATTAGTAAGTTCTAACTCTGACTTACTTTGAGGTGGATGTCCCCCAGGGCGTCGCTTTTAGATTGGGATGGGTGGAATGAGAAACTGGCCACACCGTCGCTGTCAGTTTTGACGTTCACTATGCTAATTGGTGACCATCTCTCACCTCCAATAATGTACACCAACATGCCAGGAATGGGTGTGTTATTCAAGTAAAGTGCTTTGACCTTGAGAGTTGGAAATACAAAATAACATTATACAGAATGCATACGTCCAGTGTCAGATGTGTAGTACTGTACTGAAGCAATGGGTGTAAAATGATATATTTTTGGACTTACTTTTCCTTCAATCATTGATTGGTTCTCATACACCTTGGGTGTTTCAATAAAGGAAAGTTTTCCAATAACATAAGAGAGAGAGATCACTTTCCCTTGTGGCTGTGTAATACCTGTGGAGAAAATCCCTCCATGTCACTTACAGTAGTGTGAAACATGTCATGACACTGACGATAAGCTACTGAATTTCATTGCTTTGCTTGAAATGTGTCCAACAGTGTGAAGACTTGCCTGTTCCGTCTTCCTCTACTTTAGCATTGAGATGCAATTCGTCATTTAGAGGTTTTTGCGCAGGTTTGGTGAAAGTTGACATTTTGATAGTAAAGGTGGCACAGCCTGTCTTGTCCGTCTGTACAGCATAGAAAGAGAGAATAAAATCACCAACAAGAAAAATCACAATTAATGGCAGGTCATAGGTCATATTTGTACAGCACCCCTCCATCACATTACACAAGTAAAACGCCATAATGGCGAGTGGCGACTGTCAAGTCCGAACTTTTAAATATGACACAAACATCACATTGGCTGGAGGACCACAGAGAGAACAAACACACTAAACACAGACAGCACGCACGCACGCACGCACGCACGCACGCACGCACGCACGCACGCACGCACGCACGCACGCACGCACGCACGCACGCACGCACGCACGCACACACACACACACACACACACACACACACACACACACACACACACACACGGACCATCTACCTACTGTATGTAATTATTACCGCACAAACGATGTGGAATAGTTGGTTTATGTCATGTCACCTGTTTTGTCTCTTTATGACATGGTGCAATACTGCCGATGTACATATTTTGCTGTGGTCGGCACAGCTCCACTTCTGCTTTACCAGGCACAGGCTGTCCATAGGTGTACCTGATAACATTAGGAGTAAACATACCTGCATGAAAAAGTCCTTTTCACCCATACAATAAAAATACATACAGTATTTCAATAGCATGCTTGTTTCAAAATCTACAAACAATGTACTAAATTTAGGCATTTAGCAGATGCTCTTAATCCAGAGGGATTTACGAAGAGCGTCTATAAAAGCCTAAATTGTGGCAAGGCAAACACCAGGTAATACATCAAATGTGTAGAAATAATACAAAATATATCCTCCCCCATATCTAGTTTCTAAAATATGTTTGTCCATTTCTCAATGTTTGATGTAAAACTCTCAAGACAGAATATCCAAATAGTTACAGTACATTTAAGCTAAGACACTTTTATGTATCTAGCACTTACATTGCACAAACTTCAGCTCTGATTTCCTCTTGTTGAATGCTGATCTCGTTATCTACTTCTACCTTTACTTCAAATTTGGGCAAAACTGGGAAAATTATTATTATTATTATTGTTAACACCTATTGTCATGTCACAAAAATATGTCCCACAAGAAAATTACATTTCTCATTTATGCTTAACAAGAATGCGTAGATATTAGGTGAGATATGTTTCAGAATAAAGAAAATTTAATTTGAAAATCCACTTTGGATTTTGAAATACATGGTCTTCCTGCGTATTGTTCAAAATATATAACAATTTCGTAATTGGAGGCTGCAATAACTATGTCTCAGAAAACAAACAACCTAAAGCAACCTCACTTACTGTATTTTTCCACCTTGAAGTAATGATCGATTTCCCCATCCATTTCTCTATCATGAACAATAACTTTGTAGGTTCCTTCACGTGCCTCAGGGTTCAATGAGTAAGAAAGCTGCAGAATCTTTCCATTAGATGTTTGGTTCACCCACTGTCCAATACGGTTGTTATTAGCATCCTGTTCAAACGTCAGTGGTGGGGAGGAGAGGAGGTGATTCAGAACCCAAAAGTAAGTCAAAATATTGTATTTATAGGGTCCTGCAAAACTGTGAGTGTAATAACAATCATCAGAATCACATCACAGATTTTCAATAAGCAATGGAGAATACAACCAGAACATGGAATGATCCAGGTTTATTGTAGTTCACAAACCAGTTGTTGGCTTATATACTGTAGTTGTTTAAACTAAGTATAGTTGCCAGCTATAACTCTGAAGTGAATTGTGAATTCTTGAATGGCAAACATTCATATAGTTGCATATTATGCAACTGCATCACTATGAATTAAGAAAATAATCAGAATATTTATAGAATAAACTATTCCCACGTGGATAACATGATGAACTTGCACCAAACAAAACAGGTTAAATTCTAATGTGTTGTTGATATAATATATTCAACAAGGTGAGTCTTACCTCAATTTCAATATTGTACTGCAAGGAGAAGAAGAAAAAGGGATATCTGTTAAATAGAAAACTCTGTAACACTTGCATCCAATGTCTATAATGCATAATAATCAGCTTATAGCACTGTATAAGTATTGTGCACAATGTTCTGATGATGTTTTGGTGTAGAATACTCACGAAAGGCCTGAAAGATTTAATTTATAGGAAAGGAGATGTTGTATACACATGACCACTTCCAAATAAGCATTTAAAAAAACTAAATCTAGAAAGCAAATTTGATGCATTTACTTGCTTCATTGATTCTTTTATGGGATTTTGATGTTTTGAGCATGAGGGCTTAGTATCTTTTTTTTTTTTTTTTTTTTAAGTCATTAAGTCATTTTTTGACTTCCTGATTTTCGCAATGTGCTTCTGTAGGGTTTTGCAATTCTGGACTTCCTGCTTTGTGGTTTAAGCCTTCTATTTTTGGACTTCCCTTTGCTGCTTGCGATTACTAGCCTACTACATTGGGTAAGCTTGTAAGCTTAACTTGTGCTTGAATAAATATTTCATTTGAATACATTCTGCTTGTGTCTCTACATTTGGGTTCAGTCATTCTGCAAAATGTGACACGGTCCATATGTGATATCCCTTTGGTATAGCAGGCGTCACACACACACACACACACACACACACACACACACACACACACACACACACACACACACACACACACACACACACACACACACACACACACACACACACACACACAAACTTGAGTAGCTCTCACTCACCATCTCATTGATAGGTGTGAACTTGGTGTCCATGGTAACGACTCTGAATTTCACTGCAATACATGAATCGATAGGAATGAATGAACAGCATGCATCAATGGTAAATGGAACTGACTGCTGTTGACTCAAAACTGATGTAATTCCTTTCAAACTTACAAGACGGTTTATGCACATTGCATGCGTCCATTATTTAATTTATATCCAAATACATTATGCAACATCTGAGCTATAGTTGTTGAGCCTCTTTTCCTCCATGTTACACAGTAAATGTCATACTATCAAAGACAGTATTACCTGTTTGTCCAGGGAGGTAGATCGGTTTATCTGTTTGGATGAATGTCATGGGTTTGTAGGATTTGAACATGATTTTCCTGACTTCTCTAGAAAGGAATGTTTGGCCTCGTACCACCACCTCAAGACTGGACACCAGTTGATTCTTCACCGCTGGAGCCTGTGATGGATACATTAACAGATACATATTGATACCTCAAATTCCTTTGAGACGTCATCCAGAGCTCATATGTGTTATGATGCAAAACCCACTAATATTAAGCAACAAAATGAATCCAATGAATGAATGAAATGTAACCAGCTTTAGCAGTGGTGCATAAGCACGTCATGTATTTCTATGGTGTTGAATTGGGAATTTCTGAGCAAAACTTAAGCAGGCGAACCTGGAATAGTCCACAGTGGTGGAATGGTTTGTCAGAGGTCTTCTGGAGGATTGTTGTGTTCGTGTCATGTAACAGCACGATGGTCATGGTCAAAGTTTCATTGGGCTTCAGAAAATCCACACAGAACTTGGCCTCAGAGCCTGCCTCCATAACTGCAGGAATGGCCACCATGTATTGCCTATAATGCAAATAAAATAAGTGAAAGGAAAATAATATAGAATATGGATGGACTGTATTTGAGGTGGGGTCGCTGGTAGTAATATCTCACTTGTGTAATGATAATTAAGAAGTCAGGGACCAATGCCGGATGGTACATTTGAATAGCCTTAAACTTATTTAATAAGGTTAAAGCCCCTTTTCAATTCAATTGACTAATAGTCTTCCATCTGGTTCTGTAGTTCTTCTAAGTAAATGAGTAATAATAGGTAAATTAATGAGATACGAATCTTAGAAGTAAATTAATCTAATTAATGAATCGGAGAATCTATCTGAGAGATATTACGAATCTCTAAGGAATTGAGTGATTATCTAATAATCTACTGCAAATCTCTTGTCTTCAGTGAAATTTATAGTTGAAGGTGACGTCATGCCGTTGACGTCACGCATAATGATCGTTTCCTCGACAATATCAAGGACAATATGGAAATTGCACTATTCCTAGAACAAAATATCTTTACATTTCACATGCTGTTATTGTTTTAAAGTTGATGTGAGCTGTGGAGCTAGACTTACGGTCCTGCTGCTGCTTGACTGATACACATCCATGTTAAACAGGAAGATAGAATCCATGTCCACATCTTAACCCTAGAGAGAGCCATGACTGAAGGGGGACAGCACAGTGATCATATCTATTAAATAGATACTGCTACATATACGCCGCCTCCCATGTTGTGCTGTGCACACACGCACATGCATTCACACACAAGCCAGACTCTGGGAGTTGTCCATAGACAACGCATTTCGCGATGACGTAGTTATTTACTTGTCTTTGATTGACAGGTCCAAGTCAGTAGCCACCAGCGCATCAAAACACCGTCGGCAGAACAGCAAATACGTCTTTTCCACACAGAAATTCCAAAGGTGCAAACTGTTGTTCGTTTTTAAGTTATGAGATGCCGTTGATTTCAGATAAAACTTCGCTTAATGCAGCTTTTATTTGCGATTTGTGAACTCGCGTCGGACATGGGGGCCGCCATGTTTGTTTACAAAATGCGAGAGCTGTAGCAGCCGCTCAACCAATCAGGAGCGGTGTGAGGCGGGTCGCTCCAAATGCAGACATTTGATTGGATATTAGTAAGAAAGTTCTCATCAGAGCATGTACGCACAGTCGCACACCCCAAGTAGGCCAAGAAAATAAATATGCACAATTTCTTAGTTTTTTAACCGGCTGTAACTGACTGTTCACGTTTTGGGTTACAACTCCTGATCGAATCCCCATTTAGGCCCATTTTCTGGCATTTAGTATCTTTAAAACACTCTTCTGCTACTCTTCAAAAACTCACTGTTACAAAACGCTTAAAAGATGGTGGAGTTACAGGAGTTTATTGCGACCGTAGGTCGCACTTTACTATCAAAACCACCACAAAGTGTAAGTAACTCCGTCTGTCTGTCAGTCTGTCTGTCACACCTCACACGTCACACTTTTTCCCTACTTATATCTCCGCAACCGTTGCCCCGATCCATGCCAAATTTTGCACACACGTTCCTTGGCTGCCAAACTACAACCTCCCTACACCCCCGGAGCTCCAGGGACCCCCAGGTCCCTGGGGGACCCCCAGATGTAATAAATGACCAAATGCGCAAACATGACCAAATGACCACCCCAACGGGGCTGCTCACGGGGAATTCCCGGGGACCACCGACTCCTGGTGCTCCAGAACGGATGCAAAAGTGGTGGCGCCCCCAGTGGAGGACCCCCTACACTGCAGCTCACATAAAATGCCGTAACTCCGGCTAGGAGCGACCGGGACAGCCGGGGCCGGTACCTATTCGTCCGCCTTGCCGGCGCGGAGACCCCACCCCTCATTTCTCACATGGCCCTCTTCTAGCGCCACCATGAGGCCGATTCTTGCAAAACACATTTTTGGACACTGCTCCTACAATTTTCGCCCTAAAATCACGCAAATGGGTACACAGTATGTCTACACTCATCCCATCAACATGAATCTGTCCCATATAGCGCCACCTCCAGGCCGATTTTTAAAAACACATTTTTGGACACTGCTCCTACAGATTTTGCCCTAAAATCACGGAAATCACTACACAGTATGTCTACACTCATGTCATCAACATGGATCAGGAAGATTTTGGCAAAACAAATTTTTGCCCTATTTGTGGAGATAAGTGACCTACGGTCGCTTATCTCCCGATTAGGGAGCCTTACTGGTAATATAGTAACAGGATGTTACAGCATGTGAGGTGCAAATGATGGAGACCACACTGCATGTGTGTGCAAGAAGGTGCTTGTTTTACTGTTTTTATGTACACTACAACATGCACTAACAAATAATTAGAGTTAGAGTATTAGTCAATATTATATTAACACTGGTTGTTTGAATTTAGGACAATATTCAGCAACATTGCCCTTTACTCTGCGTATATGATTGTACTGACCACACCAACAACTTTAAATATGACTCACAGGGCAAAAGAAAGAATGGTTGTCAAGTAAACTTCAGGGTGGCCTCATAATGTCCTCAAACATCCATAGCTGATTACAATTCTGTTAACCAAAATGTGTTCACAAGGATAAAGCAATCCACAATCAAAGACTTCTCCATTTACCTTGCAAAGCTCTGAAAACTCTCTTCATTCATCAATCCATCATGCTAACCAAACGTCCTTGCTCTCAAAATCTCCTAAACAAGTCACTGCAGACATGCTCATTCTTGTGTTCATTTCCTGTTGTCTCTTGCCAGTGGTTTGTCATGTGACTTTAGACTGTGTGTGTGTGTGTGTGTGTGTGTGTGTGTGTGTGTGTGTGTGTGTGTGCGTGCGTGCGTGCGTGCGTGCGTGCGTGCGTGCGCGTGCACGTCTCTGGGTACTTTGTTTGCACACACCTCCCCCCTGTACTTTTACAAAGTGCTGTACCAAACTGTCAGTTACTGTTCACTTACTGTTCACTTACAAGTACAAATCATTGCAAACTCCATCACATCTTGCAAACACAAATGTAATGTCATGGCTAAATTATTATTTGATCCTAAACTATGGCTTAAACTCCACAAGCATGGAGGAGCAGACGAGAGGGCCAAGAGGAGGAGCAGTTGACCCCAGAGGTCAAAATGCACCCAGAGGTCAAAATGCACCCAGGGGCATCACAAGGGGGGGAAAAGTGGGACTGAGTTAGCAGGGCCCAAGGTGGAGGGGCCTTCATTATTTTATACTTTAGCTATTGAAAAATAGCACATACCGGTATACAAGATTCACAGTGCGGCACCGACTGGGAGCTTGTAGATCTGCTATTTTTGAAAAGTCGTGAAAATGTGCACAAATCTTTGAATATATGTATTTTTTAAGTGAACATTTGTAACTAAAATGTTGCTTTTGGGGGGTCCCTGGAACCTTGAGATGGGGGTCCGTGGCCAAATGCATATCATTTTGGGGGTCCTTCAAATGAAAAGGTTTGAGCACCACTGACATAGAAACAGTTTTTTTTCAAAGAACCTTAGAAGGATTTGAAATATTCAAAGACTTTTCACAATTTTTTCTAAAATAGCGGATCTAAAAGCTTGCGTGCCACACTGAGCTTGTATATCTGCTATTTTTCAATAGTTAAAGCACAAAATAATGCGTAATAATGCGTTCCCGGACTAAATGGGTTAAATCCCCCTCCCCCTATGAAGAACATTCATGGGGGGGTGATAGGTTAATTGATTAAAATATGTTTCTGTTAATGTATCTAATATGGTATAGATTTCACTTTCAGTGTACTGTTAAAGGTCAAATGACATTAAGTTTGGAACAAATAACTAATGCACGTGATGAGATGTTTCCTCTGCAGAAAGATGATCACAGAGAAATATGTCAATAATGTCATACTGTCCAGGACACTGGATAACACACTGGATAACGACAAGCCATAACAGGCATTGTCCTTCTGGCTACTGGGCTCAAGACACGAAAACATCTGATATCTATTGTTATGTTCTACTGGCCAATGAAAGTCTTCTATGCTGTGTATACTGAACTATATA
>NC_137817.1:43381191-43628691 GCF_963921795.1 Nannobrachium achirus
TCTCTGCGTGTCTGTCTGTCTGTCTGTCTGTAATCCGCGTATCTCGAGAACCGTTCGTCCCACCGGCTTCAGATTCGGCACGCGCGTTCCCCGCCGCGGCAGGGAGTGCAGTGCCGAGTCTCGACCCGACCCGACGCGCGGTTTTCCCGAACCGGCGCGAAACGTTCGGAATCTCCTTATGCGGGGTTGATTGTTGACATCAGGCTGTTCCGGAGGAAATCGGCGAAAGCTCTGACTCATTGTGACATCACTTCATAAAAGGCTCTGACATCACGTACGCCACATGAGTCAACAAAAAATCTCTGTGAGTGTGTATGTATGTATGTAATCCGCGTATCTCGAGAACCGTTCGTCCCACGGGCACGCGCGTTCTCCATATATGGGCATAAAATGAATGCCCCCATATATGGGCATAAAATGGATTGCAGACAGACAGATACAGATATCTCCATATATAGACATAAATGGACAGAGGCAAACAGATGGTCAAAGATCTCCATATATGGGCATAAAATGGACGCAGACAGACAGATACAGATATCTCCATATATGGGCATAAATGGACACAGGCAAACAGATGTTCAAAACGGGTCCTATGACAACAGGTGTGAGGTTTGCATTAAAGGGGGAACCGGCACTGTGTCTGCAACACAGTTGGAGGCACAGACAGATACTCCATATATGGGCGAGTTGGCCAGGTCGCCGACTAGACGCTGGGCCGCCCGAAGGGCGGCCCAGCTTCTAGTTATTAACTATAATTCATAAACCCCTGGCAAGGACAACTCAGCACTAAATAACATCTAGGCATTTTCCTACTTGATCCTAAAGGACTGTCCATTCGGTCTATTAGGCAGAAATGCCCCTTTGGTCCAGTTTCCCTGACCCCCAGCAGCCCTCATAGCAGAGAGCCCATAAGCCTATTTAAAGCAGCAGCTAGCAGCAGCACGACGTCAAGCTACAGCATGTGTCAAATAAACAAACGTCAACCCTTGACTTCCCGTCAGTGGGCTTTTTTGCTCCGTTCAGCTGAAGCTAGCGTAGGGCTGCTGGAGCCAGGCTACATCATAATTTGAATAATTACAGTCCTCATGAAATATTACACAGTGGTACAGTATTGAAATGTAACTTTATTAGACAGGTAATCCAAAAGGTGCTTAAACTGTGGTTTGAACCTATAATATAATCTCACACATGCACACTTATCATACATTTACAACCATAAAACTCAATGAGGCAAGGCAAAGTCAACAAGTAACAATGGTACACTTCTGAATACAGACATGTAGTGATAGTTTTAGATTTAGTTTAGTTTAGATACACTTGTACAAATCTCTCAATAATCACCTCTAATCCTCACTGCACATAAAGAGCAGGAATTTAACAAGTGTCAATGAGAAATCTATTTGTAAATGGATGGATCCATTTTTCACATGGTGACGATGTAATAGCTGCTGAACTGCTGGCTATGTGACATCATGAATGACCAAATGGCCATTACTGTGTATCACAAGCATAGCTGTATTCTGTCTCCATGTTGTCACCTGTGTGAAAAAAGACACCTGTTAGTGTGTTTGGAGCAGCAGGAAATAAAAGAAAACATTTCAGTACAATTCCCTTTTATAGTCTGTACCATGCCCATGGACAGTATTCATTTCTGTTTGGCTGGCAGGTGTCCATTACTAGCAACTTAAGCAAATGGCGGCTACGGCAGTTGGAAACGGTAACCGGAAATGATCAGCGCTCGATAGATCAACCTTCCGCCGCTGCAGCCGTCTGTACTACGCCAGAAGGTCCCTTTCCACGTAGCGCCTAAAACGTCTACTGTATAGACAGACGCATTGCCATGGGAACCAAAGCGTTCAGTAAAAGGGGTGGGACCCCGTCGCCGACGGCTGTTTGCTTAAAGATTTTGACTGCTATGGCGATTACGTCATAGCAGCCGTACTCAGGTAGGTGCTGAGAAAAAAACGCAAAACCAAAGAAACACTTGTACAGTACTGTTGGGCATCAGTTTCATTAGGTGAGGTTGTGTAACACTGTACATGTACTCACTTGGCTGGTAGTAATCATAGATCTTGACCAACGCTGGCTTCAGGTTCTGAACTGGGACTTCCTGTAGGAGCTCTAAGACATGGTTGATGGCTATGCCTTTTGGTAACTGTTGGCAGAAATGTAGATTATCAAGAGTATGTAGTAGTATGTATGTAGTTGCGACCGTCAGGGAGCAGTTTACTATGAAAACCTCCACCGGCCGTCCGTCCGTCCGTCCGTCCGTCACACGTCACACCTTTGCCCTGCTCATATCTCCGCATCAGTATGACATCACACCACATGTGTACACAAACCTTTGTGTACGTTGCTGTGGCAACAGTCTGTTGTTGCTGGTCTGTTAGTGTACGTTAGCAACCACCTTAGCAACCATGGTTTTACCCTAGCAACCAACTGTTTACCCTAGCAACCAACTGTTTACCATAGCAACCATGTTTTTTTACCCTAGCAACCAGCTGTTTACCATAGCAACCAGATACGCAGAGCAGGGATCTCCATATATGGGCATAAACAGGTGACATCACACTGATGTCAGATACTCAGAGCAGGGATTTCTCCATAATATATGGGCATAAAAGGGATTCTGTTAGGGATCTCCATATATGGGCATAAAAGGGATTCTGTTAGGGATCTCCATTTATGGGCATACAAGGGATTCTGTTAGGGATCTCCATATGGGCATAAAAGGGATTCTGTTAGGGATCTCCATATATGGGCATGAAAGGGATTCTGTTAGGGATCTCCATATATGGGCATAAAAGGGATTCTGTTAGGGATCTCCATATATGGGCATAAAAGGGATTCTGTTAGGGATCTCCATATATGGGCACAAAAGGGATTCTGTTAGCTGTTAGTGATCTCCATATATGGGCATAAAAGGGATGCTGTTAGGGATCTCCATATATGGGCATAAAAGGGATTCTGTTAGGGATCTCCATATATGGGCATGAAAGGGATTCTGTTAGGGATCTCCGTATATGGGCATAAAAGGGATTGTATCCCAGATGATGCCCTGTTAGGAGATCCACACTAACAGAATCCATATGGTCCTACCGACAGCTGCTATAAGCCAACCCTGGCGATAAGGTCTGAGTCGAGGAAATGCTTCTTTCCTGGCAAGAATTGCCCCTTTATACTGTAGGGCTCGTTTGTGTATTGTATGACATCACGCCACATCATCGGCTGAGGACTGTGTGATGTCATCATATCTCCATATATGGAGACATAAGTTGCTCATGCCCAAATATGGGCTGGTGAGGTCAGACTTAGTGTGATGCGTAGGTTATCTCCATATATGGAGATTCAACTTCAATGAGTAACCATGGCAAACTGTCAACTGCCCGTATGTCTTGATAATTGGTAAAACAAACTTTTGGCCTATTTAGGGAGTCTTACTGGTATATGTTACATCTATTTACCTTAATGTATTCTGTCATTATACTGCTGTTTTTATATTGTAACAGGAAATTATTTTCACATGTTTTTCCAGGTGCTTGGTTAGACAGGATTAGAAAGATGCCACGTTAATGCAACCATCTTCCTGGTAGAATATACAATTACCAATTAACCCTTTCTATTTTGGCATTTGCCTCTACCAATTTTCAAAACCAATATACATTGTGTCCATCTAAACATGAACTCTGGCTGTAAACAATGGACTGGTCTCTTGCAGACAGATGGAATTCCAGACCAGGGACACCACAGTTATTTCTTTTTTTGGAGCGGTGCTTCTGGAAGGAGCTAAGCTCCAACATCTGGCTTTGTCCGGCCTTTGAAGCATGGCCTACATCTTGGCACAAAGTGCTCAAAGTGTGTTGTACGCCCACTAAATGTCCGGGCTCTGAAGCGTGGCCTACATCTGGCCTACATCTTGACACATCTTTACACAAAGCGGGACGCTTAATGAAATGAACTCATACATAGCCCCGCTCACTTCACACTAGGTGTGATTTTTCTCTTAAAAGAATTATCAACCTACAATATCAACTTTTTCAGATTTGTAGGCACATTTCCAAAACTCTTCACACAATAAGCACAATATCAGTCTGTTGCTCTCATGTATTCATTCAAGACAAATTTCAGTGTGAACTGACAATAAAGTACTATATCATATCATATCATATCATATCATATCATATCATATCATATCATCATTTAGTTAATCATTTTGTCAATTGTGTGTTGTACCATAGGTGTTGGTTCGTTAAAATTTTGAAAAACTTTATAGTGATAGTAAACAGATCTGTTAACGTGTTCATTCAACTTTAGACTTACAAGTGTAAATGACCTGTGGGGTTCGATTTTTGGTCTGATTTGTATTGAGCATAAATCTGGTGTAAACTGGTCTCTCACCTCTTTGAAATACATGATGACGTGGTCGTCCTTTTGCTCTACACGATCCACCAGCGGCGCCCCTTTAAGCTGTGATAAAACCATCATATTGAACTGGTTATCTGTGAACTCAGCACTCGAATGTTAACATACAAAATACAGTTAAAAGGTTTTCTCAATCAGTGTGTACAATAACTCACCTTTTTCAAAGACTCTTGGTCAGGGACGAATCCAGAAAGCATTGTTACGTCAACTAACACCATGTTTGTTGTTGCCTCATTTCCAGTATATCTGTACATAGCGGTAGGAAAGACAAATAAAAAACATTACCCAAGGTCCAATGTCCAAAAGAACATATAGGATTATAGACATATGAGATTATAGACCCATATCTCTCAGTTCAGTGATTATGAAATCACTTGAAAGAATACTGTTACAACATCTTGTTATTATAACTAAAGACAAATTCGATCCCAGTCAGTTTGCTTATAAGAAGGGTTTTGGTATGGAGGATTTGGTTGTCAAACTGGTCCACTTAATTACAAAACATCTAGATAAGTCTAATGATTGAGAATTATGCAAGGGTGCTTTTTTTTTAAGACTTCTATTTCTAGAGTATTCTAGAGTCAAAGATGTTACAGTTGGAACTGCATCCATACTGGTACAGCATGCTTCTTTCCTTGCTAACACAATACAGCGGTGCCGCTTGACACCACAGTTATGGCTGCCACTCTGAGAAATCGGTCTATAATAACAGTAATCTAAGGCTGGCAAGGAAGGAATATCACTTCAGACTCTACCCATATTTTGTATGGAGACAGGGGCGTCACAAGGGGTAGGAAAGTGGGACTGAGTTACTGGGGCCCAAGGTGGAGGGGCCCTAATAACTTTATCTATTGAAAAATAGCAGATATACAAGCTCACAGCGCGGCACCGAGTGCCGCACTGCGAGCTTGTAGATCTGCTATTTTTGAAAAGTTGTGAAAATGTGTGAAAATAATCTTTGAATATATTATGTATTTTTTAAGCGAACATGTCTAACTCAAATTTTGCTTCTGGGGGTCCCTGGAACTAAATATTTTGAGATCGGGGTCCGTGGCCAAATACATATCATCTTGGGGGTCCTTGACATAGGTTTCTTGCACACATTTTCACGATTTTTCAAAAATAGCAGATATACAAGCTCGCAGCGCGGCACTCGGTGCCGCGCTGTGAGCTTGTATATCTGCTATTTTTCAATAGTTAACATTCATGGGGGGCCCGGAGTGAATCCTTGTACCCAGGGCCCAGAATTTGGTGTGACGCCCCTGTATGTAGAATATAGGTTGCTGCCTTCAGGAAGGAGATACGTGTTCCTGCATACATGGTCAGACTGAAGAGGTCCTTTGTCCATCACTCGACTTTGAGGCTTACATAGGGCTGTCACGATATGACATTTTACATGACGATTAATTGTCACTCAAATAATTGGCGATTAACGATTTAATTGTGTTTTTGTCGTTGATAATTACATTTCTGTTTGGCTTTTAGGCTTTGAAGTTGCACATGGTAGATATGACACATAACCTAAATATACAAAGAAATTACTGACATATTTGACAACTTACTACTTAAAAAATAACTTTGATAGTGATGCGACGCGTTGTGAGCTTGTAGATCTGCTATTTCCACTATTTTGGACATTTTTCAACATTCACGATTATGACGATTATGTAAGCAATTTACCCCGAGTGAGAGGACATTATGCTCTCATAATGTCCGCAGTGAGGGTGTTATCGGACGAGGCGCATCACTCAGGACATTATGAGAGCATAATGTCCGACCCCGAGTGGTAAATAGCTTTTCTACCACTTTTTCCCGTATACATGAAAGAAAACACATAGTTGTAACTTGCAAGGATCTTAAGTTACAATCATTATTGCCTATAAAACTTCCGCGAGACAGCAGATAGTTCCACAAACAACATCTTCTACTCACCAACAGATGGCGCCAACTCCATACTAATCCATGCGTCTAGCTTACAGCTAAGCTAACGTCAGTTAGAAGTACCGTTCCGGCCGTAAATAGAGGCTGTTCGCTTCCAGAAAGGCATAGGTTCAGAGAAAAGGGGCTTTAAAGTTGGCGGATTGCATTGGATCCAAATAAATCGGCGACTATAGCATGCACGTTAGTAAACATAGGACCGTTGCCACCGTCATTTGTTGGTTGGGGGAAAGGTGTTCCGACTACCTCCTGAAGTCCCCGGATGTACACTGAGGCGCATTGATCTCGGACACACAACTTTGCGGCAGTTGTCCTCTCATAACCTCCGGAATTTAGCCAATCAGAATCCAGTATTTGAACACGTGACTCGAAAAAGTGGTAGAAGACAAAATAATTGCGATAATGTCAAATAATCACGATTAGACGATTATGTAATAATTGTGACAGCCCTAGGCTTACATTGAGGAGTTTGGACACGGTGGACATTGCTCTTGTCTTTATGTTTTTCATATATGTCATTTTGCTTGTTATGTCAAATGTGAGTATATGTGTCACAGGGCTGCTGGGTCGCAATTAAGACATATTTCAGTGTGAGCTGACAATAAAGTATTGTCGTCAGGCATGCAAACTTGTCGCTTTTCGGCGAAAATCAAAGTTTTGAATCCAAAAAGGTAATTTGTGTGATTTGTGCAAATTCTATGTAAAAATGTTAAGGGGGGTGGAGTAGGAGCGCCATCAGGGGTAAAATAGTCATGGGACAATATTGGTGACATCATAGTGGGCGTGGCCATGTGATGACCAAATGTAGGCTACACTCATTTTTTTCGCCCCACTCACTTTTCTCCCTTAGGGTGTCTTACTGGTATTGTATTATATTATATTATATTATATTATATTATATTATATATCATTATTTTCATATTTAGTGTGAATTTCCTTTTAATGTGCGGTACATTGAGTTTGTTGTGTACTGTATAAAATGCATCATTGTCATGGCAGTAGTTGTGTCTCTACAGGTGATCCTTACAGGCTTTGTAGTTTCAGAGTTAATTTCCGTCTCAGAGAGTTGCTGCTGCAGTCGGTCTCAGGTGTGACCTTGATGGACAAACTGCTTTCCTCAACTGGTGTTGGGATGTTGTAGGTAAGAGACATCTGAAGAAACAAGAAGAGTTTGATTTGTACAATCATGATGTGTAAAGATAGCCTCGTAAACCAGATTCTCTCAGGAGGTGGCTGGTTTAGGAGGCTAATCTAAAGAGCCCTTTTCATACATCATTGCAACTACAAGACATAAAGACCTTTTATTTATTTGTATTATGTGATGATGCTTTTATATATAGGCTATTTATATTCTCTTTTCGACTTATGAACTGCAAGTCCGAGGAGCCCTGAGATATACATTTCACCCTTCTTTTAACTGTAAAGTATTTTTTAAGTTATTAAGAATTTCTGATTTCTGATTCTGAAGAATAAGTTATGTGCAGTATATATAGAACAGACAGGAGCTGACCTGTGCTGAGACACATGCAGTGCCCTTAACCTCCAGGCTGTACTTTCCTATCGCACCCTGCAGCGCCCTCTCCTGGTAAAGCAGTCTGTTGCTATGATCCACATGGAAGACGTCATCACCCTTGGAGGACTTGACGGTCACAGTGCTGGAGCCCTCTTGGGTGAAGACCAGAGTGGAGTAGCGAGCCAGGGCCTGAAGAGCCACTACTGTGTCCTACAAAGCACACACACCACCTCTGACATCAGTCTGTCACATACAGAGCTTGTTGACAGTGTTTTCTGGTGATGTTCACATGCAACAGAATATAATCAGGTCATAGAGCCTTGAGACTACAGTCTACCACAGTACACAAACAAAACCTATTCTTTTGACAAATGTTGGGCACAAAAGCATTTATTTGGCACTTGATTTTGCATAAAGAATGAAAACTTTAAGTGGACGTCACAGATGTTTTCTGCCAAGTACAGCAGTCTCAGAGATATGCGAGTTTCTGTGTACCTTCTACTGAAGACATTTAGTAGAAAAAGAAGAATGAATCAGAAGACTATTCTTGTGGAAACACTTGTATGAGTGCATTAGTATCTAATTCTATGCATATTTAGTTCATTATGTCTATGGGGTTGGCAGTGTCTCAGATAGAACAGATCATTGAGCAGTACCTGTGTGGAGGAGAAGCCACCGTAGGAGTTCTGCTGTAGGGCCAACCACCTCACGATGCGAGCAGCATAACCCAGGTCTGCAGCGCTGGGTTCAGGGCTGGCGAGCTTGGCCAGCAGCACGTAGGAGCTGATCTCTACGGACAGAGAGGCTGAAGTGCCCGCGGAGGTCTGAGTCCAGTGGAGGAAACCTCCTGGGGATCCACCAAGGCACACGAAAACAAAACAAGCATTCATCAAATCAAAATGTATGCACAGTAACATACCAAAGTAAATGTTGCTAGTAATAATTAATTTAAAGTAAACTAAGGTCAGATACTCAAAACTATGAACAATACACTGACAAGAGCAAATAATGTAAATTAAAATTAAATTAAAATATTTTAGCTAATGAGCTAACTTTATTTTATGTGATCTAAACGCATCTCTGTCTTTCTATCTCACCATCTTGTGATGCAATCTTGTCCAGGTGTCCTAGGAGTAGTGAACGTGTCTCTGTGTCTCTCGCCAGAGAGAAGACGTAGGCCAGCAGAGCTGTGGTGTAGGTGTTGGTCTTCATGGACTCATCGATGGCCTCTCTCAGACAAGACAGACTACTTCTCACCACAGGATCCTACAGAGAGACACACACAGGCATTACGTCCTGAATAATCATACACGCTATTGCCAAGTTATTGGCAAATGTGCTTCATAGTAGTAGTCAAAACGACGGTTGTTGTTAGCATAAATGGTTAACATTAGCGGTTAGCTGTCAGTCTATTGAACGGCACCCTTCCCACCCTCCTCAGGGAGATGAAACTGGGTTGCAGTCACTGTTGGGCCCTGTCAGGGCCTTGAAAAGATGAATCTAAAGCCCCTTTTCGACTGCAGCTTTAGCACCACACCACACCACACTACACCACACCACACCACACTGCACCACATAAAAATATCTACATTTTCCATTACACAAAAGTACCCCTATCGGTAAGAAACAAATTGACCCCTTTAACTGTGATTAAAATACAATATAAAGTATTAATGTATTACTATGATAATTATAATCTTACAATAAATGCGAGAAGTCTCTGCGTGTGTGTGTGTGTGTGTGTGTGTGTGTGTGTATGTAATCCGCGTATCTCGAGAACCGTTCGTCCCACCAGCTTCAGATTTGGCACGCACGTTCCCTGCCGCGGTGCGGAGTGCAGTGCCGGGCCTCGACTCGACCCGATGCGTGGTTTTCCCGAACCGCCGCGAAACGTTCGGAATCTCTGTATGCGGAGATGATTGTTGACATCAGGCTGTTTCTGAGGAAACCGCCGCAAGCGCTGACTCATTGTGACATCACTTCATAAAAGGCTCTGACATCACGTACACCACATGAGTCAACAAAAAATCTCTGTGAGTGTGTATGTTGTATGTAATCCGCGTATCTCGAGAACCGTTCGTCCCACCGGCTTCAAATTCAGCACGCGCGTTCCCCGCCGCAGCAGGGAGTTCAGTGCCCGGCCTCGACCCGACCCGATATGCGATTTTCTCATATGTAGTGGAGAGTCAATCTCTCCACTCAAAGAACCTGGGTTATAATGTAACTTTCAGTTCTTTAGTCGCTGAGCCAGTGTCACATAGACAGAACTATACTAACGACTTTCTTCCTCATCTCTCCACTCTAATAGCTCCGTTCCACCTGTGAATGAGCTTCTAAAATGCTGTAAAGGTGACTCACCGAGGGTAACAATTTCATCTCCAGTAACGAAGCAGTTATGTAAGCACTGAGAGTCACTTCATCTGACACTCCACCCTGAGGAAAGGAAACATCAATCAATTACACACACACACACACACACACACACACACACACACACACACACACACACACACACACACACACACACACACCACACACACACACACACACACACACACACACACACACACACACACACACACACACACACACACACACACACACACCAATAATCAACTTTGAAATAGATTTTTGGAAACGTATGATATAAAAGCGATAAAGGTGATATGCTGTACTTTACTCAGTCCATCTCTCCAGTCCGTCTCATACCTTCATTCTGTTGTTGAAGAGTTTTCCCAATTGTTCAAAACAGCCATTGCTCTTCTGTTTACTCTCCAGCCAGGTCTTTGGTTGTTCTATGTTCGACTCGTCGATGAAGACAAAAGACTTAGCTTGGACAAAAGCTCTTAGGACAAATGCAGTCA
Organism: Nannobrachium achirus; assembly: GCF_963921795.1. Classification (NCBI taxonomy): domain Eukaryota; kingdom Metazoa; phylum Chordata; class Actinopteri; order Myctophiformes; family Myctophidae; genus Nannobrachium; species Nannobrachium achirus. The sequence continues at coordinate 43,391,932 of NC_137817.1, forward strand.
ACCTGATGATGGGGAAAAAACACTGGCTAACTCATCTGATTTCTTATTCATATTAGCAGGTTTTTGAGAAAGTGTTTTCATGGATATACCATACATATATATACATAAATTATATATCACTTGTACGCGCTGCCTATTAGCTGTGTTTGTCTGTCTGTGGTGGGCAGGTGGATTATGCCCAAATAGTTATTACACACACACACACACACACACACACACACACACACACACACACACACACACACACACACACACACACACACACACACACACACACACACACACACCTACACACACACACACACACACACACACACACACACACACACACACACAGACACGCACACGCACACTCACACGCACAAAAGTATTTATACTTTTTTATCATTATAATAAGTATATTATATTCTTACCAAGTGTTCCCTTGTCCAGATCCAAACGTGCTGTAGGCACCATCACCATGCTTGTAGTTTAACTGCCTCTGATAGCCTGCGCATATAGTTTATTAATTTGTTATTTTATTATAATAAAGTAATAGGTTTAGTTGACCTTGTGGTTGTTATGATATATAAAATACAGAAGAAAACACAGCATTGGTACAGGTGTGCGTGATCAATGATAAATACAATCTCCAAAATGTTGGCAAAGGATTGCTCACATCTCACCCTGGAAGTAATTCACAGTTGAATTTATTTTCCATAATTAAATTAAAACAATTCGACAGTTTGTCTCACCGCTGCTCAGGAAGGGAATGGCCTTCTCCTTGATGGCCGGTGTCAGCTGGTTTGTGTTCTTCAGGTATTCCAGGATGTAGATGTTGGGAGCTAAGAGAGCCATATTCTGTTCCCCACATCCATACGGCATCCTCAGCAGTCCATCCAGGTTCTTCATGGCACGGCCCAGGATGTCTCCTGTCGTCAGAGAGAGAGAGAGAGAGAGAGAGAGAGAGAGAGAGAGAGAGAGAGAGAGAGAGAGAGAGAGAGAGAGAGAGAGAGAGAGAGAGAGAGGCTGTTAGACTGAAGGACAGTTTATAGAAACAGACAGCAGGAAACTAGCTGAGACCTAACTGTAATGGCATGGGTTTGAATGTGAACTGCATCACAGATTATCTCCTTTCTCTATCCTGTCTTTCCCCACTGTAGTGTGTGATAAAAAAAACTGTCTATTTACCCAGGACGGATACAGAAGAACGCTCAGATCCCGAAACCACAATATTAGGGAGTTGTAGCTCGATGTCCTCTGTCAAAGTCTCTCCTAGACAGAGAAAAACATGAACATGAGTAACAGAAACATCAAACAATCATCTTAGTCATATAAACACTGACAATTACAACGCGGTTATCAACAGCACCCTTCATGTGTTATACACTCCACACTCACCTTTTGGACACATCAACCAGTTGTAGGTCTTAGTCACTTCTGTTCCCTCTGCCTGAAAGGGGTAAAAAGCAGACTTTTTTCAGTCCATTCATTGGCCGCCAAATACCTAGACAAATGTAATAATTAAATGTAATAATTAAACTAAAGCTAATTGAACTTTAAACAGAAACAAAAACAAAATGAAAATCTCAGCACGATCACAACTGCAGCCTACCTTGATTATCAGAGAGCGTGTGACAACATCGATGCGACCTCTCTCTGGCACGTTGACTATCTCGTTGCCACACGATACGTGTGACGCCACCGCCTCAGCACTCACAGTCACATTGACAACCTCTGGAAACATCCACAAACAACAGTCAAGTCATGCCTTGCCTTCCCATCAGCCATCAAACATATAATTTTCCGAATGTCTGTCTGTCTGTCTGTCTGTCTGTCTGAGTGTCTGTCTGAAACAGCGTTTCTCCTCAGTGGCTGGAGCAATTGATCTGAAATCGCATCACCATTAGCATATGAACACAACTAACATAACTGTGAAGGCCGTTTGTCACTTTCACAAATCATATGCTGTATATTAGCATTTTTAAGGTGTATCTACTATCTATTCTGCATCTAGCATGAGGCATATCTATTCTGCATCTAGCATGAGGCAACATGTTTAACCAGATGTGTGTGTGTGTGTGTGTGTGTGTGTGTGTGTGTGTGTGTGTGTGTGTGTGTGTGTGTGTGTGTGTGTGTGTAGGCGGGCGGGGGTGGGGGGGGGTGTTGTCTGGCCCTGTTACAGATGTTGTCCAAAAATCATGCAGATCGGTACACAGTATCTCTGTAGCCATTAAACGAAACAGGTATTTCTTACATTGATGCTCCTACATATTATCATGCAAGCACCAGTTAAAGTTACTTTCCATCCCTCATATACTGTGTGCACAGTGCACACCCCATAACCCACACACTGCACATCATTTCGGAGCTCATATCTTTGAACGGGTAAGGGCTAGTTCTTCTAATTCTAAACTGTGGTACCATATGAAGATAGGGTTCAGGTCTCACCTAAGACAGAGGCATCCATAGTCCAGTGGAAGGTCTTGCGTCCGTTGGCACAGACACAGGAGGAGTACTCTTCATCAGGGATGGCTGTGAGAGTGTAATCTGATGAGGGGCTGGGAGTCACACTAACCTGAGCAAGAGAGACAATGGTTGGATGGAATGGAGGAAGAAACAAATATACATATACTTACTTAAAACACACACACACACGCACGCACGCACGCACGCACGCACGCACGCACACACGCACGTACGTACAGACAGACAGACAGACAGACAGACAGACAGACAGACAGACAGACAGACAGACAGACAGACAGACAGACAGACAGACAGACAGACAGACAGTACCATGATGCAGCTGGACTGATAGTTGAAGACAGTAGCCTTCAGAACAAATGTCTCTCCCCTGACGATGGAGTAAGGCAGGCTGAGTTCCAGGAAGAAGGGCTGGAAGACTTTGAGCTCCTTGGGAGGAGCAAGACCGAAGCCACTTGAGGACAAGCAGAAAGCCTCCGTCTCCCATGTGGTGATGGTGTCAGGGACAGTGAGGGACACGTCCTCTCTTCCTGAATCCCTGGAAGGAAGGATGATGGACAGACAGGTGAAACAATTAAACCTATCTGAGAAACAGAGCCATGACATGTTTTCCAAACCTCTTCCTGTTCTGTGGTTAGCTTATCGGAAGAGATCATCTAAAATTAAGCTAAAACTATGAACTCAATAAACTAACATAATCTGCCCTTCCTTTAAAATAGAAAAGAATGTGCTGTTCTCGCCCTGATGAAGACTTTAACGGCATGGTCGAAACATTGGCCAGATTTTATAGAACGCACATGGCACACCTATGTCACATCGTCGATCCGACTGATATTACCATGTATGGAGATCTCGCAGCCCTCGTAGCCCTACTAGCTGCAAACAATATGCTGAAAAAATGTGATAATCTGCGATTCCAGCAGATGATAACGAAGCGGATGATATTTCAGTCCTTGTCCCTACTATTTATGCCCATATACTGTATGGAGATCTCTGTATCTGTTAAAGTCCTTGTCCCTACAATGTCCATATATGGAGATCCCTGATGTGGTCAGTATAAGCCCATATACTGTATGTGCATACTGGTATGCCCATATAGAATTCTATGTAGGCCTAAAGGCCCTATCCCACTGGGTGCGATAACAATACAAAATATCGTTTTTCAATTGAAGTGATCGGTAGCGTCCACACCACAACGATAAAGCCGTCATAATTGATGTGAACGCCGTCGCCGACATATCGTTATCATTATCGCACCCAGTGGGAAAGGGCCTTAACTGTCAATTCTTGTCCCTTTTGTGCCCATACTGTACGGTATATGGAGCTGAATGTGCCTGAGACGACACACTGAGGCCAGCTGGCCCTCCCTTAAACACATTTGAATATAGGTTTATGTTTCAATATGTTTCAACTTTACTTCCTCTCCTCCTCATTTTATGAGAGCTTGGATCTCCTCTTCCTTTTTAAGAAGAGGATGTGTAATTTTGTAGTTCTGTGCACTCACCCCACCTCCACCAGGTCCCATATCCATGTCTCTGGGAAGAAGGTGCGGATGGTCTGTATGGGTGGAGGAACTGAAGGACCGCCCTCACCAAGTGGACCAGCAGGAGCAGAATCAAGAGTCATGCTATACTCTACTGCTATTGGCGAGTGGTATCGGGTGTTGTATCTGTAGCCAACTGGAAGAGAAAAAGAAAAACGGTAATATTCTCCCAGATGAAAACAGACTGAAAGCAAATGAATTCACACTGGTTGTATACTTACTTCCATGGTCACCATAGTAGTATTCTCTTCCTTTGAATCGGACGCAGTTAGGTAATTTTATAAGCAAATTTGTTGCCATCTTCAGTCCCAGATTCTAGATAAATTATAGTTAGATTAATAAATGTCCTGGTAAAGTATCGGTATCCTATGGTGGCAGTTGAACTGATTATGAAATGAAAAGCAAAGATTTTGCCTTTTGACAATTTAAGTTGAAATCGAGGTGTAGGAATACCTTAAAGACTGTGTGTGCATCCTTGTGATTATCACCATGATGTATATATCTTTTTGATCTCACAGGAAAACATTGTACATCATCTTCAAGTTCATATGGAATATAGTCTGATTTCTTGACTGGCAACAGGTCAAATATCTGTTCAAAGAAAAGAGCTTAGCATCAAAATAACGAAGGTATTGATGATCAACAATTAGTGATGAAAAGATCAGGATCAAATACAAAATATATAATATTCATCCCTAAGGGTACATTTTCAAGGCAGTTTGAGCACAAAGATTGAGTTACAACATCAGAAATAAACAAATTACTGTAAGGCATGATGATGCCAGGTATGTGGAAGGTCTTATACCTTGTCTGCATTGAGCTGCTTTCCTGGCTCCTTGATGCGAACACTCTGGTCGATGGCACTGACACCACACAGTGAGCCTGGAATGGCCGACACCTGCAGTGAATTCCTCTCTCCGGGGATCGCCGTGGATGGAGAGAACTCCAGAACCACCTGACATGTGAACAAAACATCACTATGGATACAGACCTTGACACCTGCAATGACTCATGTGCCCCACCCACCCAAATTGAACACTTCTTCTGACTCCTCATCCTCAACAGTGACCAATGTTACCCAGATCCCTTGAGATCACATTGGCACAAAGGAGAGTAGAGGCCAGATTTTAACTGACCTTATTACGGAAGCATTTCTCTGTGTCGAAGTCTGCGCTGTGAGCAATGACCGTCTCACTGGGGAGGACGGTGTACACCAGCACCTGGAGCAATGGAGCCATTTCTGGGGTGACCTCCAACTTGAAGGAGATCTCACCATCGGTGACTGAAACGCCACAGCAGCGAGAAGAGAAGAGAAGAGAAGAGAAGAGAAGAGAAGAGAAGAGAAGAGAAGAGAAGAGAAGAGAAGAATTTGTAGCTATAGCCTCTTGAGTGATGTGATTGCAATTGTAAATTACTGCAGATTATGCATAGAGAAACACATTTTTCTGAAGCTAAATTAACTTTTTTGAGGTGTTCAATACACCTTTCTATCATTGTCGCGAATGGTGGCATGCTTACTTACCGTACGGTTCCTCAATGTATAGATAACATGTTTTATTTGTTTTCATTTGAATTGTGGTCACTTATTGTAAATTAAACACTGGACAATCAGTGCTGTTGTCTTTGTTGCAGATTGTTTACTTACCTGGAGAATCCAGGACTTGAACACTTACAAGTCCTTCCTTGATAATAGCTGCTCTGGATAAAATCTGGAGAGACACATAAAAGATTACATGTAAAAGGAATTGAAATGAAACATTGGGTGAGGGTCATCATGTAATTCTGTTAACTGCACATCCTACAGATTAAAGACAAGTTCATCAAAATAATCGAAAGTAATCCAATCACAAGATTGAATTAGAATATTCCAGCATGCCGACTGATTGTGTGTGTGTGTGTGTGTGTGTGTGTGCGCGCGCGCGTGTGTGTGTGTGTGTGTGTGTGTGTGTGTGTGTGTGTGTGTGTGTCTCACCAGGTACATCAGATCCACAGGGCCTGCAGTCTCTCCAACTACAGTGTAGTGGATGGTGATGTGGTTTTCTCCATTGCAGAGCAGTGGATTCTCTGTCTTCTTCACCTCCAGTGAGCTCACTGTCTTGGTGTCAACTGTGGCTTCCTGGAATCGGGAAAGTAGATGCTGCCCCTCCTCATAGTATGGTGTTCTGTATCCAGGGTATTCTATCACTGGTGTACCACTAGCCTTGATCACAGCAAAACAGAAAGGACATTTTAATAACCAATTGTATTGCTAAATATTTCCTATTTAATTGTAGATTGTAGTTCTAAAAATTGTTATGTCGGTTTTGTCCATCTGTCGGTCTTTCCGCCCATCCATCATTCTAGCCATCCATTCAACACTTTGGTCCGAGTCACAAACAACTTACTGTATCTCAACAACTAAACTAAAAGTGTTTGTGCGTGTTCATGAACCACAGAAGTTATCCCCCTACTGAATTTGTGACCAAATAGCCTTTCCACTACCAACGACCAACGTTTCCACTTGCATACAATATATCTCAAAATATCCCCCTGCCTCTTGCCTATTCGTGGCCATTTGATATCATTGTAACACCACAACTTGACTTAGGTAACAGTCTACCCAGTTTGTCTGTATTCCTGACTCCCGTACTCCAGTCCACGTGTGCCTAGGCTATCACACAGGCCCATCATGAAAAAAATACCTCAAGGTTTGTTGCTCCATGCTCTGTCTGTGTCAAGAATAAAGTTTCCAAAGGGGTAACGATTAATGAAGAACAACACAAAATATCACTATACGCCGATGATGTATTACTCTACTTGACAGAGCCTACAACAACAATTCCATATCTAAAAACACTTATCTCCAAATACGGGTATTATTCAGGATATAAAATAAATGTTGATAAAACAATGGCGATGGATATTAGTGGAAAAATTTCACAAATATTCAAGACTCAGAGCGAATTTAGATGGCCTAGTGATGGCATTAAATATCTTGGAATCTATATTCCAATATCCTTAGATAATCTATACGACACTAATTATACAAGATTAATTCGGAAAATCAGTGAAGATTTAAATCGATGGTCAGTGCTTCCCCTTTCACTTTTGGGTCGAATAGAAAGTATACGGATGAACGTTTTGCCTAGGCTGCTCTATCCGTTTCAGATGCTCCCTTTGGATATCCCTAAATCTACTTTTGATAAATTGGACAGACTGATCTCAAAATTTATATGGCAGGGGAAACGCCCAAGAGTAAGACTAAAAACACTACAACTATCTAAACAGAATGGGGGATTGAAACTCCCAAACCTAAGGCACTATTTCTGGGCAGCACAATTGAAACCATTGACCATTTGGCTCCAAGATGCAACATATACCCGTTGGCTGAACATTGAAAAGAGCCTCTGTACGGTTCCCCTTGACGCTATGCCCTTCCTAGAGGCCCCACTGAAAGTGGAACAAATGAGTGAATGGACTAGAGTCACCCTTAAAATCTGGAAGAAAATAAGATCGTCCTTTGGAGTATCTGGACAGATCATTTTATTAACACATATTGGATATATAAAGGAGTTTATACCCAATCAACTAGATGCAGGTTTTAGAAATTGGACAGCACATGGTCTCACAAGTATACACCAACTATGTGGGAGGGATGGCCTTAAATCATTTGAACAACTGAAAATTGAATTTGACCTCCCTAAGACGGATTTCTATAGATACCTGCAGCTAAGACACTTTTTAACAAATCATAAAGATTGGAAGAATGCCATGAAACCCACCCCAATAGAAGAACTTCTGTTAATATTCGAATTTGATGAGGAGAGGAGGGTAATTAGAGACTTTTATCAACTTTTTCTAGATCTGTCTCCTAACAATTCCATATATATAAAGGAAAAATGGGAAGCCGAATTGGGTATAGACATACCATCAGATCAATGGGAAGAGATATGCAGTGAAGCACACTTGGTAACTAATTCGAATACTTGGAGGGAATTTAAATGGAAAGTGATAACTAGATTTTTTAGGACGCCGGTGATTATGGCTAAAATGGGACCGACTCATTCTAATAGGTGCTGGAGGGACTGTGGGGCACATATTGGTAACCACACTCATATATTCTGGACCTGTCCCAAGTTAAGACTATTTTGGAAGGAGATCTCTGAGGCACTGAAGGAAGTCTTTGGTCAAGCTTTTGATGTAGATCCCATGGTAATGTTGTTGGGAATGGTACCTGAGGGAATAGAGGGCAGAGCCAAAATATATTTACTCCATATACTACTCACAGCGGCCATAAAATGTATTACAATTAAGTGGTTGAAACCGGACCCTCCAACATACAACATGTGGGTGGCTAAGGTACGTGAAATTTATCAAGTGGAACAAATTACTTACGCCCTAAGACTTCAATCGGACTTGTTCTTTAAAAGATGGACTCCAGCTACACCAATTTTGATGGATCAAACTTCTTCTGTTCCCTCAAATATAAATGTTTTGATTTCTCATTCTGCCCCAGCTCTCTCAATACCTTCCCACTTAGACTCTCTCTCCTCTGCCATATTCACATAGAATTCACATAGAATACACTGTTCTACTGTATCATCTATTCCTAATGTGCGTTTTTCGAATGTGCTTTTGGTTTGTTTGTTTGTTCGTTTGCTTTTTTGCCAAATAATCTCTATTTCCTTTTTTTTTCTACAAGTGGTATACAGCTGAAAAATGTATAAGAAAAAAAAAAAAAAAAAAAAACAGTTGTGAAAATATGTTTATTATATTTGTACAAGTTGCCAAAACTGAAATAAAAACAAAGTTCAAAAAAAAAAAAGAATAAAGTTTCCTGTCATGCTCTCTCTGTTCTCCTGAACCACTCACTGCCTGTTTATGTGTTCCCCTGCATGTTCAGATGTCCTCAGTGTCAGTGCCTTCCCCTTTTGTTTGTCATTAATATCTCCCCTGTTAATTGTGTACTGTATTCACTTGTTACCCATTATGCCTTGTGTATTTAACCTCAGCCTTAGGTAGTGTTGCATGTTCGTCAAGTCTTCTACCTGTATGTTCTAAGCTGCTATAGTGGAGATACAATTCTGTCAGTTATTGAGTCTGTTGTGTCTGTCCGCAGCCTCTCTGCCTTTCCTGTTATCTGTTGCTTGGTTGGTCACCTAGTCTGTGAAGATCCCAAAAAGGTTTGGCATGTGTCTTCACTCTTACCTCAGTATTGATTCAACCATGAATTAATACTGGAATTAATAGACTTTACATCACAGGAGATTCCACTGCGCTGGTCCTATCTGTTGCAGGTGGATGAACACTGCCTCTGACTTACTTTGAGATGGATGTCCCCCTGGGCGTCGCTTTTAGATTGGGATGGGTTGACTGAGAAACTGGCCACACCGTCGCTATCAGTTGTGACGTTCACTATGCTAATCGGTGACCATCTTTCACCTCCAAACATATACACCATCATGCCAGGAATGGGTGTGTTATTCAAGTAAAGTGCTTTGACCTTGAGAGTTGGAAATACACAATTACATTAAACAGAATGCATAAGGCCAGCTTCATATGTATAGAACTGTACTGAAGCAATAGGTGTAAAACCATACTGTATGTTTTTGGACTTACTTTGCCTTCAATCACTGATTGTTCTTTATACACCTTGGGTGTTTCAATAAAGGACAGTTTTCCAATAACATAAGAGAGAGAGATCACTTTCCCTTGTGGCTGTGTAATACCTGTGGAGAAAATCCCTCCATGTTACTTACGTAGTGTGAAACATTTCTTGACACTGACGATAAGCTACTGAATTTCATTGCTTTGCTTGAAATGTGTCCAACCGTGTGAAGACTTGCCTGTTCCGTCTTCCTCTACTTTAGCATTGAGATGCAATTCGTCATTTAGAAGCTTTTGCGCAGGTTTGGTGAAAGTTGACATTTTGATAGTAAAGGTGGCACAGCCTGTCTTGTCCGTCTGTATAGCATACAAAGAGAACATAAAGTCACTCAGTAAGTCAGACAGACAATCAATGACAAGCCTTAAGGCCCATTCCCACTGGGCCAGATAACAGATAGAAAAAATCTCTTTCTCCAGATATTTTTCCATTCAAAGTGGATGGTAGATACAGATAAAAAAAATATCTACCACAGATATTTGCCACAGATACGTTTATCTGTGGTAGATATTTTTTTTATCTGTATCTACCATCCACTTTGAATGTAAAAATATCTGGAGAAAGAGATTTTTTTATCTGTTATCTGGCCCAGTGGGAATGGGCCTTATGTCATAGGTCATAGGTTCTGTATTTGTATTGTCATGTCACCTGTTTTGTCTCTTTATGACATGGTGCAATAATGTCAGGGACACCCTCTGGATTATCTGGGGTAGCCATATAGCTGACATATATATTTCGCTGTAGTGGTCGGCACAGCTCCACTTCTGCCTTACCAGGTACAGGCTGTCCATAGGTATACCTGATAACATAAGGAGTTAACATCCCTGTCTTCTATTTATTTGATCCTTTTCACCCATACAATAACAAATATATGTACAGTATTTCAATAGCTTGCATGTTTCAAAATCTACAATGTACTCAATTCTTCATACAGGGTTTTTAATCCAGAGCGACTTCTTACTGTAAGTCACTCTGGATAAGAGCATCTGCTAAAAGCCTAAATTGTGACAAGATAAACACGAGGTAATACATCAAATGTGTAGAAATAGTACAAAATATATCCTCACCCATATCTAGTCTAAATAGATATCTGACCATTTCTCAATGTTTTCTCAATATAAAACTCTCAAGAATATCCAAATATTTACAGTACATTTAAGCTAAGAGAAGTTTACGTATCTAGCACTTACGTTGCACAAACTTCAGCTGTGAATTCCTCTTGTTGAATGCTGATCTCATCATGTACTTCGACCTTTACATCAAATTTGGGCAAAACTGGGAAACATTTGTACAATTGTAAAAATGACAATTCAAGACAATTAAATGTACATATTTTCATATTTATGTTTAACATGAATGGGTAGATGTTAGGTGAGATGTGTTTCCGGATATAAAAAAATATATAATTTGAAAATCCATTTCGGATTCTTGAAATACATGGTATTCCTGCATATTGTTCAAAATATATAACAATTATTGTAATTGGAGGCTTCAATAAATGTCTCCCAAAATGAACAACCTCAAGCAACCTCACTTACTGTATTTCTCCACCTTGAAGTAATGATCGATTTCCCTATCTATTTCTCTATCATGAACAATAACTTTGTATCTTCCTTCACGGGCCTCAGGGTTCAACGAGTAAGAAAGCTGCAGAATCTTTCCATTAGATGTTTGGTTCACCCACTGTCCAATCCGGTTGTTATTAGCATCCTGTTCAAAGATCAATGTTGGGGAGGAGAGGGGAAGACAGGAGAGGAGGTGGTTCAGAAAGTAAGTCAAAATATTGGATAGGGTCCTGCACATCTTTAGAGTGTAATAACAATCATCATAATCACATCACAGATTTTCAATAAGCAAAGGAGAAGCCCATCAGAATATGTAATGATCCAGCCTTCTGTAGGTTGGCTTATATAGTTGTTTAAACTAAAGTATAGTTATAGAATTGTGTATTCTTGAATGACAAACATGCACATAGTTGCAAACTATTCTCCGGTGGATAAACATGACAACTTGCACCTTTCACTTTTTGGATATGAACATCAAAAACAGGTTAAAATCAAATGTGTTGTGGATATTGTTACTGTATATTCAATACAGTGAGTCTTACCTCAATTTCAATATCGTACTGCAAGGAGAAGAAGAAAAGGGGATATTGGTTAAATAGAAAACTAATCTCTGAATCAGTCTCACTAATTCAATTTCAATTCAAAGAGCTTTATTGGCATGAGGAAACATACGTTTACATTGCCAAAGCAAGCACATGCAAACAGAGTACTCTATGGACATGAAATATTCACATTTATACAGCATACACACTCTGTTTGATAGGCTATAGTGAGTATAATGGATAATACAGTGATACATTTTCTAACTAAAATGTGCATGTTGATCGGCTGAAAACAGACACATTGTATATAATCATAAAATAGAATTAGCCTATTACAACAAATTCTAATTCAAGTTTCATTGTCATTATAAGAGATACTGCATTTAGACCTAACCCTTTTCTTTGGGGCGTGGTAGACCAGTTTTTCCCAAACATTTTATCTCAAGACCCAAAAGAGAAATTAGATGTTTGCCCGGGACCCAAATGAGTGAAAATAGCTCACATATCTACAAGCTATTTTCACTACTTATTAATTATTTTTATTTTCATTTAAGGAATTTCTTTTTTTGTTTGTTTTAAAGTAATCAGCTTCAAATCCTAATACATGTTGATATACAGTAATAGGCGATTTATTTGCATGTGTATTTTGTGTGGGCTGATTCATGTTATGCACATGTAAGACCTTCAACAGGAGCCTCCGCATTGAGCAGTTTGTTAAGCCAGGTTAAACACAGGTCATGTCAAAGAGCACACTGCTGCAGGTTTGGTTTATCTGTCATTACTTACTGTAAGTTACCATCATCTTTAAGGTCACTGACCCTTGAAACTGGTATAAAAAATATTCTACTGGGTATGGCTATATCTCTCTATATATAGATGTAGAGATATAGATAGATTGGCTCAAAGCCTCAGCCTGATGACTTAAAAGTCTAATATCCCCCAGTCCATAGTGATATCTCTTTGATCTAGCGGGCATTACATACATAAGACGCCTAAGGGCGAAAAGCGACCTCGGGCAGGACGGAATTCATTTGCAAGTGTGATTCGTGTTACGCTTGGTTGTTTAAGTTGGACAAAATGTGGACCAAATATTTCCCCAAATATGGACATGACTGACGTCTGACATCATAGATATCTTATGTTATAGACCACATGAGACTCACACAATATGTCCATATATGGGCATTCCAAGCTATGGGCTCAATATTGATGACATCAGGGATCTACATATATGGGTATACAAGGGACAAGGACGGAATGTGATGTCACAATGTGATGTCACAATGATGTGATGTCACAACAGGTCAGCAGCTATAGACATTGAGGTGTTACATATCTATGGAACTACGGCCAAGATGTGACGTTTTCATAGTTAAGGTCGCACTTATTATTATTATTACACATTTTCTGTATAATGATGCTCATGCTGTGGAAGTAATTTGAGTAGCTATCACTCACCATCTCATTGATAGGTGTGAACTTGGTGTCCACGGTAACGACTCTGAATTTCACTGAAATACAGGAATAGATAGGAATGAACAGCATGCATAAATGGTAAATGGAACTTGCTACTATTGACTCAAAACGTAAATACAAATACATTATGCATAATCTGAGCTAGTTGTTGAGTTAAGCCTCTTTTCATCCATGTTACACTGTAAATGTCATACTACCAGTAAGGCTCCCTAATCGGGAGATAAGCGACCGTAGGTCACTTATCTCCACAAATAGGGCAAAAATGTGTTTTGCCAAAATCTTCCTGATCCATGTTGATGACATGAGTGTAGACATACTGTGTAGTGATTTTTGTGATTTTAGGGCAAAATCTGTAGGAGCAGTGTCCAAAAATGTGTTTTGAAAAATCGGCCTGGAGGTGGCGCTATATGGGACAGATTCATGTTGATGGGATGAGTGTAGACATACTGTGTACCGATTTGCGTGATTTTAGGGCGAAAATTGTAGGAGCAGTGTCCAAAAATGTGTTTTGCAAGAATCGGCCTCATGGTGGCGCTAGAAGAGGGCCATGTGAGAAATGTGGGGTGGGGTCTCCGCGCCGGCAAGGCGGACGAATAGGTACCGGCCCCGGCTGTCCCGGTCGCTCCTAGCCGGAGTTACGGCATTTTATGTGAGCTGATCTGAGCCTCTTTTCATCCATGTTACACTGTAAATGTCATACTATCAAAGACAGTGTTACCTGTTTGTCCAGGGAGGTAGATCGGTTTATCTGTTTGGATGAATGTCATGGGTTTGTAGTATTTGAACATGATTTTCCTGACTTCTCTAGACAGGAATGTTTGGCCTTTTACTACAACCTCAAGACTCGAAACCAGTTGATTCCTCACCGCTGGAGCCTGTGATGGATACATTAACAGATACATATTGATACCCCAAATTCCTTTGAGACGTCATCCAGAGCTCATGTGTTATGATGCAAAATCCACTCATATTAAAAGACAAAATTGACCCAATTAAACGTAACCAGTTGTAGCAGTGGTTGCATAATGCAGACATACTGCAGTTGTATATAAGATATATTTCTGTTGTTGAATTGGGAATTTCTGAGCAAAACTTAAGCAGCCGAACCTGGAATAGTCCACAGTGGTGGAATGGTTTGTCAGAGGTCTTCTGGAGGATTGTTGTGTTCGTGTCATGTATCAGCACGATGGTCATGGTCAAAGTTTCATTGGGCTTCAGCAAATCCACACAGAACTTGGCCTCAGAGCCTGCCTCCATAACTGCAGGAATGGTCACCATGTATTGCCTATAATACAAAGAAAATAAGAATAACTAAATATGGAAATTGTACTATTCCGAGAACAAAATATCCAATCCAGGAAGCATTCAAATCCAGTGATACTGCACACCTTTACATTTTACATGCTGTTATTGTTTTAAAGCTGATGTGAGGTGTGGAGCTAGACTTACGGTCCTGCTGCTGCTTGACTGATACAAATCCATGTTAAACAGGCAGATAGAATCCATGTCCACATCTTAACCCTAGAGAGAGCCATGACTGAGGGGGGACAGACTCAGTGATCATCTCTATTAAATAGATACTGCTACGTAGCCTCCTCCCATGCACGCACGCGCACACACGCACATGCCGACGCCCACGCATGCATGCACTCACACACAATGGGAAGAGGGACAATGTGCAAAACTCCTATGTTGTGTTCCAGGTTCCAATTGATCATTCATATAGACTTCAGTCTGTGCTTTGAGGGTAAATTACAGGGACAACTCGATTGAAAGCCCACTTACTGTAATTTTGCACAAATGTTTGCAAACCCAAGTTTGTACAGTAGTCTGCTCATGAGCTCTCGCTGTCCTAACACAGATGATATTCTTACTGAAGTCAGTTAAAGATTTACATTGACATTTGACATTGTTGACTTATTTTATAGCATAATTAAATATAGCCTATATGCCAGCATTCTTAATTTCCTACCCATGTATATCAGTAGTATTCATTCATATTAGTTCTCCCCTACTGCTACAGTAGGCCTACTTACTGAGCTCTCTACTAATGGTGACTTCATTCAGTTGAAATTCAATACAAATGTAATTATAAAAAAGGGAAAGCAAGTGTTGTCAGAAGCACCTATAGCTGTACGTTACTCAGCAGTCATGCGGCGAATAGCGTTTCCTTTACCACAAACAAAAAGGTTAAACTACAGGGATAAAATCTAAAAAGGCCTATAGTAAATACTCATTGAAAATGAACTATGAACCATTGGTAAACAGCGTAGGATGTCCCAGGGTCTTGTTCGGTTAAAGCAGAAATAAGCAGTTTTCTGCTGACATAGGCAGGAATCATGCAATTGCTTATTTTAAAAAATATATTTTAATTTTATTTCATTCAGGCGGCTAACAATGCTTCCTAAAGAAATGTTGTGTGTGTGTGACACTTCCTGGGGCTACAATCTGACTCCAAAACTATTATTTTTTATCTGTGAGAAGTTCTGTCATTGGTCGATTAAACTGGGTGCCCATCCAAAATAACAGAAAAATCAGGACCGCCTCTTGTTCTTGTTCAGATTGGTTGACCTGTCTGTCAATCCTGGTTGGCTGGTTCATGCACCAATGAGCTGCTAATGACAGAGCTTCTTACAGATAAAATAATAGTTTTGGAGGCAGACTGTGGCTCCTAGAAGCGCCAGAGACTATATTTTTTTAGGGAGCATTGTTAGCCGCATGAATATAATACAATAAAAATAAAAAATAAAAATAAGCAATTGCATGATTCCTGCTTATGTCAGCAGTAAACTGCTTATTTCTGCTTTAAAACATGTTCATTACAGCAATAGGCTACTATAACACACTAGAACCACCATTATCCATGCCAGTCAATGTTAGGATGTAGATTTTAATAGGTGTCCTTTATAGGCCACTTTAAGTACAATGTACCCATCCCAACATGGTTATCAGCTTAATTTTGTTTTCAGAGTAAAACCGGCCTGAAACGGATCTGATTGTCATGGTTAAAGGACCATTGTTATGAACATTGGGGTCACTTTCATCAAGCAGCATTAATATAACATATTAACACTGGTCGGTTGAATTTAGGACAATATTCTGCAACATTGCCCTTTACTCTGAGTATGTTTGAGCTGACCACACAAACAGCACAGTGCGGCCTGATAACGTCCTCAAACATCCATAGCTGATTAAACAGGGTTGCTTAAAACACTGTTAACCTAAATGGCTCACATAATCAATCTATAACTAACATTGACATAGCATACAGTATCCACTCACTGGGACCTAGCAAGGGCAAAAGGTTAAGATTGACAGCTTCTTGGAATGAGAGGAGCACTCAGTGATGACTTGCATATTTGAGTGTTTTGCATGACGTACATATTTGAGTGTTTAATGAATAAGGAGTCAGTCATGGGGCTCAGAAAGAGGATTAGCATCAATCTAAAAGTATTCAAAATAAAATATGCTATATCTGAACATAAAAAATACATGTATTTTAACTTTAAAGACATATTTTTATATATTATACAGTAAATAAAACAATTTAGATACATACACACATACCGTAGGCCTAAGATAGCTAGATTCTGTAGATTTAGTCAACCACACACTAAATAGTATTTTCCCTATTGTTGTGCTCTGTAATGTAGAACAGTTAGTGGTTCTGTGACATCCGTTGACATAGCAGCTCTGAAAGGGTGAAATAACTTGCTGTACAGGTCGAGGTGAGACAATTGTAGATGTATGTGCGTGCAACTGTGAAAATAGAATGGATAACCCCCCTGGAACCTCCTTAAGGATAAACATTGAGAACTGTATTATTTACTTGGATTATACTTTTGTAAAAACTATAGCATATTTAACATTTTAGTTTCATCACCCATGGTTTGATTAATTTCAGTCATCATGAACATTTATTTGAAATAATAAGTGGTACAGTATTGAAATGTATTTCTTTATTACACACACGCAGGTAATCTAAAAGGCACTTGAATCTGTAATATCTCACAAGTGTAAACTTATAACCATACAACTCAGTATAATGAAACAAGACAAAGTCAACAAGGAACAAAGTAGGTTATCGAGTAGCAAAGAACACTGAACTCTTCAGTGATCACGATTTTTCTATGACAATGAAAAGTCTCTGGAACAAAGTTGTCTTCAATTGAGGACAGCACATCCTGTACTATATTCCATAGATTACCACTTGACTAGATGACTACACAAACCACATTTCCTGAAGGGGAATCATTCTGAGTTACAAATAACAAATATCTTTAACATTCTTTGCTAAATTCTTATGGAGAATGACAGTATTAAAAAATATATAAACAAAATACAATATCTGGACTGGACATCTGGAATGGACATAATAATGTATGAACTTACTACTAAAGCCAATGTGCCAATCCATCCAACTAAAACAAGCACATGTGAAGTACAAAACACACTTTGTGTTTACAAAATAAAATCAAGCCGACCGCATTCTTATGAATCTATCGCAGAGTACATTCATAGCCGCTCACCACAATGTTTAAGTACCAGCGTACCCGTGTTCTGTACGTTTCTGAACCATGCAACTGTCCAGAAATTAGCAACAAACAAACAGCAGTACAACAAACATTCTGGTCAATGATCTAATATCTACATTGTAAGTGCTTTACGATTAGACCTGGGGACATTGTTGATTGAAACCTCCTCTCGATTGCTTTGAGCGAGCAAATCCATTTTAAAATTCCCTCCAGGCCAGTCCCGTTCACACGACATGTTCGATATGTCCCTGTCACCTATGGCTGATGAAATGAAGTACATTTTTAAGCAGAAAGTCATGTTTCTTGTGACATGCACTGTGACACAATGCGCTAATAGGAAGGTGCACTTGTGGTACTGGCATCCAGGCTGTGTTGCTAGAATAAGCTCTTAACCCAGAGAACGTCACAGTAGTTAGTCTTCCTTTTTATCTCCACCATCCTGAAGATTCTGGGCAAAAAAAAGAATGAAATGTCCAATTTGTCCATGAGATATTATAATAACATGTAGGACAGGTAGGCCTCCATAACAAACGTTCTTGTTTATTTCTGGGACAATGCGCATTAATGAACATTCAATAAAATGTACAAGAAGTGAATCAATTGAACATGATGTCTTGTCAACCAGATTTAGCCAGAAGCTCATTTCGATCCGTAACTGTACTGGTATTAGAAATTGTAATATTCTGACACCGTAACCAGAGTTTGTCAGAAGTGACTGAGTAGTCATATAATCTAATCGGTGTTAATGTTCTTAAAGCTACCCGTCATCTTTGGCTGAATCAATGATTGAACAATTATTATCAACTCCACTGAATTCCAACTCTGTTCTCCAAAATCCCAGCAATTAAAATATTCATCCTCCAAAATCCCAGCAATTAAAACATTCACCCTCAAACTATTTGGGTGGAGTGAAAACATTGATATTGCAACATAAATCTCACACGTTAATCAAATCATGAGATCTTCAGCGCAGCTTACAGAACTTGGTTCTGCCTCGTTCCTGCTGTCATGCCGTTAACCACAGTAAAGCACTCCCTATCGTGTAATATTGCTTAATTAACCACTGATTCTGGAATAATCTATGCCAAGCTGAATTGTATCAGCTGTTTTGGTAGGTAATGAATCCAATAGTAAAAGCACTGGTAATGGTTGATAGGGGGGACTGCCCCATAGGTCGAACTCCCGATGGGTCGACTGAAGTTAGGGTTAGGTTTAGGTTTAGGCATAGTTTTACTGAGGTTAGGGTTAAGGTTAGGTTTAGGTGGTCGGACCAAAAGGAGTTCGACATGTTACCGTTGATGGGTTGTTAGGGCATTGGTGGGCACCCTTTTCGGCACAAGCCTGTCAAGATCATGAGTCGTGGCAAGTGAGGAAATCTTCTCACCTGGAGCGCCTGGTGTTCTTTCAGCAGTCTATCATACTCCGTAGTCAGGCTGTCTGTCTGACTCTTCATTGCTTCCACCTCTGACTGGGACATCTTCAGGGCTTGAGAGGAAACACATTCAAACCAGAGTTATTATAGCTTTGGATTTTTGGGTTAAATGAGGGTTTCCTCATTTAAGGTTAGTTTTTGAAGCGGTGAAAACCGCTTCCTATGAGTGGCTTTGTGTGTATCATGCCCATATATGGTCATTTTAGTCCAGAATGAACAGGCTTTTTCAAAAACAGAATGCCCGTTTAATTACCATATATGGTGATCTCAGTCCAGAATGAACAGGGTTTTTCAAAAACACAATGTATGTCACCTCATGTCCATATATGGTCACTCCAGGCCAGAATGAACAGGTTTTTCCTGTCCCGTATGTGCAAAATATCAGTCCAGAATGAATAGGCTTTTTCAAAAAGCAAAATGTGTGTCCCATGTAGGGTGACCAGATCCAAACTGGTTATTCGAGGGACAGAAGTATTGTTTGTGTGGGACAATGTGGGACGGGCAAGCAGGGTGGTTAATAGCAACTTAGGCTACTTAAGTTATTAAATGCTTTGAGGTCATTTGATACTGCCTATCGTTTTGTTTGTAACCTGCTCTGTAGCCTAAGCCTAAGGAATATTTCTCACGTTATTTTAACAGGCTTAAAGCATCCAATTATTAGGAGGATACCCAACCCTATAATTTATTCGTGAGAGAGCAATGCTGTAAGTTTCTAGCTCTAGCTTGCTCACCTATGAACACCTGCGCATTGATTATTACTGGAGCCTGCCAGTCTCAATGTGGGACAGGGTCTCAATTTGTGGGACACCTGAAAAGTCATGGAAATGTGGGACTGTCCCACGCAAAGGGGGACATCTGGTCACCCTAGTCCCATGTCCATATATGGTAATTTCAGTTCAGAATGAATAGGCTTTATCTGTCCTGTACGTCCAGAATATGTGTGCAGTGTCCCTCCCGGTCAGATGAATGGATACTTTGAGGATTGGTCAAGCTTCACATGATAATTTGGCCTTCAGGTTTTATCTGTCTTGTACATGCAATAGGTCTCACCTATTGCAGCAATGACAAATAGCCGCATAAGAGCAAAAGCAAAGGCACAATAAGAATATACAGATGCTAACAGAATGGTAAAAAGGAGCATTAAGGCAGACAAGAGTAAATACATTGAAAATCTAGCAGAAGTTGAAAAATTTAGTAGGCCACGAAGTAACAGAAACTGAAATAATTATAGAGGGATGCAGTTGACAAACAACTAAGAGACCAGCAAGCAGGACTTTTTATATATATTTTTAAAACATATTATACCGGCTGTCATACCGGCTCTCCAGACAATTCTATACTAAGATTCACCGCTACACTTCGAACCGAGGTTTGATTTTTGTTAAATGTTTAGTTTTTATATTTTAGTTTTCATATTACTAGTTTTTCTCTTTCCTCCTTTCTTTTATAATATGGTTTATAGATTTGTCGGGACAAGATTAAGAACTTCCAAATATTAATTATAAATATTTAAACAGTGCCAACCATAGATACACATACATGTGCAGAGAGCTTATAAGCACCTTACTTCACGGTTCACTGCAACCTACTTTGCAAAAAAACATCACTGGTGGATTGATTACTTTAAATCTTTTACATTTGACACAGACACCAACCAAATCTCTTTGCCGAATATAGCTGATATACAAGCCCACAACCATTGTCAGCTGGTAGAGCTGACTGTTCACCTATAATGACAGCAATGTAAGCAAATGACTGGCATGCGTGTGCATGAAGACATGTCAACTAACCATCCTCTGCTGTCACCAGCTCTCCTTTCAGGCTCTTCACCTCCTTTCTTAACAGTTCCATCCCCTCTGCTGTGACCTTGTCACCTTTCCCATCCACCAGAGTCTGAAATACATTACCATGACAAGTCATATACAGGCCAACACCAAGTATATGGACTGGTATATGTAATAAATAACAAAGTTATGAAAATGACTGAGCCAAGGCAAATAGAATGTAGAATTGTTTGGATACCAGTCTTGGAAATGCCTCCGATCCCATCTAAAATGCAGGCATCTGAGAGCTATGCGAGTCTATGCACTGATCTTATATCAAGTAATTTGTCCCGCAATAG
This sequence comes from Nannobrachium achirus, assembly GCF_963921795.1. Lineage (NCBI taxonomy): Eukaryota > Metazoa > Chordata > Actinopteri > Myctophiformes > Myctophidae > Nannobrachium > Nannobrachium achirus. The sequence continues at coordinate 43,413,257 of NC_137817.1, forward strand.
CTCAACAATTCTTGTTTATTTCAAATGTTTTTAAGATGATGTTGCGCTACTCTTTCATACTGCTACTGTACTATTTAAACGTCTTATTTTACTAAATTGTGGCTGCACTATAGCTATTGTTATAGGAATTGTTGGAACTAGATTCATTTATGACTTAATTTATGACTGACTGTCAAACTAGTGTTAGTAAAGAATATTATATGGCATTCACTCTTTCTATGTATTATTTGTTAATGGTTTACAAAGGGCCATGCAACAATGCAATGCGTTGCTGTCGGGTGAAAACCTTGTGTCTAAAACGGTTCCTTTTTTTATTACTATTTTAAAAAAAAGTAAAATAGTGGAAGTAGCCGATCAAAACTCACAACGCAGCACGACACATTGTGAGCTTGTAGATGTGCTACTTTTTACGACACTTGCAGGATGAAGTAGGGCATTATTTTATGAAAATAAATTACAAAGATGAAATATGGAGAGCAGAGGCTTCTGCCCGACAGCAACAAATAGAAATATCACATCCATTCAGGGTTAGTATTATACAGCAGTAAAGACAGCAATAAAAAATGATAAAATACATGTATACACTATTATAGATCAATGCATCAATCTGGTACTGCACTGCGTGTAACAGCCTTCTTTATTGCTCCCTGCCCAGAAATCTTAATGATTGTATTCTGCCATCAAGCTACCTTTTTTAGCAACTCATTGTCCTCCATGTATTTCTTGGCAGTCTGGTTGGCACTGTCGGCCTGCATCTGAAGAGCGGCGGTGGTACCAGAGGCTGCTGCCAGTTGGTTGATCAGAGTGACCACTCGTCTCATCACCCTGCAGGAAAGGAAGGGATGTGATCATAAAACAGAACACCTTTTTATTTTATTTTTATCGGCCCCCATGTGCCCATGCAATTTGTAGATGAATGAAAATGTATTTAGTTCATGTGTTTCAGAAATTAATTGATTCAAAGTATAGTCATTTAAATACAGTTTTGTTTCATTGTAATTCAAATATATATTATATTATGTTTTTCATAATAAATTTAATTAATTATCCATACTAAATATTGGGTATGGGCTGGCTTACTCTGATTGCTTGGTGACAGAACAACAATGGCAACTACAGTACCAGAGGGGACTGCAAGGTACCATACAGACAGAGTGTGTTTGGTGATACAGTCTTCTCTGTTATAGTCTCCCTACCGAAGTAAGAGAGACCACCAAACTTGATGACGGTCTAACACTCACAGCTAGGGCTGTCACGATTATGACATTTTACATGACGATTAATTGTCTCTCAAATAATTGCGATTAATGAAGTTGCACATGGCAGATATGACACATAACCTTCATATAATACAAAGAAATGACTGAAACAGTTCTACTGCCAGATTTATTATTTATTTATTGGGGCTGGTGCCAGCAAAAAGCAGTTTACCTTTGCGACGTTAGAAAAAGATCTATTCATTAATTTCAAATGATTTATTTTTATTTTTATTTATTATATGTGTACTTTAGCCAAGCTGGCGGCAGAGGGCAGCCTTATGCAAAGAATAGATGTGAATTGGGCCGCTCCGCTTGCCGTCGTTCAGAGCATAGAAATGCATAATCTAGATCAGGTCCACTGAGAACAGCCAGGAAGTGAATTGGACATCATTGATGTTTACGTGTGGTGGATATTTGAAAGCAGCATTACGGGAGATGTTTTTTCTGTAGACACCCGCGCGACCTCTCATCAGCTTACAGTCATCAGACAAGGTAAAAGAACGAGCGTTCGTATTGGCAACGAGCTGGTTCAAAATTGGGGCGAACGAGAACGTCCGAAGCGGTAAAAGAGTTAAAAAAGAACATTGATAGTGGAAATAGCCAATCTACAAGCTTGTGATGCGACGCGTTGTGAGCTTGTAGATCTGCCATTTCCACTATTGAAAATGTTTGAAAATATATGAAAATCTTTCAACATGGAAACGAATAATTTGCAATTAGACAATTATGTAATAATTGTGACAGGCCTACTCACAGCCAGAGGAAGAGGGAGAAGCCAGAGATGTAGAGGTTCCTCTGGGCTCTGAAGAGCTTCATGTGGAGGTGGTCAAACATGTTGGGGTGCAGCTTGGCATCCTTGCCGTGTTCCGCAGCCGAATATTTCCTCACCTCACGCACAGCATCTGAAGTAACGAACGAAGGAGTAAGAAAGTCACAACTAGCTCCTTTTTCCTTCCTACAGTAGTGTTTTACAACATAGTTATCCTTTGTGCTGTTACTGTGTATCCACGATGCAAATCAGCACAAAGCTGCGGTATTTGTGCATATTCAAATGTTTAAAGCAGGTGCTGGGCCAATAAAGACAGCAGTGAAAACATCAAAGAAGGTCCACACATTAGTATCCATCTGACCCGTTAATTAGGGATGGGTCAGATAAATCGATTTAAATCGATCCTGAGGATAAATATTTATTTTATTTTTGGTCAAGCTTTACTGCCATCCAAAGGCTGACCACAGTAACTACATTTTATTATGGGTGTAATATTTTCAGTTCTGCATTAGCATTGTTATACTAATATAACTCAACCATTATTTACCAGTAAGACTCCATAATGGGGAGATAAGCAACCGTCCTGTCACTTGTATACACAAATTGGCCTTAGCAACCTCATGGTGGCCCTAGAAGAGGGGCATGTGAGAAATCAGGGGCGGAGGTTGTGGTTTGCCAGCCAAGGAGTGTGTGTGCAAAGTTTGGCATGGATAGTGGCAACAGTGCCGGAGATAAGAGTAGGGCCAAAAGTGTGACGTGACGGACAGACGGAGGGACTGACTGACTAACAGACAGCTGGTGGAGGCTTTCATATTAACTTGCAACCTGACGTTCGCAATAAAGCACATATGGTCAACCATAAGGCTAGTATGTATGTGATCAGATTCATGAGGATACCAGAATAAATGTAGGTCTTCACTGCTGTAGTGTTTTCTTAATGGTTCAGTTACAACAATCTTACAATAAATTCATGAAGGAGGAGGGTCTTCAGTCATTCAAATCCATACCTGTCCTGTTATGAGACCAACCCATAACACCCAACCCCCATATCTGCGTTAACATCAACCCGAACCTCACCTAAAAAAAAAAACAAATGTATGTGCTAAATAAACAAATTGTTTACATTTTTGTTCTTTATTGTTGATTAACAGGAAAAAAAAAAAAACGCCCCTGGATGTTGCACCTCGCCAGGATTTTAAGAACGAAGGGATATTGTTGTCTTCATGTATTATTGTGTTTTTTAAAGAAGAAATTCGTCTTCACTTGCTGTGTGTGTAAATAATTGGTTGGTTGAGTATGTGTTACTTATGTGGGCCATATCATGGGCCATGATGTGTTATATTTATAATACAGTGATAGAATATGTGCACATTATGAGGGAGGGAGCGACATAGGAGAAACTGTGATGCTACAAGAGTTTTTCTTCCCTTTTTTGCATGTTGATCTACCTGCCCCCACCTCAGGTCAACCCTGGGGGTTATAGATCAACCTACACATCACTACAGCACATTAAATGCAATTTATTTGCACAGCCACAAGTGACATTTTAAGCCGTCTGAAGTTTGAGGGGCATTAGCTCAAATCATAACTTGTGAATGTGCCAATAAATTGAGCTACAGTGTGTGAACCTTGTTTTATATTTCTATCATAAGAAGGACAGCCCTGTGATGTTGAACGATCAGACCGATTGGTCCACATTCATATGGTTAAACGTTAAAATGTGTCTTTTCACATCTGGATTTAAGGGGATCATTAACCACAGATTTTTCTTTCCTGTTATGCAATTAGTCCATGTCTTGCTTTGATCCCAGGGTGAGGTTGAAGCCTCGTTCTCAGGCATGAAACTAATTTGAAATCCAAATGGTTTGTGGTTGTTCTCTAGCAGTTCTTTCTTGTTCATGCTTAATCTGATCCAACTGTGGATGAAAAGCCCTTCCACTTTAACTTGGGTATGAGCCATCGAGAAAGCCAGAAAGGTAATACAGCGCAGCAGACTGTTGATGTTAAGCTTACCGAGGAAGAGGACGACGAGGATGATGATCATGGTGAGGAACATCTTGTTCGAGAACCTAGCGATGCTGTTCCAAATGTTCAGTTGGAATATACTCTGCCATCTTCAATGGGCAGCAAAAGGGGTATTCAAAAACAGACCTCATAACCATGATGTTAAATTAATAATATTTTGCTTTTGAAATCACATTTGTTAAAAAAAAAGAATAAAGAAAGAAATCACGTCATTTGCATTGTTGCTGCTGACCAACTCCTACATATAAAATATTTAAAGGAGTAGTTCACCCTAAAAAATACTTTTTTCTATCAATTACACACTCCATGAAACCTTTTGTTTTTGCATTCCTAAGCCAATAATTTGATGAGCGGCGGGAGACTCAAATGCAGGTCAATTGAGTCGACTCCGCAGGTCATCTTCAAATGATTGGCTTATGGATGTGACAAAAGAATCTCCATGAATTCATGGCTTCGTGGGGTGTGTAATTGATAGAAAATACTCCTACTCTGGATCTGGAACGCAGCACAAACCACATACACGCACACGACACATACAGACACTTTTAATTATAGCCTACCTCCTAGCTGAGATGAATGGCAGACAGAAGATGAGGAGGATGGCGATTTCCACATAAAGGAAGAGGGCAACAGCAGTCCATTGTAATGTCATCTCCAATGACACCTTCTGCAGAAAACCATACATCACAAATGTTCCTTAATTCTAAAACAAGCAACTGAATGAGGCAACAAACGGAGAAAAAGCAAGATCAATTGCCCTACAAGTGGATGTAGTCTAGCCGTCTACTCTAACTCAACAATATAGCCCCTGTTTACTCAAATATTTTACTTAAGCTTCTTAGTCACTCTGTGCAAAGTTCATACCTTAAAGGCCCAATCAGTGATACAAACATAAAATGGGTAGCCCAGCCCCACAAAGAAATGCCAATGTCAATTTTTCTTTCTTTTTTTTTTACACTCACACAAGTACTATTTGACATAATCACAATTGTTATTATTTGCATAATCGTCATAATAATTTGATTTCCATGTTGAAAGATTTTCACATAGGGCCCAAACATTTTCTTAAATAGTGGAAAAAAGCAGATCTACAAGCTCAAAAGTTAAACGCCCGTCACATTGGCTATTTACCAAGCCTAAAACCAAAACAGATTTTTTTAATTCATAATGTTCCAATGCTCAACGACAGAATCACAATTAAATTGTTAATCACAATGATTTGAGTGATCATCAAGTACAATGTCATAATCGTGACAGCCCTACTTACCAGATCTACGAACAAGCACCTAAATGTTTACTGCTATCATTGTATATTATTATTGCTGTATGGCTTTTATTGTGTTATTGTGTGATGTGGAGAGGACTTTCCCCTTGAGGACAATCAAGTCCAAAATCTAAATCCTTGATAATTATATAGTGCCATACATAACATTTACTGGTTACTGCTATTAGCATTATGTATATAGACTTTGGTTCTTATTCTAAATTCATTCTATATCATTCAGTACTCATTTATTTATCCAATTATATTTTCTATATTCAATCAATATTCTGTAAATATAAAATATATCCCACCAGTAATCCAGGGAAGTTGCAGATCCAGATTGTACTGTATAGGCCTATATTAATACAGGCAAGAAAGACATTTGATTTAAGGCCAATATTAATACTACACTATTCTGGTCATAGATACACACCAATGAGTGTGTATGATGCAGTTTGCCTAAATGCATGATTCAATTACAAGAATACACATTTAAAATAAGTGTGAATATTTAACCAGTGGTACATTTACTTACTGTGAGTATAATTTTGAAGTAATTTTACTTAATACTGGAGTAGGGGCCCATTTCCAATTTTCAGCACTTTTACTTCTACTCCACTATCTCCAGAGGAAAATATTTTACTTTCACTCCACTACAATTATTTGAAAACTTTAGTTACTTGGCAGTTATAAAGTATTATATTATAAAACATACATTAACCACTTTAGCCCTATTTTATATCTACCTGGGCTATTTGAAAGTAGCTTGTAGATGTGCAATTTTCAAACATTTTAATAGTATTTTTACATTTACTTTTGGTACCAATACTTTTGTACTTTTACTCAGCATATTGAACACAGGCCTTTTACTTGTAACAGAGTTCTATATTGTGGTATTGATACTTTTACATAAGTAAAACATTTGAGTACTTTTCCCACCACTGTATTTAACTTCACATTGTTATCCATCAATTCAAACTCAAAAGCCAAACACTGCAGTTAAAAGGAGGGTGTTCCACTGTGTCATTCAACGTTAGCCCCGTGTTAAAGCTAGCCTAGCATTGCAAAACTGCCATACTTTTAAAGACGCTGTACACATATTAAGTTAATTCGTGCACAAAGCCACAGGGAAGGGCAATTTTACAGTAATATCGGTAAATGTTACCTTCAGCAAAGAAGCTTTAAGTCATGAACTGCAGCAGAAGTTGCTCGTTAAACTTTGACAGATGACACTTCCTTCTTCCGTCACGACCGTCAGCCCTGGTACTTCTTGCTTCAACATAAAGGTCTCTACTGCCACCTCGTGTTGGTCAACCAGTGTTTGACGCCCAGGGAGGGACCCAAACTTAAAAATATACATATTAAATTAACACTTAATCCATAAAAAGAAAAAAAGAAAAGAAAAGGCTAAAATAGCCGACCTACTTACTGGTATTACTAACTCTGTCAATGACATGTACAGTGTGTGTATTTAAATATTGGAATGGTTTGGGATGTATTGGGTGTCCCCCCAATACATCCCAAACCATTCCAATATTTAAATACACACACTGTACATGTCATTGCAGGCGCAGTGGTTAGAGCTTGCGGTGGGAAGAAAAGAGGAGGCTGAGTTTAAGATAAAGAAGGTTGTCATTACAACAATCCAAAAAAGAAAAGTGCTAGTGTCAACGACATGTAGTGTTGTTGTATTTTTAAATGCACATTTTATATTATACTAATACTAATCTACCTATTTGGGAACCGGCTGTTTACCTTAGTGTACCATTGAATTGACTGGTTAGTAGGAGGAGGTAGGTATATTCTTTGTTGTTAGGACACTGAAATGCACGGTTAATCAAAAATGCAGAGAACCTGAATTGCAAATCATCGCTTTCAGGCAGAAATCATTTATACCCTTACACATATACATGTATAAATGCCCTTTATGAATACTTGATCTTATGAGTTACACACAAGAACAGAAAAAAGCTGATCTACAAACTCACAACACTAGATCCATTTTCATACTTTTCCAAGCATGTTCAAACATTTTTACACATGACTTGTCAAAAATAGGGGTGGAGTCTGTCTTTGAGTTTTATAAAGATTTAACCAACAAGAGTATTAACAAGAGCTTGTAACTAAATAACTAATCTGCATCCATTGGAACACAGGTTATTTGCCCGGCAGCAACAGAATAAGCTTGATGAATTACAGGTGTTTCAGGGTTTTGATTGTTGCAGGCATCTTATGGGGAGAAGATAAAGTGGAATGAATAAAAGGACAAGCAATTTTATGGAAAATAACAATCCCATTTAATTTACTTTCAAAATACAGTATATACACATTGTAAAAATCTAAACAAACAAAAACACGTTATTACACATTCATGTGCGTAATGTCTCTAAAGAGCCATATGTGTTGTGGAGATAGTTAATGACAGCCGTTGTACTGGACAGAGAATTGAAAACCTTTCTCTCGGGCTGAGAGCTAACTCTTTCCAGCATGTAGATAAGATGATGGTGGAAGCAGGTGAAGGGGGTGCCCTGCTCCAAAGCAATGTCCACCCAGTCCCAGACACACTCCAAAGGCGTCTCTTCATACCCCGAAAACATAGCAGGGTTTGCTAGTAAGCCCCGTGCAGCCATCACACCTTGAAAGCAATCCAACGAAAGCAAGAGGAGAGACATGTAGAAGACAACATTTTTAATGTGTTGTTTTTCTACTTCAAACACAGTAAGACAATGAAAATGATTAAAACTGATAGTGATAAAAGCATCACGCTGAACCCCAAAATACCTACCATCGACGCCTGTAAGCTTGTGGATAGACTCTACGTCACGGAGGAACTTGATATCTCCGTTAGCGATCACAGGGACGGATATGCTGTCTTTAATGGTCTTTATGGCGTCGTGGTGGACAGGCTGGTGGCGTTCGTCTGCCGTGCGGCCATGCACTGTGATCCAGGACACACCGGCTGACTCTGCCTTCTGGCACAGATCGACTGTTTGTCTCAAGTCCTTGTGAATTCTGTGAATGAGTTTTTAAGAGATATTTTAATTTAAAGCTACAAATCTGTAACTTGTATGTCCTACTGGGATTCAAACCCCAGTCTCTTGCATAGCATGAGACCACATTTCTACTACTCAGACACCAGGGGTGTCCTACATGACAACAGGGTATAAATGGTTTGTTTATAGAGATGTGCGGATTGATCGGTGAGTGATCGCGATCGGCCGATAATGCCTCTATCGGCTTTGATCAGTATTGGCTTTGCCTCTATCTGCTTTGCAGATCTACAAGCTAGATCAGGTATTTTCACAATATTTATCTGTGAGACTGAATGTAACCTCAGCTTCAACTCCTACAAGTTGAATTAGATACTAAAGGACCTCAGCCTGCAATATCCTAATGTTTATACTTAATGTACAATGTCAATGTTTTGTAAGAAGAATCATCAAATATATAAATGCTGCTACAGTAACACAATAAATAGAAGAATGTATGGATTTGACGCTGTGATCGGGAATATCGGTATCGGCAGATACTGATTCCAGTTGCTCGGTGATCGGTATTGGCCCCAAAAATCGCAATCGGAGCATCTCTAGTTAGTTATTGTATTCACATACTCAACAATTAAAATACTGTTTTATTCATATAAGTATTGTCACCAAGAAGAAAGCTGAACTACAGTATATTCTGGCAGAGCAGACCCAGAATTAGCGAGGCCAGGAAGCCAGCTCAGATACAGGAACAGGAGTTCCACAATGCCCCCAAAAGATTATGGTCAATTGGTAATATAAACATATACACTGGAGTAAAACAAAAATAATTTCAGTCTGAAAGACATGTATTATTTTCTGTTCAAAAGGTGTATTTTACAGAGTGGGTTTTCTATTTTCTATCTCCCACCAGGGAGAATAGACTTTCAACAACGCAAAACTGCCTTTGTTTAGGTGAGTAGCTAAGTAGTTTTGTTTATTTTTACTGAAGTTGTGCCCTCGTAGGGCATTGGATTTCCTGGTCCTGTATCTGAGCCGGGTTCCTGGCAGAGTGTAAGAGAGACCTCGCTAACGCTCTGGACCTGAGCTAACACAGAGGCAACATGGAATTATATAACAATGATTCAGCCAAATGACTGAATATGGGATCTGTTTTCCACTCTACTGTACCTTATTTTGATGGAAGCTGTATAGTTAGGATTGTCCACTTGGTTTCGGACCAGTCTGACCATGTCTTTCACCAATTCAGGCTTGTTTATAAGGCACGCACCATATCCCTCCGACATGGCCCACCTAAACATAAAAAAGGGAAACATAAGTCATTACGTGCCCATGACATTTTAAACCATCGGAGGTCTGTCTGTCCAGAGATAATCTTGCAAACAACTGGACAGATCAGCACCACAATTCTCATGCACACTGCCAGAAGGACACAAAAGTACCTTATTTATATGTAATTGAGCCTCCTCCCACTTCCGTTTCATTACAGTCGTGCAAACGTATCTTATTATAAATTAAAGCAATCTAAGCATATACCATTCTTGAAACTAGACCGCACTCTGTCGAGGTGCCAACTTGCTCCTTGTGCACTCATAGCCAAGTATGTCTGGTAATTTGCATCACTTTACAAAGAAAACGACAAGTGCGACCAGCAGAGCGTGCAAGTAGGGTGATGGTATGTGGGGTCACACATCTGTAAACATGTATGTGGGTATGTGACCTGATATGTATCAGGTCCCACTTGTTGGTTGGTGGAGACGTCACCGAGAATGCTGCTCCCTCATTGGCTGAAGGCCAACATACTGCACCCACATACAGACAGCACTCATCACCCTACTTGTGTGCTCTGCTGGCACAAGTAATACATATATAAAAACTAAATTAAAAGTGGAGGCCAAAGCAGATCAGGATGATTAAAGGTGCACCTCTGGGGACAGCCACAGTTGAGGTCAACTCCATCTGAGAAAGGTGCAACCACACAGGCGGCATCAGCCAGGGTCTGTGCATCACTGGCAGCAAACTGCACTATCAGGGGCCGGTCAGCTGATGTCAGAGACAGAGAGGAAGGCTCAACATAATGGATAGAACATTGCACATAGTAGTTTGCAATGAGGCAAAAATAAACAAATCTCATGTGCTGCAATGCCTCACCTTCATTGGTAGTGAATTCACTGTCCCTGGCTTTGACAGATCGCATAAAATCTGCAGCAACTATCATTGGAGTGAAGCAAATGTCACAATCATATTTCCTCACCAAGGATCTGAATGCCAACCTGAGGAAAAAAATAGAGGCAGCATAAACTACCACTTGCATTCACGAATAGTGTTTCCTGTCAAATTAACCATACTAATGAATGAAATACAGGTTGTCTTAGAAATACATCATTAGCTTCCATGCGCCATAAATAATGTAGGCCTACTCGTTTTGTTAGTAGGATCAGAAGTGAAGGTTAGGATTAGATGGAATAGACACTTACTTTGAATACCGTACCATTGGAGCACATATTTTAAGGACTTTTCCCGTTTCGAACATGTCCATGATGTTACTATTGGATGTGTTCATTTCACAACAATGTTGGCTAACAGTTAGCTCACAGTGCTATTACTACTGCTAGATGTCCGTTCTATTTAGGGAGGCTCCGTTGTTTTCGGGCTATGTACGTTTTCATGTCCGATGGGACATCAGGATGCAAAGAAAAACAAACTGTGTGAAAGTTCTAGGAACCTGCGATGTGGAAATGAAAAGCACGCGACGTGGTGGCTGATGTGGTTCGTTCTTCGATGTGTTTCAGCCTCAGAGGAAGTACCCGGAACGATTTAGACTACGGACTTTACTCTTAACAGAGGAAGTAGCCTTACATCCGCTTACAATTTCCAGAGACGAATTTCCCATTTCCACAAGTTCTAAACATCGGTGGAAAGAAATAGGCCTACTCGAATTTCTTTACTGAAGTAAAAGTATCAATACTGCAATAGAAATTACAAGTAAACGTCCATAATTCAAAATGTACTTGAGTAAAAGTATAAATGTATTCATTGGTATCAAAATGTACTTTTACAGTCTCAAAAGTAGAAAGTAGCTACTCATGCAGAATGTCCCATTTTAATTGATTGATTGAAGAATTTATTAGAAGTTTGCATTGGAAAAGGTACAGTTTCATGACAGTACAGTTCACTGGTAGGTAGCCCACAAGGTCAAATAAAAGGATAGGCCCAAGAAAACACATTTCTTATTTAAATTGAGATCCTTTTTAAAAACTTCAGAGAACAGACAGATAAAACACAGTAGGCTACTATGCAGAGGATATCATCAGATTTCAAGCGTTTTAAGCATTCAAATGTATAAATAGCAAATCTACACGCTCACTGTGTCTCATTTTCAAATGGTCAAAATGTATCTAGGGCTGAAGTGGATAATGTAGCCTATGTTTTGTGATAATAATCAAAATCTACAAAGTAGCCTAGGCCTAACTAGTAGACCCAAATAAAGTTTTCAAATAATTGTAGTGGAGTAATATATTTGCCTCAGATGTAGTGGAGCAGTAGTAAAAGTATTGGAAATACAAATACCTCAAAATTACAGTAGGCTGTATACTAGCTTATAGTTCCATTTCCACCACTGGTTTTAAAATAGTTATAACTTCCTTTATTTTCTTTTTAAAGCAGACTGACCATGAAGGTCATCACTGCCGTGGCCCATCATCAGTTGATCCTTTTGCCCTTTGGAAAAGTATGCCCCTATACCATGCATGCTCCACCAGTCCACCTGGCATGCAGGTTGATTAGTCCAGTAATATGAACGTGACAGTCAGTAGTAGTAACAAATGTTGCTAATTTGAAAACACAAATACATTATTTTGTGAAATAAACAGAGTTAGGACACAATTGGGTCTCCTTCGGGCCCTGAGGGTGGCATCATTTGTAATCTTTAGGCTAGAGTTTGAGCTGTCTCTCAAGCCCGGATCAGTGTCTACGGTGGAGAGCTATCCACCGCAAATTTGAGGTGGAAAGCTTTCCACCTCAAGTCAGAAAATAAGTGCAGGCCATCATAGTCACGGCCCACGGTGAAGTCCTTTACCCCGTCTAGACCGGTTCAGGTCGACCAATCAGTAAACGGGGTGTAGAGCCTGTCTGTCTGATAGTAAAAACAGAGAGATGTGTTGGGAAAGCTCTCCACCACGAGGAATGTTGTAACGTTGTAGTTTCATGACTCAAAAAGACTCGAAAAGACTACACCGACCCGACTATGATCCGGGCTTCAGTCTCACCACACACTCATTGAGTGTGGAGTAGGCCTACTGGAGGGGGCTGACTGCATGGGCACTCACCCTGGCTTCTTCCCTGACCGCAGGCCAAGTACCTCGATTCACTAATATTTTCCAAATCTGGTCAAATGACAACGGTCATTTTGTTTTGTAATTTATAGTCACAGAGCAATATTGTGCAGAAGAAATAGGAAATGAGTGACATCAATTAACACATTTGATTTGACAGATGATGCTTACATTATCAAAAAAGAAAACTGAAGTTGTGTAACATTACAATAAGCAGCATCCAATAAGACCTTATACCAATGACATACAGGTACTCCTCCGCCTCACTTCTAGTTCTCTACCAGTGGACACTACACACACACACACACACACACACACACACACACACACACACACACACACACACACACACACACACACACACACACACACACACACACACACACACACACACACACACACACACACACACACACACACACACACACACATTTTGTTAAGCCAATAAATAGGTGCAAATTATTTAATTAAACACCTGGATTAAGATTAATCAATGTTCTAACAGACCATGAATGCTGCTCAAATTAAAAACACCATCAAGTCACATGTAATGTTGCTTTGCAAATAGTTTATTTCAAACTGGTACTAAAGTGTAAATAATAAAAACACTTAAGGCATAACAAAAGACAGACAATAAATATATCAAATTTGACTATCAAGTCAATTTTTGAGCGGTGGTCACACCGTCTCCATAGCGTGGCCGTGTGTGTATCCGTCTATGTATGTGGGTGGGTCCGTATGTAGCCTAAGTACCCCTGGTGACCAGAGAGGTGCTGTTGAGTCTAGTCTGCCCTGAGCATCAACTGCAATACCAGTGGTGGCCTGAGTGACATGGATGGATGGATGGATGGCTCTCTCTCTCACACGCACCCATATATATATATTTTTTATTATTATTATTATTTTTTATATTTTTTTAATATTTTTTATTATAATTATTATTATTATATATTTGTTTTGCTGTTGCGCAGCCTCCACGACCACCGCTCAGTTCACACTGGTGTGATTTTTATGTGGTGAGAGCCTGTTAACTCTCCTACTGCCAGATCATTTATTTATTTATTGGGTCTGGCGCCATCAAAAAGCGGCTTACCTTTGCGACGTTATAGTAGATAGACAGACAGACATTTATTTATTTATTTTTATTTTTTTTGGTTGTGCAATAGTGCACTTTGGTCTGCCAGGCAGCAGAGGGCGGCGTCATGCGAGAATGAATGTGAATTTGCCTGTTATGTGTTGAAGAAGAAGAAGACCAGTCACTGGCCCCAGAGCCTTACAGCCGGAGGAAATCAACAAGGAAGTGAATTGTTCTCCGTGGATCTAACGCATAATGGATTTTTTACACCATCACCGCGGAAAATGTGTTTACAGTAGACGGCCGCGCGACCCCTCATCAGCTTACAGTCATCAGACGAACGAACCGAACGAGCGCCGTATTGGCGGTAAGGTCTTGCGAAATCGGGCGAACGTGAACGTTCAAAGCGTGGGAAGAGTTAATGTCAATAAGACATCTCATTATCGAATGCTTAAATTACAGTCTAGTTATCACTTATAATAACCCATCCTCTATGTTCAATCTTTTCTGTCTACTTGAGTTTATGACAATTTAAACATTCAAGCAGTAGAATTGGGGTAATCTACCAACACACATGGTACAGGATGGGTATCACTTCAGTCTGTAACCCTTTAACAATGAATAACAAGAAGTTAAAAAAAGAAATAGCTTGCATTAATGCAATAGAAAACTGATTTGGGATGAGCCATTTTGTGGCCAAAACATATACCAACTTCACCAGTCCACACCCACTGAATGGATACAAACCTAACTCTGAAGAAAACTATGTTGACATTACAACTAACCTCCCTTACAACTGCCCACCCTTACATACTAGTTACATTATATCTTACACTAACTCTCTTCCACTTCTACATTGCATGAACTGAGATTGTGTCTCAGGCATTCAGCATTCATTACGTCCGTCTTGTCATTTCTACTGGCCCTGGACACGGGGGAAGCACATATGGGAATGCAGTCAGACCACAGAGCGACTGCAGTGTGTATGCGTGTGTCTGGTTTTGTTAGTGGATGAAAGGAAAAATGCCTTGTCAGCATTAAAGGGCCAATCTAAAAAGAAGACTGTACACAATCACAATGTACACAATGTCACGACTACAACAAATCCAACATGGACACAACTAAAAGCCAATTTGCAACCAGTCACAAATTGAGATTTGATGACACATTGATGTCATTTTACACAGAAGCACTGAAGGTTTGTCTCCCTGTGTTTTGGAACATAAAACAATTAAACATGGCTCTAAAAAAAATAACCCCACAACACTGACTTTATCCATGGCAGTTCATCTTACTTAGGGGGCCATGGGAAATCCCTGCAATAGCCTGTCCATGTTCCTTCACTGAGGTAAGGTCCTGCATTTGGCCGACTCCAGCTCCACACTGGAGAGGAAGCGCTTGGCTAGCCGGCGGCAGTCGTAGCTCAGCTCTGTGGTGAAGACGGCTCGGGTGTGCTTGGGATAGACAATGGTGGTGCTTTGAAAGCGCTGGGCTCGCTGACAGGGCTGGAAGACCAGCTGTGTCTTGTAGCGGCGCCAGGTGCTGTGAGGCAGGGTCATAACAGTCTGGCTGCAGTGCTCCAGGCTCTGGCCTCTTGGTTGCAAGGCCACATCTTGAATGAAATGGCGCTTTGAGTCATAGTGCACTGAAGAGGTATATCTGCAGGGGGTGGCGGTGGGGTACAAGCAGCTAGTTAGTCGTCTTGGCGCATGTGAAAGAAAAACACAGTGACACTTGGTGCTGCAAGTATGATATTGTCATTGTTGGGCAGAAACCTCATAATCTCCAAGTTTCTTCAGTTTGTATGTTTTCGTGAAGTAAACCTCTGCTTCATCATACTGTTGCACAAAACTAGTGAAACTACAAGACATGTAGATCAGCTATTTTCACTATTTTAAATCATTTTTAAAATGATAAATACAAAAGCTAACGGTTTTGGACATACAAGGTTTCCACCTGACAGCAACAACATCATATTAAGCCATATAATAACCTTGTTCATATGCAGGTCAGTAGGCTTAAACAGACCTACCTCATTTCCTTGGGAGGTAAAGGATCCAGTGCTATACCCTCTCCATACGATAATGGGTGCAGCTGGGGCTGGGGGGAGAGCGGGAGATCCGATAAGTAAAATTGTAACCATGCGAAGTCAGACCCAGTCACAAGAGCTGTAACTTAATTGGACCCAAATGGTAGCCACTGACGTCACGTGACCACACGTACAGTAGTAGACTACGCATACCATAGTAGTAGTAGTAGTAGTAGCAGCAGCAGCACATCTCACTAAAGTTCTAACACCACGTTTGACATGGAGATTAAGATTATTTAATAACTTTGCCTCGTAGTTAATCAGCAATAAAACACATCGCATTACCTATAGTTTCGTAAAGCAGGGCAGAAGAAGAGATAAACACGTTGTCGTTTTTGCTTTATCACAGTGTAGTCAGCACAGCAGTGGTGGAAAGTAACTAAGTACATTTACTTAAGTACACATAATTTGTACTTTACTACGTTTAGTATTTCCAATTTCCAATAGGCTACTTTTACTTCTACTCCACTACATCTCGGAGTCTCGGACACAAATATTGTACTTTTACTCAACTACAATTATTTTAAAAACTAAAGTGACTAGTTACTTTGTAGATCAATATTAGAAAACATACATTAACCACTTCAGCCCAATATACATTTAGGCCATTTGAAAATAGCAGACCTACAAGGTCAGATGCGATGCATTGAGAGCTTGTAGATCTATTTTCAAAAGATTGCGTTTGAAAACTTTAAATGGGATAATGAGCACTTAGCCTACTTTTGGTACTTTAAGTAGGCCTACGTGTTGATGTCAATCATTTTGCACTTTTACTCAATTACATTTTGAATTCCGGACTATTTCTACATTGCAACAGTATTGATACATACTTTTACTCAAGTAAAACCATTCGAGTAGTTTTTCCACCACTGATCGCAAAGTAGTCAGTCAGGAGAACCGTGATAACTGATAACCTACCAGGGAAGCCCTTGGCTCTTCCTCTGAGCCTGGACTCCTGTCCCCCTTCTCCGCGCTGTACACAGGCAGATGCGACGCGTTGTGAGCTTGTAGATCTGCTAATTTCAGCCAGGCGCTGGGACTGGGGCTGGGAGGCAGTCCGGAGTCCGGGCTGTCCAGTAATCGCTCAGCTTTGCAGCTCATATCCAGCGGGTCGTCGTCGCATACATTTGGCAAGTTTAACCTGCCCACCATTTCTATTTAAAAGAAGAGGCGGAAAGTTGCCAAACCAACAAAAGCCTTGGATTTCGAAATGCTTGCAATTTCCTGCTACAGGCTGCACTCAAACGGAGTTAGTTTTGGTCCGCGTATACGGGGGTCCCACGGGGCCCTGATCGGTCGCGTTAAACTCCAGAAAACCACGCACACACGCTATATTCTGCGATCAACTTAATCCACGCCGGTTTGCAAGGTTATTTCCAGCTGTCACTAATCCACACAGTCTCTGCAACCATTTAAACACTGAAACCACGTGTTTCAGTTCAGTCTCATCGAACCTCCAGGAGCAGTAACTATGCTACAGTAGGCCTACAGCTACACTGAAAACACAGAGCAAGGGCTGCAGCTCGCAGCTTTGAAGATGCCAACGTTAATTAATTCTGCAGGCGTGTCATCGGAGAAGGCATTTGAGGTTGTCCCGCCTGCTGCTTGTCTTCACATTTCTCCCCTCTGAAAAGGTCTCATTGTTTTGCAGGAAAAATGGGAGAAGGATCCGCCTTCAAAGTTCTTTACTCGCAGCTGATTGGGCTGGGGGGAGAGATCGCAAACACGGGAATCTTCCCAGCCTCTGAATACATTACATTCACGATTTTAAATGTCATTTCAGTGCGATACAGCTATTAAGTAGTAGCAGTGTAATAATAAAAGACTGTGGCGCACCAGAGACGACATACAGCAAAACTTTAATAGTGTTTCTCAGCAATTGCCACGGGTCTACAATTCAGAAAAGAAACACAATGTTACTTAATATTTCAGCCAATGGCAGAAATCGATTGCAATTATATCATTATATATTAATTTGATACCTCAACTTAAGAGGCACTCCAAGCTACAGAACCACGCAATCCTTAAAAAACATCAAGTATGATGACGGTCTCACATTGAAGGCACAGGAAAAGATTGTTTCTTTCTGTGACTTCTTTGTACTTTGTTCTAGACCAAACAAGATTATCTTAATCAAATTACAGTGAATTCTGAAGGTGCACCACATCAGCAGGGTTGATTAAATATAGCAACAAGACAGGTATGACCGCTTGTTTAAAAAACAAGGAAAGAAGCCCACTGCCCATCAATTTAAGAGACAGCAAACCATTAAGATCACATTACAGATGATCTAGCAATACTTGCTGCGATACACATACACAAAACAAACAAAACAGATACATGTCATTCATAGGAAAGGGCACGAGTCAAAAGACTTTGGCTGGATGGTTCTAATTTGTAAATGGCCCAGAGTTTCAAAAGCAAAGACAAAATAATGTCATGTCGAACTGAGGAGGCGGGAAATCCATAGATCCTTTTGGTCCCAGAACCAGGAGACCAGGAGAGAGAGTTGCATTGTGGAACATCATTCTGTCTACCTTTATGTGATGTAAATTGACATGCAAACTGTATGTACTTCCTTGCAAAACATAGCAGAGAGACACACCAAAGTAACCATAGATGAGAGACTCATGAGAGATTCAAAGCACATTCAGGTCAACTCTGTCTTGTCATCATTTTGACTGGGATATGGGCCAGACGAGCTTTCAGAAGAACCATATTTAGATTGCTCTTCATTCAGTCTTCCAAGTGCTTTGTGCTGCAATGTATTGAATGTATGATGTACTGCAGATTTTACAATGTGACAAACGATCAGGCTTTAGCTGCCCTGTATTAGTGCAGTACTTCAAGGGTGTGATATACAGTACTTCATTGCACGCAGATCTACAAGCGCATAACACGTCACGCTGCGAGCCTGCGACCCGTTGTGAACTATAAACCTGGCTTCAGAGCCATCACATCTGCTCTGTTCTTCAGTATATGAGCAGAGCAGAATCAGCATATGACTGCTCAGAAGTACTGATAAGGGGCAAAGGCATTAGTGTCATGAAAAAGAAAGGTGATACATTATGCAAGTACCAACAGCATGTTTCAGATGAGGAAGTTCCTTCATGTTCCAACCGTGACTAGGGTTCATAAGAATATTAGTAAGAAATATGTTTTTTTTTTTTTGTGCTCTGTATGCAATACTCCACTGACTGAACGGAGTGGCACAAAGCTTTGGGGATGAATAAATGGAGCCAGACAGAGAGAGTAAGGACTGTTCCAGCTTGCGGCCACTGAGCGTTTCTGTTCACTGTGTGGTTGTTCAAAGTCTTTTCTTGATTAGCTTCTCTAGTTTGCGGATGCGCGAGGACTCTTGCTCAGGGGTCGGGGCGCTGAATGAAAGAGAGGGGCCGCCGTCTGCCCCGGACGGAGGGGTGGGTAGCCTCTGTCTGAACAGGTCCAGCATGCTGCTCTGTTCACTGCGCTTCAAACCCTAGACACACACACACACACACACACACACACACACACACACACACACACACACACACACACACACACACACACACACACACACACACACACACGGTTGCAACATAAAACATTTGCAGAACTAACATTACTACACAAGTTCATGAAACATCCAGTTAAGAGGTGCAACAGGCCATTGAAGGTGCGACACGGACAGTAACTTGCACAAAAAGTTACACGAGTATAACACAATGATAGGCAGCTACGTAATACATATGCGGACAGTAACTTGCACAAAAAGTTACACGAGTATAACACAATGATAGGCAGCTACGTAATACATATGCAGAGGGAGACAAGAAGACATCACTACACAGTAGTGATGTTTTCCTGCGTATGTATACAGTAACACTGTGGAAAGCAGGAGCAAGAAAGAACTTCTAACCAAACCAACTAACCTTCATGTCCAGGATCTTCTGGAAGGTCTCAGGGTTACCGTCAGCCAGAAGCTTGATGTAGTTATCAACAAACACCACCGGAGGTTCATGCGGGGCCATCACCACCTGAAAAAGGAGTGAGAAACCAAGACATCAGAATGCCTAATACATGAACATTTTCTAATACTTGGGTTTAATGTGAACAACCATAAGCCCCCCCACCCCTCCTGTGAACCATCATGGGACGACCAAAGAGATCTTTAAATGATCCCACATGGGGCTGAGGCAAGAGGGGGTGGGAGTGTGGAGGTATAACATACAGTGTGCAAGTGGTTAAAGCTGCAAACAAAAAAGCCAAGACTATGGAGCTATATTTAGGACCCCCTTATATTCTTTTTTTTACAAGCCAATTACTCCATGCATGAGTGGATAAGAATTAGCCTCACCGGTAATTCTTTTAGGTCTATAATGAGAGAGTCTGGGCAAAAATTGACCTTAGTTGAGACCAGACAAGAAAGTTAGAAATGTGGAGCAACCCCCCACCCCACCCCCCACCACAAGAACAGAGTGAAATGTGGAAAACGTGGATCGGGTAGCACAGAGTGGAGAGAGAGCTCCCAGCCGCAACAAAGCAGACAAACCAACACATGGTTGACAGATACCGTTGGAGGTGGAAAGACGTTGGAACCACCCCCATGTTGTGGGATGAATCATACTACTCCCTTTTTGCAATGCAAATGTGGAGGACCCTTACAGATCCATTTTTAAACTCTCAGGGTTAACATGGTACTCCAGATTGTACATCATAGGGACAGAGGGGGGGGGGTGAGAAACTATGAATAAAGGGAGTAAAAGACCACAGGGAGAGGAGAGGGAAGGCTCAGGATTGCGTGGAATTCTCCGGTTCCTTCCTATCGCTGTCGACTGAGTGATTTACTTAGCAACTGTCCTGGAGCAAGGCCAAGGGGAAAGGCCTGCAGGGAGACCTTGTTGTAGTTAGCTGCCTCGTAAAAAAAAGGGGACAGAAAGGGGGGGGGGGGGGGGGGAGAGCTTAAGAATGAGATGGGCTTAGAAATGAGAAAGAAAGAGAGGGAAAGCAAGGAAACACAAGAGCAGCGGCAGAAAGAGCAACAGCTCGAGGGGGGAAAATGTGCAGGCTGAACCAAGGGTGGGGAAGAGGTTGCCTTTCCAAAAGTCCTAAAGAAGAGAGAGCTTCAGAGGTGGGAGAGGGCTGGGGCTGTGGTGGGCAGGGCTGGGAGAGCGTGGAAAACAGCCACGTCTCACGGGCCTCACACTGGCCAAGAGAGGCCTCCTTAAGGCTAATTTATGCTTCATCGCACAGCTCTTTTACTTGTCAAAAATTCTGCATCAGCGCTGAGCGACACTTGTCGCAGGGGTCATGCGAGGCAGTCCAAATGACCCGTAATCAGACAGGCCTATGCACTCTGGTTTAACATGTCTATGCTTTTGATCGTACAGGAGACGTCTCATCACTGTGTTTATCATGCAAACTATAGGCCTTTTGATGACAAGTGCATGGACATAAACATTCGGAGTACGGTATCTCACTTATTCGGGAAACTCTAAATGTTGCCTCCGCCTGTAACTAATCTCAGACTTGAAAAACAAGCTAAGTATACCTTACATATACAAGAAATAAGTTGTTGTAAAAATGTTGTGCATGAGTGCATTTGTGGAAGAGGGGCACATCATGAGAATATATTAACAAGGCATACATCTTATTAAATTTAACCAACAGTCTGTGGCAACTAATTGCAAAGGAAGAAATACCATTCAAAATCCCAAAGTGCAGGAATTTCATCCCATTAGCTATATTTCGCTGTAGTGTAAAAATATATTGAGTTAATTGTATAAAATGCATGTAATTAAAAAACAAAGCCTGTCTAAAGATTGATAGTAAAAAAGGAGAAATAATATCTAATATAATATATATCTAATATATTCTAATTAATGGTCAAACTTGAAAATCCCATGTAGCTTTCCTTTTCAGGTATTCTTAAACTCTAGTATTCATAGTAGGAAAGACAATCATTTAAACAGTGAACGCCATTATTTGTTAGCCTGAGTTACCAAGATTTTATTTCTGACCGCTGTTGATGGGATACTGGCTATCGACTCAATAAGTTTCTCTTTCACCAGATGTAGCCCGACTCAAGGTGGAAGTAATTACCTGTGAGTGAGGTTCCTTAGTGCTGCAGCTGATTGCCAAAATATTAGGCAGACTAAAACTCTCTTCACTCATCTGGCCTTTCACTCATCAAGACTGGAAAATCTGCACAAATTGGCACCAGATCGATATTTTTGACTTTCCAAATTAATCAAATTTATGAATAAAATCTTTTTTTATTGTTATTATTATTATATATTTTTTTCTAACAAAATATCAGTCAAAACATTGATAATTTGTGGGCTAAGAGTCGGACTCTCCAAAATCTGGATCAGACTGAAAAATCTGGCATTGGTCGGACTCTAGTGTAAACCCATGCCCCAGGAACTCCTTCTGCACTTTATGTTAAACTTAGCATGTATCTATGCATGATTTTGTACTAAATAAATGAATGTGAATGTGAAAACACTACAGTATCAAACACACACCCACTGCTTGGAAAACCAATCCTGATACCATCCCAATATGAAGGACCGGCCTTAAAGTCTTTGTATTGGTCCTGCTGTGCCGTTATTTTTTCTACACAGTTTTAGCCCCCCTTGAATTTTTTAGACTACTTCCCCTCTCCTCTGTAATAAAAGCGTGAATCAAAAAAGCGACTGGGTTAAGGCGGGTTCTTGTAAAGGAGTGCTTGTTTTCGGACAAGCCACGCGAGACACCGCCGAGCAAGCTAAAGCAAGCAAGTCACCGTGTCGAGCATTGCGAAGTCCGCTTGAGCCGACTCAGCGCCGTTCGAGTTGTAAACCAGGGGGCCAGAATAGTAACTCTTCGTCCCCCCAACTTTAGGCACCTCCACGCGGTCCAAGTGAACACAGTGGACCGCTCCCTACCTCCGGCCAATCACGGGCGAGTCTTGCCTTAACCTAGCCTCTTTTTTGATACACGCGTAATAAAAAAGTGATATTCATATGGAATTGGGTGGAAGTGGCGATCTGGGAACCAGTTCGATTGTTGGTTCCTCTTCATTATGCAAAAGTGTCCTTGTGCAAGACACTGATATGAACCCCTAACTGCTCCTGAGGGTTGGTACCTTACACAGTTGCCTATGCAGTTGCCGGTGTGTGAGTGTGACATGCATTGTAAATCGCTTTGAGTGGCGCTATATACAGTAAATGCAGTCCATTTACCATAATTACAGTCCATTCCATAAGTTCTGAAAATTGAGCTAAAATGACCTACTTTCCAGCTGATTATTCATGGTTTACAGGAACACGTATGTGATGTCAATGTCTGTCGAATCTGCCAAATTGTCTGTCTATGTCATACAACCACCAATTGCTAAATGATCCTTGGTCAAGGCCATGGTGATTCATGTAGCAAGATGTATGCTGTATCAATAACTTTGCTTGTGTACTTCTAGGGAAGGTCTTTGAATGGCTATGTCCCCAGCAGTTAAGAATGCTGCCAGCTAAGACATTCAGACAGCAATGTAAAATGCCACCCACAAAGGTGCCTTCATCTGGCTGATTTTGAAGGCGGCATCAGAGTATCATAACCCACAGTTAAATGTGCCGGGCCTCTGTGTGAGCTGTGAAACTGTCCAAGTTCATGACAAGCTTCATGCCTTGGAATCCTGTCTCAATTGTGTTTGTGTAGTAATAGCCGGTCCAGGCGATCACTTGGCGTTTGTATTCAGAAGCAGACATCAGTGGGCTGATGTATTGTTCCTTCAACGTATGGCATGCCAAAGGGAAAACATGTACATTCATTGAAGGCATTCCTCCAGGGAACATTATTTGTAACAACAGCAATGGCTTCATCTTATCGCAACCATACAACCAACCATAAAACATATCTAGTGGTCTAGCATCAAGAAATGAGCTCCAAGTCTCTGCAGTCTGCACCAATGATTTGAACATTCCTTTAACCATCCCTTCTCCACTTGAATCTTTCATTACTAAACTACCTCCCTAACTACTTAACTACTAACCCCCTAAACTACCGCCCTGCCTCCACTACCACTACTCATGTCTCTGGACAACATCAACGCTGATTGGCTGTCAGGACGCGATGGGTGGAGTCGGGGGGAAGCGAAGGTCGCTTCACTTGGATTTTTCCAACTGGGGCAAAGATACCGGGGCAACCGTCCGTGTTGCCCTGTTCGGATGGTTCGCGCCGCGCCCGGTAGCGCGTCGTCTCGTCATTGCATTCACTTTGTATGTAATCGCGCCGCTCGAACTATCCAGGTTTAAACACAGCATTAGACACCCAGCCATTCTCAAGGAAACGGCACTCTTTGACTCACTGACGCCTAGCGGTAAAGACTATAGGGCATGTTCAGTGTAAACTATGGGCTGAGGTAGGCAGAGGTAAATTTAGCCGCTACTAAAAAGGCTGCCTCACAACAAACAAGAATTGACACACAGTCAATATAAAATCTGGTGGATTGGTGTGTTGAAGTTAGTGTAAAAAAAGTTTGAAAAAAAAAATTGAAAAAAAAGAAAGTTTGAAAAAAATATTTTTTAGAAAAAAAAAAAGTTTAGGTCCAAAAATGTGTTAAAAAAATCGACCTGATGGTGGCGCTATATGGGACAGATCCATGTTGATGAGATAAGTGTAGACATACACTTGTAGCGATTTGTGTGATTTTAGGGCAAAAACTGTAGGAGCAGTATTCAAAAATGTGTTTTAAAAAATTTGGCGGGGGTCCCTGGAGCTGCGGGGGTCCCTGGAAGGGTGGAGGGTTGTGGATTGGCAGACAAGGATTGTGTGCGGAAAATTTCACATGGATAGGGGCAAAAAAGTGTGATGTGACGTGACAGACAGACTGACGGACAGACAGGCGGTGGAGGTTTTCATAGTAACTGCGACCTGACGGTCGCAATTATAATCATTAGTATTGTTTATTTTAATTATTATTATTAAGGAACTCTAGAAATCTCAGTTGGAACTGTTACCCCAGTGACCCGATGCTGGATAAGCGGTTGAAGATGGATGGATGGATTATTTGAGAGTAAGCTACTTTATTTACCATTATTGTGTAGCAATAAAACACAGGCTTATAGTTTAATAAAGAGCCTAAATGCAACAATAGTATAGGCTTGTCATTCATGATGGAAAATACATTTTGGGGAGAAGTGGAACTTAAAGTCATTTTAGCATGAGGGGGAGATCATGATTACTTGATATCTGGGCTAATGCATTCAGTTGACACACGCAGCACAAGCCAGACTATGCCCATGTCAAATGAGGGTCAACGAGCTCGTTAACCTAACGTTACACAGCCTAGGATAGCTGTAAAATATGCGCAGTGTTGAAGAGAAGACAAATGATCACGCATCGCATTTCTCTGGATCTAATGCAAGCGGTTGGAGCCTAAAAACGTGGATTTCAATGTGTTGCTGTTGTCCTCTCCAATTGAACATCCAAAGGTAGTAGATCCCTATTTGAGATGTATTGATGATCAGTTATTAATCCAGTGGCAGCGAATGGTTTCCAAGCTGTTTAAACAACTTATTTTCAGACAACTTTTTTCTCCCCCTCTGCTGTCTGCTCAGAGTGACTGACTGAGTGTGTGAGTGAGGAGGGGGGAAGGACATTAGGCAGCGCGTTACAGAAAGGGGGCCCCAGTGTGAGAGGGGGTTTTCGATGGACTGTCATTGGCATTGACCGTGATTTGGACTTAGACTGACCGGCAGTCGGAGGCCCCCCTGACGGCCGCGGCCCGTTTCAATTGACGGTTGAAACATAGTAAAGGCCGCTACTGTCTACACTACAAGATCACAACGTGTCGCATCTGTACTTTTGCTACTTTAAGTACATTTTGATGACAATACTTTCATACTTTTACTCAAGTACATTTTGAATTCTGGACTTTTACTTATAACTGAGTACATCTACAGTGCAGTATTGATACTTTTACGATACTTTTACTTAAGTAAAACATTTGAGTACTTTTTCCAACAGCTAATTTTCCCCATAGCCTGGAGGAGCGCCCCATTGTCTAGAAGGGCACTCCTGGGGTACTGTCCTGCGATTGGCCCTTAGCTCTACCATGTGACATGAATAGCCTATCCAGAAGAGGTACTCAATGGTCGTCAAAGAAAGTGAGGTGATTACTGATCTGGTTTCCACCAGATAAAAACAGGAACAAGAAGGAAGGAGGACTCTCCAGGGAACCTGAGGACAAGCCAAAGACAGGCGGGTGTGTGCTGTGTGAGTCTGCCTATCTATATATATGTGCGTGTTTCCATACAAGCATCTGTACAGTATAAGCTCCAGGGAGGGGTGAGCAGGGTGGGGTTAAGCTATGGCAGCCACATACCACTATCCACTAGCGTCCCATGGGGTAAACCTAGGGCAAGGCTGCATTCAAATTGTGTTTCCCTTCTTTAATGAACAAACAACGGGGCCAAACACAGATAAAGCGACGCAAGCTAATGTTCCCTACGTTGTGTATGGGTACATGACTGTGAATAGATGCCTGCATCCCCTTCCCCCTCAGACCTTCCCACTGAAGCTGGACCACTTGCTGTGCATGACAATGTGTGCATGTTCTTCCTTACCCTGACCCGCTCATTTAAATCAAATACACCGTAAAGTCCTCAGTGCAAATGTAACCCTGCGGGTGCTCAAACCGATATGTACACCGAGTTACAAATGACCAAGTGAACACTGAGGGTTTTACTGCACAGGTGCTCAACCTCAACTCATTATCCAGACCTTTCCTAATGTGAGGTGTACTTGTTTATAGGAACATAAAATGCTATTCTCAGTGAGGTTAAGGACCAATAAAAAGATGACTCTTCCCAAAATAAATCCAAATGATTACCTGTTCTATCCACAGTATTTTAACAATTGCTTGGAAGTCAAACCACAAACACACAGACAATACAGTATTGGGTTAGTCTATATGACATAGCCTGGATCTTTCAGAGTTTTTACATATAAAATTAGTAAACTTTAGACTTGAGTAACTCATAATTGACAGTTGACAACAAGTCAATTCACCTAGAAGACCAATATCAATTGAAGGTAAAACAAAGAAAAAGACAATTAAGTTTAGTTTAGTTTAGGTCAATTCTATTTCAGATTTGCACTTGGGTTCCCACTGAAATTAACCACCTAAAGATGTATACAGTAATTAAGGAGTGATATTTGAAAAGGAACCTGAAAATAAATTGGGGTAGTCAAACAATTTCTATAACATTTGAGACCGAAGCCTCTAGTTTGAGAGTGATAAATGTAAATGTTTATCAGAAGTGCAATTACAGTAATGGGTTCCTAAGTCAGCTGCTAACAAATGGGCCTAATGAAACAAGACAATTCACCAAAAGAACACTTTTACTGTATTTTCTTTTTAATCTACGAGTAGTATATCGACATTTTACCGTGACTACGAACGTGATGCTCCAAAAATGGGTAAGAGGGTCATAATATTTGTTTGCTGGTTAGATAAAGCCATCATTAAGCCAGCTTTTAACTGCCTAGATTCGGCCACGATTCTCTGTCGAAAAGCGTTTGCTGCTGACAGAGAGCCACTGGGAGCTTGTCGACAAGAGACGCTTGCCGTCGATAAAGCCGGAGGAACCCGTCAATGAAAGAGTCGGTAGAATTGAGGCGACTTGTTACTCCTGTAGAGTGGACCTTTAGTTTGCTGCTTCTGCAGAAACCAGGCCTAAATAAGCCAGAGACATTTTCCTGTGGCACATTAGCTAATTCTCAATATCAACGCTCAATTCCTATACCAGTCTAAAGCAAAGTTAGTAATAGTGCTGTTTTGTTTTGGTGAGAGAAGTGAAACATCGCTGCGGTAGAAAACTCTCTGGTTGCCAAATTCTGTGAGTGAAACAAGCGACCAGGTCTATGAAAACAAGCCCAAAAGTTTCACCACTTATTATTATAGCACTATTACATTAGCTATGTTCTAAAAGAATGTTGAAAGCAAGGACAAATAAGCAACTACACTTCAGAAAACAAGACCAAAGTCGCTTATAATGAGCAGACCTGGCAACACTGCCATACCAGCGTTCATGTTCATGCAATCTCAGCATGCACACAACTGCGTAGAGTAACTACTGTACAGTCGGCGTACAAAATGTACGCTGACGAAAATGTGCTTAGTCTTTTGCAGTTCGTTGCAGTCTGTGTACAGTCAGAAGGAGTCTCCTGTAGTCTCTTTGGTGTGAAGTCACCTTTAGTCAAAGTTTTACATTATTTGTGGAATATTGCTGACACACCCACATCAGAAAAGCCACATAAATCCAGAGCAACGGTTTAGGCTCATAATACCTACTTCTCTGCGCTAATGGGTTTTTCTTAGCGCCTGAAAGGAACAAAAAAAAGAAAAGAAGAAAAAGAAAACTATAGAGGGTAGTTATAGGCAGAGCGTGCCAGTTAACTACCCTCAAACTAGAGGCTAGAGAGTGAGTTAAATTAGTTTTTTCTTTTGATCTAACCAAAGACGGTTGACTTGATGACACACGCTGACTGACACACACTCTCTCTCTCTCACACACACACACGAACAGCCACACCCTCTCTCACATGTATACCATCATTGTCAGGCTGTTACAACCCTTAGTCTAGGGGTAAAGGAAATAACATGACAGTGTAACAACGGCAGGCACTTCTTTGTATCTATATGTCAGCTCCTTTTTTTGCCTGTAATGATATGCCAAAAACAGGCCGGATGCCAGGTTGACAGTGGTTAAGTGTGTCTGTGTTTTATATTTAAACAATGTATTAACAGGAGCCTGTGGCTTTGGACAGATCTTCCACCCTACTACACTAACAGCTATGATATCAATTTATGACATGGAGGTTCTTGGTTCAACCACAGTCTACTGGGGCGGTGCTGACCTTGAGGATCATCTCTGCGCGGGTCATGCCTTTCACCACTATCTTGGTGTAGCTGGCGGGCGCCTTGCGGAGCACCTGGGAACCTATAGAGGGCAGGTCCAGCAGGACAGTCTTCAGGGAGTGGGTGTCTAGGAGGAGCTGGTGGAGGTCACACACACACACACACACACACACACACACACACACACACACACACACACACACACACACACACACACACACACACACACACACACACACACACACACACACACACACACACACACACACACACACACACACACACACACACACACACACAAAACAAGAACTCCATTAATGCTTTGTCTTGGCATGACGTTGGTTGTGGTTTTGCTAGGCATCGTGAGAATACCACAGACATGTTCTGAGTGCAGAACGTCATGAGTATGTCAACCTCTGGAGAAAGTACAGCTAATCGATTATGGTACAATACATGCAATTCTTGTGCAAGGAAGGACATGCCTTACAAAAAGTACATTTGTAATATTCGCAATAATAGTAGCATGAGGAGGATAAGGAAGATGAACAGAAATCAAGCTTACCTGTTCAGCTCCTACCATGCTGATAGGCTTACATCTAAACAAGTGGTTGATGAATTTAGGAATGAAGGAGCTAGTGGGAGAAAAAAAAAACACAAATCTATCAGCTTCATGCACATTTAGAGTGTTATGTAGTTTGTATTAAGCTTCACAGGATTAATCGATATACATGACTTTCCTCCTCAGAATATTGAGATATAAATGTTGTCTTTTTCCTTGTTCTTTGCACCATTTTACTACTGTATGACACAAAGACCAGTATCCACATTACTAATGACAATTCATAAAAAATGAAAATATATTCTGAAAGTGGCAATAGTCATCACCAAAATGAATGTTGGTGGGTGGCCATAGCTGAATGGCTAGAGAGGCTGCCTGGGAAACGGCCCTCGGTTCAACCCCCCCAAGCCCCAGTATATCTGTCCAAGTGTCCCTGAGCAAGACTCTTAATCCCTAACTGCACCCTGGGTGCTGTAGTAAGGTATTAATGGCACTTCCCACTGCTCCTAATAGTTAGGATGGGCGCTAAATCACTGTTTCCCAAACATTGGGTCAGGACTCGGGACCCATTTGTGGGTCGCAAACACATTTTCTTTTTTTTAAGTAAATATCCCTTTATTTTTTTGTTTCCTACATTTTGTTTTTAATTATTATTTCAAAACATTGTTTTAGAACACACATCCAAAGATAAAAAAAACAAAATAAAAATCTATACTTAAAAAAAGAAATTCCATGAATTAGAAAAACAAATGCTTAAGAAGTAGTGAAAATAGACGATCGACAAGCTCACAACGCGGCATGAAATGTAGATCTGTAGATCTGCTGTTTTCACTAGTTTGGGTCCCGGGCAAACATGTTATTTCTCTTTTGGGAACCACAGGGCTAAATGCAAAAAACAATTGTCACAGAATATATTATAGCAAAAATTGTGCAAATTTACTGTGACAAAAGGAGCAGAGACCATAATATTATTATGATTATTATTTATTTGTTTGATAAAATATAGTCACAATATTCTGATCAATGTAATCGGACAAATTATATTTGATTTAGTCGATATCACCCGTTTCCACATTAGGTTTAGGGGTGTGTGTGTGTGTGTGTGTGTGTGTGTGTGTGTGTGTGTCGTACTTTGTAAATTTGATGCAGAACTGAGTGAAGTATTTGCGCGTGGAGGCCAGGTTGTCCCTGATGATGGGAACATTCTGCTTTATGTGCATGATGACCGAGGTGACGTATGGACTCTGGTCGCCCACGTGTTCCACACTCTGCCACGGCATCTGGATGCACACAGGAAAGACCAAACGTTACACTCTCAAGTCAGTAGAGCACTCGCCTTTGGACCTCAAAATTTTGGGTTTGATCCCGGGCATTGCCAACTCAGCGAATAAGAATATAAGTCCCACCAAGCACTGGGAGCCAATGGTAGGCGTTGCACTCCACCTCAGCAATCCATATCCCAGAGGTCAAGCGCATGGATAAAGGATGTCAACAAAATGACGTCAGAGATCAACAGGAAAGCTCATTGGCCTTGTGGTTAGAGTGTCCGCCCTGAGACTGGGAGGTTGGGGTTCGATCCTCGGCCGGCTCATACCAAAGACTCTGAAATAGGGACCCAGTGCCTCCCTGCTTGGCACTCATCATCAAGGGTTGGATTGGGGGGAAAGTCCCTGCGACATACTAGTGTCATGTCCAGGGGATGCACGTGTACATCAAGCTGCCTCACGCTACAGAAACAGGAGATAGGCTCCTGCCCTATGGGCCTCATGGCTTGGCAAGGCTTACTTCATGTTGCTCCTACATCTGGCTTCGTGTGTATGTATTTTATTTGTCTGGAATTACTGGCAACATTACCAGACCCATAATGTTGTCCTACCTTGCTCATAGCAGTAAGAGCAGGGTCACAAGCAGCGTCCAGATCTTGAACCAGAAGCTGGATACTGTTGGAAATCACACTGAAACCAAAAGGATAAATATTCCATCTTTAGAGAACAGGGTGATCAAACCACTTTCCACCTAGAATGTCATTACATTACAAATGTTTTTCAGAACCTGAGCTTGTAGATTCACTATTTTTGTGTGACAACAAAAGGTAAATAAAATAGGGCTTAACGATTGATAAATACATGGGTGATTTGAACTGATTTCCTTATTTGAGTGTGGCTTACGTGCTGAATGTATCCATCTCCCCAGTGAGATTGATTCTCTCCACCAGGACTTTATCTACCTTCTCTCTCAGCTTCTCTTCCAGCTATGAAACACATACACACATACATATCAGTTTATTTACGTATGAGATATTTCACAACAGTTGAGAAAACACTGAGAATGCAGCGATATAGTCATGTGTGCTTTAAATTAGCGTGGTTGTCATGACTAAGGCATTGTTGTGTGTGTGTGTGTGTGTGTGTGTGTGTGTGTGTGTGTGTGTGTGTGTGTGTGTGTGTGTGTGTGTGCGCATGCTTTGGCAATGTAAACGTATGTTTTCTCATGCCAATAAAGCCCTTTGAATTGAATTGAATTATGTGTGTGTGTGTTTGTGTGTGTGTAGTTCAGTGGTTGAATAATAAAATATTCAGTGAAAACACTTGCATGATTGCATGCGTGCGTGCGTGCGTGCGTGCGTGCGTGCGCGCGCGTGCCTGTTGCGTGGTGGCCAGACAGTACTCTGCGGTGCTGAGGATGCTACAAATGAGACACAGCTCATCCACGGTGAACTTGGCCGCTTCAGAGCCTTCCTTCTCCTTCAGAAGACTGCTGATGGTGAGACCTCCACTGTTACTATTGGTCCTAGAGAGAGAGAGGGAGGGAGAGAGAGAGAGAGAGAGAGAGAGAGAGAGAGAGAGAGAAAGAGAGAGAGTGAGGAAGCGCGAGAAGATGAGGAACAAGAATTGGAGGTAGTGTTGGGATGCTTTCCGACAAGCCATACTGCTACTGGCACTGTGCTCTAGAAGCACAACCCCTTTACACAGAACTCCATCAATCTATTTGCACATAATTAAGACAACAAGGAAACAAGCAGAAAGGAGAGCAAGATTGCTGTGCCAACATGTCATCATTAAGCACCATTTATTTTGACTTCGTATGACGTGTCTTGCATCTCATGTGGCTCATGAGACAGAGATGTGTGCTATTGGTGTTATACATTCCAATTAAAACGTCCACCTCCACGGAGAAGAGTAAAAACATTAAAACATGTGGGTGCAGTGTGCTGCTCGTTTGTCAAAAGTCAACGGGAAAATAAATTGCCATTCCAGAGAAAACAAACTAGTTTTGATGGACAGCGGAATATTTACCGGGATTGGTATCGAGTAAGTGTTTATCAAATGATTTCTTGGAAAAGCCCAGCGGCTGAGCTTGAGTGAAGGGTAGCGAGAAAGAATTTCTCTCCCAGTTCTGACTTGTTTCCCTTTCTCTTCCATCATCTTTCTTTTTAAAATCATTTTCCACTTTAGTTTTCCAACAATAGTTCTGTTTTGAAAGCTTACATTTATCCAAAATATACTACTGTAAAGTCTCACCATACTCATCCATGACATGTAGAAATGTAGGGAATGAGAACCAGCAGCTGAAAGTGGCTTGTCACTTAATCACTATAATCAACTGGTCCTGCTCACAGCAAGTTAATGGACCAATTTGTTGCTAGTAGCACCCACTGGAATGGGGTGCAAAAGAAAGCTGAAAGTAATAAGTAGTAGTAATAATAACCACTTTAACCCTGTTGGCCCTTATTTTGGGCATGGTATTGCAGGTGAAAATCTGGCAAAAAAAGTGAATATTTGGTGAGAATTGCAGATGCTCAACTGTATAATGAAGTACCAAAGTGACGTCAAAACTATAAAAGCTATAGAAGTGTTTCCCCATTCTTTTTTGAAATCATGTAGCATAAGAACTGTCCCGCGTGTTACCGGCTGATACCGCAACCTGGTACTAAGTATTAGGAAATCTCGTGATTTACTGTCCCCACTGAAAATGTGGCATGTGTAATGCGACATGTAGTCTTTAGGTCACTTCTAAGCCTGAAATTGTAGTCGATTTGTAGGTGGCCTATACCTTAGTACTTTTCTGGCATCAGTTGATGCTTTGGAACCACCCAATATATTAATATTGGCTTAAGGGAGGACTGGCGTCACGCTCATGTCACCATGACAAAGGACTGACAGATATAGAGATCTCCATATATGGCCATAAAAGAGACAAGGGCTGACAGATACAGAGATCTCCATCCATATGGTTAATGGGTATATCACCATGCCCATTGCCCATATATGGGCATATACTGATGACATCAGGGGTCTCCATATATGGGCATAAAAGGCCTGACAGATAGAGATCTCCATATATGGGCATATCAAGTAGATCAACTGTGCGATGTAGGTGTGAGGGCCGCGTCGCGGTCCGAACCTCTAGTATGTGTCAAATTCCCCAAACTCTATTAAGTGATATAAAATGAGTATGTGATTGTTTTAATGGGAAAAACACCCAGGGCGAGTGGTTTTTGACAGCTTCGGTACTCCATAATCAAAACCAGTCACATGAATTCTTCTAGATCACTGGTTCAAATGGGGGTTCATGGCCAAATACATAACAATTTAAGCCTCGACATGAAAATGATTGGGAACCATTGTCACAGATGATTTCTTACTTGGGAAGGTTCCCAGAGAGGATCTTCCAGGCATATTCCCTCAGGTACTTCTGGAAGATGGTGGTGAGGGCAATCATGGGCTCTCCGGTGCTCAGCTGGGAACACTGCACCATGCACTTCTTGTAATAAACGAAGAGGTCGGCACAGCTGGGCAGGACCGCGCCACCCTCCTCCGTGCCGGCCTTCGGGGGGCCCTGCGCTCGGAAGTCGGCCACAAATCGGTCAATCAACTCGCCCAGATTTCTGAAGGAGCAGAGGCGACCGTGAAAGGAGGGGGTTAGAGATTCAGTCAGTAGAAGAGGAGGTGATATTTGCATGATAACAAGCATTGTAATGACCAGCAATCTAGTCCAGTGGTTCTCAATGTGGAACCCGGAGGTCCCCAGCTAAATGATTGATAGACAATGGCTACCATTTTACATAATACAAGACAAGTAAATACAACTAGAGAGCATGGAAGAATGGCTTCACTGTTATCTCTATACCTACAATGCATAGACGTTTTCTGGACCAAATCATAGATGGAATCACCAAATATGGATATCACAACAAATCATATTATCTAACCATCAAAATGTCCTTAGATTGGGGTCCCAGAGATAAAAAATATAAATAATAATAATCTGTGGCCTAATGTCTATCCAAGTGAAATTGAAAAGGCTGAGAATCACTGCTGCTCAGGTCAGTTGTTCATGTACCAACAGGCCTGAAATGCTACTGCGTCTAGGAGCCGCAGCCAAGGCTAAACAAGCAGGCCACTGTTCTCTTCAGTTCTGTTCCGTTGGGGACAAGCAGATCTGGCCCGGGTTCATTTAAGGCCTTTGGTCTCTAAACTGAAAAGGAGGTCGGGGCCCACGGCCACTCTGTGCTGTTGCCCCTGGTCACAAAAGAAACAACAGTCAACGCTCCAGTGGTCCAAGCACAGAGGCTTCATGTAAAAGAGAGCTGTCCCAGAGTGGCACACCATTTCTGGGGAGACCACTGTGACGACTCGGGGGACGAGGAGGCGACGAAGGAGAGGGAAAGAGGAAAAGAGGGAGGAGAAAGTGATAGGACAGACGAGACAAGAGATAAAAAAACAAGACAGAGTCTGAGTAAATGAAAGCAAGAAGGAGTTAGGAGGAATGAAACAAAACTACAGACAGAAAGTGAATGGGTGTGTGTGTGTGTGTGTGTGTGTGTGTGTGGGGGGGGGGGGGGGGGGGGGGGTTGTAGATCTGCTGTGACGGCAATTTTTCTATCCCTCTTTCTCAGCGTCTGTGGTCATGCAGCTAATGGGAAACATTTCTGCCTCAGTGGAGAGAGACAGAAGCAGAACACACACACACACACACACACACACACACACACACACACACACACACACACACACACACACACACACACACACACACACACACACACACACACACACACACACACACACACACACACACACGAACAAGAGATGGAAACACAGAAAAGGCAATGAAGGAGAATGGAAGGGGGTTTGTTACAGGGGCACTGGAAAAATGGTTTGTACTTGCCAGCTTTAAACACACAACCTGCACTTAATTTGGGGTCTACCTCTACTTATCTCAAATAACGTGTGTGTGTGTGTGTGTGTGTGTTTCGTGTGTGTGTTACTCACTTATCCTGGGATTCTATGTAGACATATAAGTGAGGTTCAAAGCACTTGGACACAATGCCGTGGAAAGGGTTGTCTGGAGCTTTGGGCTTCTTGGGCTGGGAGAATGGAGGAAAAAAGCAATTAATGAAACAACTGCTATTTATTAGTGGCTACTATATATTATTATTATATTTATTGCTCGTTCAGGTTGCGTGCATAGGTTAACAGTGCTATTTTTCAGAAATCGACATATGGCGCTATAATTATGATCTGGGATAACGGCCGATATGAAAAGGGAGTCTTGGAAATCCAAACGATATTATGCCAAACGATAGGAAACCAACCCCTGCTTTTCCATACCAACAGGATTAATCTATACGGCAATTATTGTGCCAAATGATTGTGTCTGGGTTGCTCAGTCGGTAGAGCTCTTGCCTTTGGCTGAAGCTGAAGCTTGAGTCTGACATTGTGCCCTGTTTGAGCGATTTCTGGAGGGAAGGGACTTTGACGGCACGGATTGGTTATTTGTTAAACCCACCCCCACCCCCTGCGCTAATTAGAGGAGCCGTCATTTCGGCTCCAGAAATCACTTATTATGAACACAATTCCAGACCAGAGAAACAGTCCACTTTGAGAGTGGGCAGGTCTATGGGCTGGAACCAGGCTAGCATTGTGAGCTTGTAGATCGGCTATTTACATTTTCCATTTTTCAACATGTAAACAATTATGACAAAATATCTGCGATTATGTCAAATAATTATGATGATTAGACAATGTAATAATAACAAGATGTAATAATTGTGACAGGCCTAGGGCGGCTTGCACCAACACGGTTTAAGCCTTAAACTGGTTTAAATCAAGGTTTATCTTTTAATCAGCTTGCACCAAACCTTAAATCTAGTTTTCATTAATCAGGTTTAGTTTTAAACCATCCTTTTAATCTTGGTTTGAATTTTCACTGTAAACCTGGATTTCTGTTAATCCTGTTGCACCACTACTTTAAACTTTGATTTAAACATCAGTAAGGGATCAATTTTAAACCTGCTGTAGAGGTGGTTTAAATGCAAACATGCCATTGACAAGACATGAATGGGGGTCCCCCTCCTGGCTGCGAGGGAAGCCTCACAGCATAAGCCCTGCAGGCTTGCTGCAGACAGCGTTTCACAGCTGAAAACAAAAATCTCATCATATTGTTGTCTTCAATACATCCTTGTACATCGGCTATCTTAAAATAGCGAACATTTATATATTTACGGGGACATAATAGGCCTACAGTCAGTGGAAGAGGACTTCCCAACCAATATGGAGACGTTTTAATTTTCGAAATCGCTTCATAATTGACGAAACTATCAAACTGTGGTGTATTTCTTTGCTTCCCTCACAGGAGGATAGCCGCGCATCGCCGCACCGCGCTGTAGCGAGCCGAGCGCCACCGTCGTATGACGGAGCGTTATAAAATTAAATATTTTTTGGCTGCAGGCGCTCTTCTTAACATAGAAGGTGATAGGCCTGCCCACATTCTCCCCGAAGTAAATAAAAAAGTAACGTTATGATGTTAGGCGTAAGAGAATAGTTTATTCCAGTGTGTTTACATCGCAAATCCAAGATGGAGGACATTTAAACCATGAAATAATCGCAGTTTATGGTTTTAATCACAGGTTAAGGGTTTAATCACAGATTTGTTAAGCAATGCTTAAATTTAAGTGGTGCAACGCACCTCGATTTAAAATAAAACCTAGATCAACAAACCCTTGATTAACCCTAAACTAAGATTTATTTAATCCCTCTTGGTGCAAGCCGCCCCTAGTCACATAACTCACCCTGTCCAGATCCTCATCCTTCTCAGAGCCTGCGTCCTCCCCTGCATCCTCTTCCAGGAAAGGGTTGGTGGATTCTAGAGGGCTCTCCGGCCTCTTCTGCTACAGATTTAAAACAGAAAGAGCATGGAATCAGCAGCCACGGTTAGGAGTTAAAATTCCTGCTAGGGGGGATTAATACTAATAATACTCAAGTCTCGGAACCACAAGTCATTTCAAATTGTCTTCCATTATGACATTGTTCTCTGTTGAACTGTGGTTTGAGTTAACCAATCAAACTAAAACAATGACTGAGTGTCCACAATTACAATTCACAACATAAGCATTTAGCAGACGCTCTTAACCCAGAGCGATTTACAATAAGCAAGGTAATACATCAAATGCATAGAAATGGTAATCCCTCCCCTGCCAAAAAAGAAAAAAAGGACAAGGATGTCCACGCAGACATGAGCTGGTGAAAAAATGTATGTCATCGTGTATGATGCGGACCCCGGTGGACCCATTTTGGCCTAAGCAGTTAACAGGGACAGCTTTTATCACTATTCTCCATGATGAGACTTCAGTTTGGTTGTCAGACTTGAAACAGTTTTGAGGATTTAAAAGAAAAAAATACTTTGTGTGTGTGTGTGTGTGTGTGTGTGTGTGTGTGTGTGTGTGTGTGTGTGTGTGTGTGTGTGTGTGTGTGTGTGTGTGTGTGCGTCTTACTCCAGGTAAGTCTGAGTTCAGGGTGCGTCCTGAGAAGCGCTTGGCCAGTAGACCTTCAAAATTTGTGGTCCTCTGAATGGCAAACAGAAGCAGCTTCACCTCGATCTCTTTAGCTCGTGTCCGCATGACTTTGGCTAGCTCCACCCTAAGGTATGCACACACAAACATACAAATGCAAAATCCACAACACATACAGAAGTTAAAGTCCAGTACCCAGTATCCTGCCATGATACTGGGGCGGCATAGCTCAGGGGTAGAGAAATCGTTATTAGAGCACGAAGGGTTCCCAGTTCGAATCCGGCCTCCCCCTGAGTTAATGTCGAAGGGTCCTTGGGCAAGACTCTGAACCCCACATTGCTCCCGGTGAGTTGGTTCGTGCCTTGCATGGTTTCCTCCGCCACCGGTGTATGAATGTGTGCGTGAATGGGTGAATGTAATGCACAATCTCTGTAAAGCGATTTGGATAAAAGCGCTATATAAATGCACCATTTACCATTTACTTTCTATCTGACGCTGCTAGTTCTGACAATAATGTGAATATTGTCAAATAGTACATTTTATAATATTGTTACATGTCCACTTAACAAAAAATGCTCCAGTAGTTCCTTGATATACAGGTAAAATGTGTGTGAAACAGTCACAGAAAAAAGAAAAGCTGTGTGAAATACATGCATACAGAGCCTTGGCTGTCACTGAGCAACATTTGACAATTGGGACAATATGAAAATTTCATATCACGATTATTGTGACAAAAGAAATCGCGATTTACGATATTATCACGATAATCAAAATCCATTATCCTGATGCAGAACATTTTCCAAAAGATAGCAGATCTACAAGCTCACAATGTTGTGAGCTTGTAGATCGGCTATTTTTTGGCAAAGACATTTGATAGAGAGTGAAAAAAAAGAGTACGTATATTATAAGTACCTTTTACCAATTATAGAGGATTTAAGTGGTACCGGATATGCAGCTCGGCAAATAAAAGGTGAATTGATCCCAGTGCATGTCGGAGGACGATATCACGATAAATTCAATCTCCACGATATGATTATCATGAGTGTTTTTTATCACGATAAACGATAATATCGCATATCGTCCCATCCCTACATTTGACAGGAAGTTCTTATCATGCTGAAAAGTATGAAAGCATTCACAAATACAATACACACAAAAGCAGGCACCAGACAGACGTGGGGGCTCTAGGTCATTGCTCATGGAGGTCAACAGTGGTTGAAAGTTGGCAACAGAACAAACACTCTCATGCCAGGTATGCAACGCCAGTGCGGTTCACTTGTAAAACAATCTGCACATTTTCAGGGCACACTGGTAGCTGGCCGTTCATTGACCTCATAATTGCAATGTCCCTGGTTCAATCCTGGCTGGTGCTTCTCTCTGCCCCAAGTTGCCCATCTCTCTGCTATTTAAATAAAACAAACCTGCCCCCCAAAATAAATAAATCAATCAATTGACAACTCTCTTCCTATACTGTCAGTATGTGTGTTTGAAGCAAGCATGCTTTTAGACTTTATTCCAGTATTGGTAAACCACTGCAAAAAGGAGACTTTTATATTAAATCACATCTAGACAAAATGTTACAGGGGGGAAATAAATACTATCTTTAAATATGTTCCTAGGAGAAAAAAGCACAATGACTATTGGCAAATGACAAACCAAGACTTAAAGGGGGGGGGGGGGGGGGGGGGGGGGGGGTGCCATAGTTTTGTACTTTTTCTGCATGTTTGGTTTCTTCCTGAAAGCCTGAGTCAAAAGGCCCAATCGAAATACACCACTTTAATGACATCATAAAATCATCCCCTCCCCTTTTTTAACTGGGTTACCACCCAACTGAAAACCAGGTATATATAACCAGTAAGACTCCCTAATCGGGAGATAAGCGACCGTTGGTCGCTTATCTCCACAAATAGGGCTTATTTCCAAAATCTTCCTGATCCATGTTGATGACATGAGTGTAGACATACTGTGTAGTGATTTTCGTGATTTTAGGGCAAAATCTGTAGGAGCAGTGTCCAAAAATGTGTTTTTAAAAATCGGCCTGAAGGTGGCGCTATATGGGACAGATTCATGTTGATGGGATGAGTGTAGACATACTGTGTACCGATTTGCGTGATTTTAGGAGCAGTGTCCAAAAATGTGTTTTGCAAGAATGGGCCTCATGGTGGCGCTACAAGAGGGCCATGTGAGAAATGAGGGGTGGGGTCTCCGCGTTGCCTTGGCGGACGAATAGGTACCGGCCCCGGCTCTCCCGGACGCTCCTAGCCCGAGTTACGGCATTTTATGTGAGCTGCAGTGGAGGGGGTCCTCCACTGGGGGCGTCACCACTTTTGCATCCATTCTGGAGCACCAGGAGTGGGTGGTCCCCAGGAATTCCCTGTGAGCAGCCCCGTTGGGGTGGTCATTTGGTCATTTTTGCACATTTGGTCATTCTTTACACCTGGGGGTCCCCCAGGGAACTGGGGGTCCCTGGAGCTCCTTGGAGGTTGTAGTTTGGCAGGTAAGGAGTGTGTGTGCAAAATTTGGCATGGATAGGGGCAACGGTTGTGGAGATATGAGCAGGGCAAAAGTGTGACGTGTGACTGACTGACAGACAGACAGACGGACAGCCCGTGGAGGTTTTGGTAGTAAATGCGACCTACGGTCGCAATGAACAGGTGGGTGTGGCCACATAAAAACATAATTTTAACACTTTCTGTGAAAAGAATCTTCCTCCAAGTATAGACATAATACCTGATGATCATGTTGTAGGGAGGGAAAAAAGTCCTGTCTTTAAACATTAAACATGATCCAAATTTGGAATCCAACACTTCTATGGCCACTTGGCCAGAAAGCTGGGATCCAAAAAGGGTTTTGGAAACAAAACCCAATGATCAATGATACTGGGATCATCCCACTGTGTGTATCTGTGTATAAACATGAATATAGGCGTGTGTTTGTAGTGGACTGCACCTTGTGATGTGGCAGAACTCCACAGCAATGCGTTCCGTCATGCACCACTCTTCAGGGAACATACGTCCGTACTTCTCCTCGTAATCCACCAGCTGCCGCTTGATCCAGGCATAGCGACGATCGATCTTATCCAGCCACGCCACCTAAACACACCAGGACAACACATTTCTCAATGAAATGAGTACAAAGGACCCCAATGTAAACAAGCCATAGTGCTTTCTTGGGTTTAAATCCAATTAGTAGACCTTGCAATTGAACTGTACTGTCTTGTGCTTTTTCTAAGTGAACTGCTAATAAAGTATTCAATCAATCAATCAATCAATCAATCAATCAATCAATCGACAAATGCTGCTCATGCACACAACAGTCACAAGGAAGTAGTGCTGCAACTGTCAATTATTTTCACAATTACTCTTTCGATGCATCGAATAATTGAGACGTGCTTCCTTTTATATGGTTTTAACTTTTTTATATATCAATGTTACATTTGATAGATCTTTGAATGAATAGGGACACCAGTATTCATGTGGTTAATCGATCCATTACGGATTCTAGACACTGGCAGCCGTTTCCCCTCCCAATCCACACTCACATCCTGGTTTTCCTGGAACAGCACCAAGTACTCTGAGAGGTGCTGCCTGATGAACTTCTTCACGATCTCTTGTTTAATGCGCGGGTCCAGCACGTTGGCCACCAGGCAGGCATCTCTCAGGACGTTACTGGGACCACCTGCCCTCTGTGGGGGATAACAGGTTGTGCTTAGGGATGGGACAGTCTGAAAATTTCACATCACCATTATTGTGATAAAAAAAATCGAGATAATCAAAATGATCCGGAACATTTGTCAAAAAATAGCCGATTAACAAGCTGGTAAAGACATTGATAGAGAGTGAAAAAAAGTCTATAAAGTATGTATATTATAAGTACCTTTTACCAATTATAGAGGGTTTATGTGGTACCGGATATGCAGCTCTGCAAATAAAAGGTGAATTGAACCCTGTGCATGACAGAGGACGATATCACGATACGATTATCACGAGCAGTGTTGGGCAGTAACGAATTACTAATAATATATTACTGTAATATTATTACTTTTTCCAGTAACGAGTAGTGTAAGGTATTACTCTAAAAAAAATGGTAATATATAACGCTTTACTC
The DNA here is from genome assembly GCF_963921795.1 of Nannobrachium achirus. NCBI lineage: Eukaryota > Metazoa > Chordata > Actinopteri > Myctophiformes > Myctophidae > Nannobrachium > Nannobrachium achirus. Next base: position 43,455,399 of record NC_137817.1, read on the forward strand.
CGCAAAAAAAAAGCCTCGCTACTCCGTTACTAGCCATTTTAGCCGATTGCAGAAAAAGAACAGATCTACAAGACATCAACATACATCTACAGAGATGCGATGTAGCTTGTAGATCAGTCATTTGCGCAGCGCGCACAGTTATGACGTTGCTTATGTCATGAGACCAGTGCATGGACCAGTGTCAGCGCTGCGTTGCCTGTCACAGTCACAGAGAGAGCATATACAGCGTGCGACGCGTTTACATGGATGGGACGTTTACAATCTACAAGCACTCCTCTCGGCCACGGAGGTGTCCGCCGCGGGGTCCGTCGCGGAGGGGTCCGTCGCGGGGGCGCCGCGGACCGTCCGCGGAGCTCAGCGGGACCACCGTGGACCACTGCGGACTGAGTTGCTGCTGTTAGCCAGTTAGCGTAGCCTCCACTGTCTGTGCTCAATAAGCCTCATGTCAGGGCCGGCGGCAGCCCACAATGGCTGAGGGTGCTATGCTTTAAGTGAAGGCTACCCAACCCAACTCAAATCGGCCAGGTGAAAACAAAAGGCTAAATTTGCATACCAATGGGAGTGTGTGCCAAACCGGTTGTGGCCAGCCAATGCTGATCTACTGTATTATAATGTAAATTTCGGGAATTACTGAGGTGGGGGTGCTCCCTGGCCAAAATGAGGGTGCAAAGCAGGCCTCAGCACCCTCAGGGAGTTGAAAGCCTACTTTCCTTAGTGGGAACACCCAGAGCCCCTGCACCTCACGTCTAAAATAGCCTACACTTTTTAGGCAGAAAAGAAAATATGTAGCATATTATTTAAGGATAATATAGGCAGGCGTCTTCAACAGAGCTGAGAGTTTTAAATGTAATAAAAAATAAGCAATGTTTAGTTGGGTTATATATTATATGTCTTAATTATTAATTGATTCGCTTGTAGGCCTATACCAAAATCCATTAAAAAAAGTTTCTAACTGTTCCCAGGTCAAATATTGATGTGTGATTAAAATGTGATTAATTGAGAATTACAAAGCCTGCAATTATAATTTCTTTAATCGCATCCCAGAGACTCTTATTGTTCCAATAAATTGGATTCAGTTCTAAAATGAGCTGGCTAAACAGATTTTGCAGGGGAAAAAAAAGTAATATAACTTAATATATTACATATTACTCTTGATTCCAAGTAATAAGTAATATAATATTATTACTTTTCCCAAGGAGTAATAAGTAATAAGTAACGATTACTCTCCTAAGTAATATTGCCCAACACTGATCACGAGTGTCTTTTTTTATCACGATAAACGATAATATCGCTTTACGTCCCATCCCTACAGTGTGCTGGTTAAATACTACAGTACAGTGGTTTTCAACCCTTTTCATATCAAGGACCATTTTCCTCTACATTCTCTAAGATGTTAAACAATAATTTAACTATTGCGAGCACAACATGAAACGAAACGGAGCCGCAAGGGTCTATTTAGTTTTATTTTACACTCTCAAGAGTTAAAGAGGTGGTGCCATAGTGTTGTACCTTTTCTGGTTTTCATGTGTCTAGGAGGTTGACAGTATTTCATTAGACCCCCTGGTGTGGTTGTTATGAGCAATTATGCATTCCCTTTGTATTTGTACTACAGCAGTGGTTGATAACCACTGCTGTAGTTGCCTGGTTAATAAACAGACTCTATCACACACAAACCACGGAGTGGTGTTGTGCGGTCTGGTTTATTAAGGGGCTCTACCCTTTTTTGAACTGAAGCCTCTTTAGCCCAGCACCCACCAGTCATTGTGCGTTACGCAAGTTCCCTTTTAAATAAAGACATGTTCACAGTTAATTAAATGGTTAGATGGTGTTTATAATGGCAGATGTACTGTAGTCTTTTATTTGTCGTTTGTTCAAACACACCAACAAACATCAAAGTCTCAAACATGAGAGAAATCACACTGTTGTCTGATATATTTACCTTAGAACCCTGAGCTGGGAAGGCCTCTTCAAAATCAGCTAGGATCTGAGTGCCCAACTCACTCTGTGCCGCTTTCACTCTACACAGAATAGAGAGAACAAATGACTGATCGTCACTGACAGGTTCCCAAACCTTTTAGCTCAAGACCCAAAAGAGAAATTAGATGTTTGCTTGGGACCCAAACTAGTGAAAAAAGCACTGAGTGCCGCACTGCGAGCTTGTAGATCTGCTATTTTTGAAAAATCATGAAAATGTGTGCAAATCTTTGAATGTATATATACAGGTATATTAATCTTTGCTTCTGGGGGGTCCCTGGAACAAAATATTTTCTGTGGTCAAAAACATATAATTCTAGGGGTCCTTGACATGGAAAGACTTTGAGCACCACAGATAAAGAAACATAGGTTTTTCAGAAAACCATTAGGATTTAGAATGGGTTAAAGGGGCTCAATCAAACATGGAGAGCAGCCACAGTTCCATGGGCAGAGTGGCCATGGTCTGGAAACCAGAAGGTCCCTGGTTCATCCCCCAGCCCAGTCTGTGTGTCAAAGTGTCAAGACACTTAACACATAACTGCTCCCCGGGCGCTGTATTAATGGCACTCACTATAGAACCATCTGTGTGTGTGTGTGTGTGTGTGTGTGTGTGTGTGTGTGTGTGTGTGTGTGTGTGTGTGTGTGTGTGTGTGTGTGTGTGTGTGTGTGTGTGTGTGTGTGTGTCTGCATGAAAGCAACCCCTGAAGATGACAGGGAAGCTCAACGACAATCTCATATCTTTCACGTGATGAAGCCCTATCTACAGTATTATATGCTGCAGGCCCATGAAGGCATCCTGGCCCCTGGCATCCGGACCCAGGGTTAAACCAGGACCCGTCCCTGGAGCTGGGAGAAGTGTCCAGAGTAAACAGGAGAGGGCGGGCAGATAGCCCTGCAGATGGATGCCAAGTGCTTGGCAGAGGTTACTGCCCCTATCTCTTGTTCGTTCTCCGGGCTTACGGGCTAATGTGGTTTCGCCTGAACCTTTCATTCTTCCTTCCAATCGTCAACTCAATCTGTCTGACCTTTTCTATCTTGCCTGCTCCGTTTGTCTCCCTGTCTGTGTGTACTCTGTCTGCTTTTGATGTCTTCGTGCACTGTTGCAGTCAAGCCTGACTCTGACCGAGTTGCACGTAGTTGTGTGCCGGTGAAAATCTACGATATTATCGCGATAATCAAAATCCATTATCGTGGGGCAGAACATTTGCCAACGCATTGTGAGTAGGGATGTCACCGAATAATCGATTTTCGAATATTCGTTCGATTAATCAATATTCGATTTTAATATTTCATAATCGAAAATCGAAAAGATATTAATATATATATATTTTTTTTTATACTATTTTTTGGCTTAGTTAGTTTCAACCAAAATATAGAATATAGGCTAACAATAGTATTAATGATAATAGTAAATGGCCATTGATTTATTATTCACACCAGCACCAACTGTAAACTGTGTAGACAGAGTGAAGAAGCACAGCAGAGTGGCAGCTGCCTGCTACACACTCCCCTCCCCCCCTGTCTCAGACACAGGTGTGATTGATTCAGGCTTGATTGTTTGGTACTTGGTGGCCATCATCAAAGAAAAGGGAAAACAGCGTCCTCTGTATTGTAAAGCATCACAGAATCTGTTCTTGAGAGATTAGGTGAACAGTACACTGGCACACTAAAAAGAAAGATGAAGAGTAGTAGTTAGGCTACCAATTACCTGAAGAGCCATGTTGTACATATGTAAATGTGCATTGAAATCCAGTAAAAAAAAAAAAAGAAAAACAGAAGAATTTTTTTTTTTTTTTTATAAAATAATAATAATAATAATTAATTATCGATTTTCGAATAATATTCGATTATTGCTATAGAATAATCGATTTTGATAAAGGTCCATTTTTGACATCCCTAGTTGTGAGCTTGTAGATCGGCTATTTTCTGGCAAAGACATTTGATAGAGAGTGAAAAAAGACTCTATCAAGTACGTATATTATAAATACGTTTTAGCAATTATAGAGGGTTTAAGTGGTATCGGATATGCAGCTTTGCAAATACAAGGTGAATTGATCCCAGTGCATGACGGAGGACGACATCATGATAAATTAAATCTTCACAATACGATTACCGTGAGTGTTTTTCATCACGATAAACGATAATATCGCTTATTGTCCCATCCCTAGTCGTGAGCGTTGTAGATCAGATATTTTCGTTGTGCAACAAGTAACAGCGTGCAACTAAATATACATATACATTTGTCTCAGCCTCCCCCGAGTTTCTTCTCGTTGAACATACTTGCTACTTGATATTTACAACGCTGCCTTGCGAACGCGTAGCTTTCTTTTCCTGTGCTCCCTAGCGCTCCGTGTTCTCCCATCATCTGTTCCTCCAGAGGACTCAGTTCTTCCATGCAGCTGTTACGTGGTTCGAAGAAAAAATAAAAAAGAGACGTCTGCCACACCTCAGTCAAAACAAAGAGGAGAATTCGGGGGTCAGGGTTGCTCTGAACCTGCGCATGGAGCTGGCCAGATTGTCCTCATTTGATTCCAGTATTATCAGGAAAATATTAATGTGGGGGCGGGTGAGTTGTGGGAAAGCCCGATGCATCAGTAGTACACTTTGTTTCCAGCAATGCTGCCTGTTTGCTAACAAAGTATTTGTTTCAGAGGTTCTATTCGCTGTAAACACAGGCCTAGGGCTACTAACATACACACACACACATGCCGAGACAGACCACATGTATTTCTTCCTAGTCACACTCACCACCTAAATATGAATCTTTGTTAGTCCAAGTTCCAAGCACGCAGGTTTTTAAAGACCACTCATTTTATGAACACTCCTTATAATAATACACAGAAAGGTGTGTGTGTGTGTGTGTGTGTGTGTGTGTGTGCGTGCGTGCGTGAGTGAGTGAGTGAGTGAGTGAGTGAGTGATTGAGATGTTTGCACAAATGCAGACGATATGGGCTCAAAACAGGTCCTAATTCAGTATGTGTGTGTGTGTGTGTGTGTGTGTGTGTGTGTGTGTGTGTGTGTGTGTGTGTGTGTGTGTGTGTGTGTGTCTGTGAACAGGATGCAAGAATAAGTCTAAGACTGCACCAATAGGCCTACATACTCTAACCACCTGTCCACAGTTCAGATGACAAGTTGTAGAATAGTGCTGCTGTGTGACTGCACCAGCGCTTAAGCCAGCCTGTGAATAGTAGCTGCAGCATAACCAGCAAAGTGCTCAAGTATCCTTAAGCTAAACGCTGATCCCTCCCGACTGCTCCAGGGACTGGGAAGGAATCCTCTGCAAGTACACTAATCCACTTAATGCTGCAATACAGACATTATTTTACTGGATAAATCGTTATTTTAACTAATCTGTCTGATCAAAGAGCAAAAATGCGGTGGTTGGAGGTGGTCTTTCCACTCTTCAATTGGTGTTGAGTAGGAAACACACTTGGTTTCCCACTCGGGAGAACAGGGTTCAGATCCCAGATAAGACAAAGAACCTAGACTGCTTATATCATACATCGGCAACTGCGGGCCCGGGGGCCACATAAGGAATACTGACATATCATTGATTTCAACAGTTACAATTCCAAACATGCAAACATGACCACTTTAACTAATTCAGACTATATTAGTTAAGTTTGCGTAATGAGTAATGACTAGTAGTATTAAAAAGTTAATGTCTTTTTTATGTCCAATGTATTTGTATTTAAGTTCATAAAGTTAACATAAGTATAACTAAATGCATTTGAAATTAAATACAAATTAAAAATGTCAGGATCCCAATTCAAAAATAGCAAAAAATAATTCAGGATTCCAATTCAAAAATAGCAAATATTGCAGATCTACAAGCTCAAAACGCATCACACTGTGACAAGTTGTGAGCTTGTAGATCGACTACTTTTGCTACTTCTTTCGTTTATGCTCAAAAGTATATGCATTGTGGCCCTCTGGAGCGAGTGTGGAAATACAGTGGCCCTCTCTATCATCGAAGCTGACCACCCCTGGCATTATATTGATAACCACATTCGCAAAGGCTTTGTGGTGTGAGTGTGTGTGTGTGCGTGCGTGCGTGCGTGCTTGCGTGTGTGCGTGCGTGCGTGCATGCGCTTGTGCTGTGTATTAGTTACCTCTCAGAGAGCTGTCTGATCTGAGGGATGCCCATGTACTTGTGGAAGTGTTCCAGTACATTCACCACTCCCTGCAACAGGTTGGCAACCTCACCATACTGCCTCTTCCTCGTCATGGCCCTGGAACACACACAATTTCAGAACATCACAAATGTCATTTTAAAATGTTGAAAATGTAGGTTTGTCAAAATACGTCCGGCCGGGACTGTTAACAGCTTAATAAAGACATTATAATTATTTTTAACTGTGTTATTTTGGTGCAAGTGGCAGACAACAGTGAATAGGGAGGTTATCAATTCGTTTTTTTTAAGTGGTTACGGTTACTGTGAAAAAAAGAAGTGAAGGATTATATGAAACAGTTACACAGTAGGACTTAAATGAAAACACTGTAGTTTGGGCAAGCCATTATAGGCCAAAAACAATTGGCAGATCTACAAGCTACGAGCGATGGAAGCTTTTAGCTCAAACTAGTTCTAAAATCATTTCAAATTAACTTTGTGGTGAAGTGGCTCAGTGGTTAAAAGCACAACCCTGCACCAGGGATGGCTCTAGCCCCACAGATGGCAATCGAGAGCAGTGGTTCCCACATTTTTTGGCTAATAAACAAAACGGAAAATAGATTTTTGCCCGGGACCCAAACTAGTGATAATAGCAGATCTAGAAGCTCACAAGGTGTGGCTTCGCGACAGTGGGGAAGGCAGTGGTTCCCAAACTTCAGGTCGAGACCCAAACTAGTGAAAATAGTCTATAAGAATATAATCTCTCGAGACAGCCTCAGAGAACGCTAGAGAGGCCGACCGATAGGTGTCGCCCTTTCTTCTTTGACGATGCGTTCCCAGATTGATAAGAATATAATCTACAAGCGCACTACATTTGTTTCTAATTCATGGAATGTCATTGATTCTTTTTTTTATTATTTTTTCTTTTTTCATGAAATTATTTTTTAAAAATCATAGATTTTGTTTGATGTTATTCATGGAAAATGTTGAACTTTTTTATTTTCTTAATGTTTTGTAAAAATGTTTTGACATTTACTCGCGACCCATTAGTCTGGGTCGCGAGTAAATCCACCCACGCATGTGCAGGTGGTTCCGGGTGGAAGCAGTGATACCCACTCTAAGGAGTCCACCCCTCCTGCCAGCATGTGCAGGTGGTTCAGGGTGGTGATGGAGGTGGTGAGGTGGCGCTTGGCGTGGTCCAGCTGCTTGATGTCTCTCGTTATCTCCTTGACCTGAGGAGCAAAAGGACAGGGAGAGAAAGGGGAGGAGAACGAGAGCCAACAAAGGGACAAAAGGCAGGAGATGGAGGTTGAAGATAAAGAGATGGGAGAGGGATGGACAGAATAGGCCAGGGAGATGATTAACAAACAGGAGAGAGATAGTGACACAGAGAGAGAGAGAGAGAGAGAGAGAGAGAGAGAGAGAGATTCATTACCAGGAGGCAGAGTTGGAGAAAGAGAGGAAAAGGAAATAGGAGAAAAACACACCCATTGGTTTGAGAAATAATTGCTTAAGCATGCCTGTTGAGGGAGGGGTCCACGTGCTACTGCTAAAATCTCACACACACACACACACACACACACACACACACACACACACACACACACACACACACACACACACACACACACACACACACACACACACACACACACACACACACACGAAAGCAGAGAACAATGTGTATTGTTAGATTCTTTCCTTTATCAACACACAAACACACCCATTCACACACACGCACCACATGGAAGGTGCATTACCTTGACAAATATATAAATTCTCCCCACTGCCCCCTACTGCAACAGTTGTGTGTGTGTGTGTGTGTGCGTGCGTGCGTGCGTGTGTGCGTGCGTGCGTGTGTATGCACTTGTGCACGCTTACCATTTGTTCAGACTTCTCAGCCTTGTCCTTGATGTCTTTAATTTTGCCAAAGAGCTGTTGGATGGCGATCTGGGCCTCCTCCAGAGCCTGTCCAAAACAAACAGACAAGTTCTCAGCAATAAAGAGAAAGAGACAGAGACAGAGAGAAAGACAAAAGGGGCAAGAACATGATACAGAAGAAACAGATAAAAGAGAACAGTAGAATATGGCCAGATGGCATTCATAAGTGAGATAGTCTCTCCCTTGTGAATGTGAACAGCAGAACGACCTCACGCCGACGGGGACGGCATTGTTTGCTTTGCCCCAAATTCTTTCATTTTCTTTGATGAATGAACAATATCCGTTCTAGGACAGCAATGTGACCAGTTGGAATAGCTACGTTCCAGCTGCCCACCTTATCAGTGCTATATCACAGCAGAGAGAGAGAGAGAGAGAGAGAGAGAGAGAGAGAGAGAGAAGAAAGACTGAGATGGGACTGTCAATGAATAATCAATATTTAAACCTATAGTCGAATATTCAAAATCCATGAATGTTTGAATGTGAAAATTAAGGTTCTAATAAAATAAAAATAAAATAAAACAAGTTTTCAAGAGATCCTGGGCCCCGGTAACCTTGCTCAGCAGCTGGCCTTGCAAGGAAGCAGAGCTATCGGTTTGCAGACTGCTCCAGTTAAGAGTTAGACAGACAACCCCGCAATGGCATCCACAATGCACACGGGAATGACACATCACTTTAATTGATCCAAAATGATAATGTAGGTCAAGCTGAACTGGGGGATCCATTTGGTAACTTGATGGGAGAAGTTCACAGCCAGACTCCAGGGACTACTGATCTAAGAACTCAGTACAGAGTTGTCCCTCAGGGTAAAACTTCCTTGTTGTCACATGTATACCTTAATTTTATGCAAACAAAAGAATATAACAGAAGTGCAGGTGGGCTATAATATAACTAGTCTGACTGAATAGATTGCTTGTACTTATATATTTGATTTCTCGTTACATGTAAAAGGAAAATATTGTTTCCATCACAACTCATCTCTTGGTGCTATGCATGTCTGTTCTCTGTAAAACATCAATAAAAGCCTGCGCGGCTCAACAGAGAGAGAGAGAGAGAGAGAGAGAGAGAGAGAGAGAGAGAGAGAGAGATCGCCGTGGTCTTCAAATGAAGGTTTACAGCATACAATATTTTATTATATTAAAAGTAGCTGTGTTTGAAATTCTTGTTTTCATGGAGAGTAATTTGAACGATAATCTTTTTTGACAATTTTGACAGCCCTAGACTGAGAAGAGGACAGAAGGGGGGAAACCACACAGCATGACTTGATCAAACACCTTGAAAAAGATCTCAGGGATGAGAAACCTCTCCCACAGTTTACTCTCACATTCCATTCGGAGCGGGGTTTTCATCGTCTGGCATCGGGACCATTTGGAAAATGACCCCCGCCACTAATGCTCCATTCTCAGCTGCAGAATGGGAGCCATGACCAGCTCCCACTAATTGGCTGACTAATTGACAGACTAGCTAGATATCAGATAGCAGTAACTTGTTAGATGACACATGTGCTGTGTTTGTGTGTCTGAAATCACTCACTCCTTCCCTACTACCTTTAGGGAGGTCTATGTAGTAAGTACAGCAGGAGTGTTCCACGTTTCCAGGCCAAGGACCCCTTAGTTGAGAGAGAGAGAGATGAAACAGGGACCCCCACTACCTTTTCAGAGATTCCATATACCCCTATTTTCCGGACTATAAGGCGCACTTAAAAGCCTTTAATTTTCTCAAAAAACTACAGTGTGCCTTATAGTCCAGTGCGCCTTATATATGGATCATTCATTGACATTCCCTTTAGCACAACTCCATCTGTTGGATGCATAACACAATGGTAGCGTCTATTATGTGCGCCTTATAGTCCGGTGCGCCTTATATATGAAAACAGTTCGAAAATAGACCATTCATTGACAGTGCGCCTTATAGTCCGGTGCGCCTTATAGTCCGGAAAATACTGTAGTTTCATCGTTTGACAGCACAGTCATCAGTGTGTTTTGGATTCATGTCAATTTGTGTTTTCAGATATTCAACCAGTTGAAGTGCATCAATACTTAATAAACTTACTTGACCTCTCACTCTGTACTTAAGTCTGCTCTTTTTCCCCTCTACACCAGACCCCCTGTTGAAGACCCTTGAAGTAGACTATAGTCAACATAAAAAACCCAACACATTTCATGATGTCATTGTTGTCACACAATTAAAACATGCCAGATCAATTTGTATTTCAGTGCAATGCATAAACATGTACTGTACCACACTTTTCAAGATTCATCGTGGGATAAAATGTGTCCACTATAGGGTAAAGGGTATAATAATGATGACTACCGTATGCATTCGGACACCACTACAAAACTATGTAGTTCAGTGTATAGTGAGGAGGGAGTGACGCATGTCATTATGGGCGAAATAAATACATGTAAAAACATATATATTTTAAACATATATTTGCAAGTATATGGACATGAGCGGTTAAACATAATATATGCCATGCCAGGAGCTAGTTTAGATAGTTTATGTACTATTCTAATATTTCCCTATCTTCTCACAGCTGTTCTTTGATGGTCCACTCCAGAGCAGGTCTTTGGCATTACATTTCCATACCAATGTAAATGGCAAGAGTTGTCCAAAACCGGTGGCAGTTGTGTGGACTGTGGACATAAGTTTGGCTCTCCTGTTCTTCTTCACTTGCTGCTGGCTCACTCACTCATACAGAATGCTAACAGCCGCCACCAGCTGCCCCAGGAATTTAACACTTTTACAAGCCTCTCAGAAGCACACAGAAGTAGTGCACACCGGCGGAGCAAATGCACACGCACGCATGCACACAGCGAAATGAGCAGAAAAACAAATGTTGTTGACAGTTGACACCATTTTTACCCCGTTCTGAAACGTGTGTCCAATAGGATATGTTTTGAGACTGTGGAGTCGTAAGATGTGGAGTTGTAAGATCAATATTAGGCTATATGCACAACAGCGGAGAGAAGTTTGGTATTACCAATAATACTGAATTACTAATGAAGGCTCTGTTCCATTCTGGTCAAACAGAGTCAGGGTGCTGATATTGTGCCATGTTGGCTCACTGGAAACACTCTTCTACACCAGTGGGTCTCAAAGTGTGGGGGTTCCCAATGACCCCTTAAAAAGGTGTGTACCCAATGGTTCCATTTGTACACTCTCAGAGTTATGGGGGTCCTTGAAATAATAGGTTTGAGAACCACTGTGATACGTGAAATGGAACAGAGCCTTCATTAGTATCATTGGTAACACATTTGAAGGAAGAGAAAGAAGAGACCCAACTTCTCTTCAATATGGCTACTGTGAATATAGCCTATTCATACTCCAATCAGTGATTGTTGCTTGCCAAACATAACTCATCTACAAGTTGGGGATGCGGTGTGTTACCTTGCAGATCAGTTCTTTATGCAAGTGACACCATCGTACTAAAGAGTGAGACATTACAGTCCGTAGTACTATATAGTAATATAAGAACCCCCCCCCCTCTCCTGCATAGTAGGGGATAAAAACAACAGTAAAGAGATTGAATGTAATTAAGTAGGACAGATGCTCTAACACAGTGCTTAAGGTGAGGATTAAAGTGTCTGTAAAGCATTAATTACAGTATTTTCTGGACTATAAGGCGCACCTGACTATAAGGCGCACTGTCAATGAATGGTCTATTTTCAAACTGTTTTCATATATAAGGCGCACCTGACTATAAGGCGCACATAATAGACGCTTATGCATCCAACAGATGGAGCTGTGCTAAAGGGAATGTCAATGTCAATGAATGATCCATATATAAGGCGCACTGGACTATAAGGCGCACTGTAGTTTTTTGCGAAAATTAAAGGCTTTTAAGTGCGCCTTATAGTCCGGAAAATACGGTATATGTAACAATGATGTATTCTCAATTCGTCACATCACAGAATAATAATGTGTTATTATATGTTATATAACCAACCAGCCAAATTTGAATGGTTAACCCTACCAGTGCCAGCCCCTAGATGGCACCAAAGAATGCCAAGCTTTCTCCCATCGGCGAGCGCATTAGCATCCGGGGACTCACGTTGCAGTGACGCGCGTGCTCACGTTCGTGCACGTCATGGAAAGGTCCCGGATGAAAATGGCTACAGAATAGCTATTAGCATTTTGTCATTTAAAAGATCATTTTTAGGCGATTTCGCCGTAAATAAACCTCGCACCACATCCCTAAAAACACAATGCAGAGATATGGGCCTCCAAAGATGTGGTTTTTCATTGGATTCGGCGGCGATTCGCGGCAACGTTCGCGGCTAACGGCCGGCCGGGGGGCGGCCGGATTTCGAACACTGGATTGAAAATTTAGGCCCAGGCTTCAGAAGGCCTCGGATCATTTTATTCATTTCATTAAAAAAGCCGAACATGTTCGGGATAGGCACACTGGACGTCGTTCCGGAAGCTGAACATTCGGTGAACATTGGGGGGCTCAAAAATGTATTTTAAACCATTTTTAATGGAATATATCGTCGGACCATGTAAAATGGCTAGCTGGCTAGCGTAGGACGAGCCAGGACCACCCACGACTCTACAAGCAGCTCAGGGTAAGTCAATTAATAAAAAAAAAATTGTATTGGATTGAAATAAAGCCGAACATGTTCGGGATAGGCACAGAATGAGTTAAAAGCAATGCCAAGTTTAGAAAATTAAGCTTAAAAAAACACATGCAGTCTTCTGTCTCCAGTCCGTTCTCTCTGCCTATTATGCTGGGGGTGCATGCTTCCGCCGAATCTGGCTATTATTTGTATTTATTTAGTTCCCAGGATGCACCTTGGATTACAGGGAATGTGTAGTTGTTTACCCACTTAATTGAAAATGGGAATGCGTAATGGCTGTTTGTTTTCACTACTCCCTCTGATGCCTCAAAACTGTTCACAACATTAAAGAAAAGAGAGAAAAACTAACTGACTGGCTGACGGCACTACAAAATATTGGAATCGGTCTTGCAAAATCATTATTGGACAACCTCTACTTGATTGCACAGATGAATTGTAAAAATGGATGAACTGGTGAATCAAGTCTGTGTCCGTGGAGAACTGGGAGGCATGTATTATTTACAACCTCTCGGTCTCATCAATGCAAACGTTTTTAAATCTGAGAGTACCCTGGAAGGTAGGGAGTGACTACGTATCTTTACGGAGGACACTGGCCTTGAGATTAATCTCAGTGCAACAACGTGCTCATATTATTGGCAGGAAACAGTACTTGTGCAGGCCTAGCTGATTCAGTCTGGCTGGCTTCCTTGCACTCATTTCCTGCATTTAGCCTTGAGAACAACGAGGGACCACTGCCCAGCATGCGTCCTCATGCCTGAGATGCTATCTGTTCTCACACACACACACACACACACACACACACACACACACACACACACACACACACACACACACACACACACACACACACACACACACACACACACACACACACACACACACACAGAGTATCCATCCGAAACAATAAACCACGTTCCACAGCACACGTACTCTGTTAAGAGAATTTTAGAAACAGGGGTGTGGAGCTTCCTTTTACTGAAAGGCAAACTGACGGCCCATTCATTCTCGCGCGCCATGAGGCGCACCAAAAAAAAGGCGATCTCCAAGCTCACACCGGCGCACAACCAACTATAAATCAGGCATACAGTAAGCCTGTGATGGCCTCATATTAGCAGACTCATTCACATTGGGATTAAACGCAAGAGACAGACATTCTGTCTCCGTAGTAAACTATTATAAACTCAAACAAACTCTCATAAAACGTAACGCACACAGAAGAAACGGCTTTGGTTCCTCTCAAATAAATGTAGGATTTACTTTTGATTCAGAATAATTATTATAATTTTTTTAATCTATTTTATTTGATCATCGTCCAGAGGAGAACATGTCATGCTACATGCCACTTTCCATCTGCTATATACTGTAGTGTAGGATATAGTGATTCCTGCATAGCCAAACAACTATTCCACAATCTCTGAATGTTATATAGTCTAGAACACACATCCTGAAAGCAGTCATTTCCATTCACAAAGATATATTTTAAAATATCTTAAAATTTTATTTCATAGGGTTAGGATTCTTTTGATTTATATTAGGGCACATTTGCGTGACAGAAGCGGGGAGAAGGCGTCAATTCCGCTTTATCCTTGGATCATTGTCAGAGCTTCCATTGCTCCAGACCCTATATGATGGAAGCATTTGAAAATTGTGGAGGCAACAGACTGGCTCGCGAGACTATGTCTGTAGGTAGGCTAAGGCTATAAAGGTAACCGCACAGATTTGGCCATGATTTGCCGTCGGAAAGCATCTGCTGCCGACAGGGAGAGGTGGTCGGCAAGAGACGTTTGCTATCAACAGGGCTGTCGGAAACCTGTAGATGAAAAACTGAACAAGCTCGTTTTTTGCCATCGGTGGTGATGTGGTGAACTGTAAATCCTCCACTGTAGAATGGACCTCTAGTCTGCTACAGTGCAGAAGCAAGCCTAAATACGCCAGCGACATTTTCCCATCGCACATTTGAACTAAATACCATATTCTCAATCTCAACTCTCAGTTCCTATACATAACGACTCCAAAGCAAAGCTAGCTAGGGCTGTTTGAAACAAGTGAATAGGTGAAACAAGCGTCCAGGTCTATGAAAATAAGCCCAAAAGAAGCGTGTCTCCACTTTTGACACTTGCATTTTCCCTTAATTACAGAGGTACTACACTTTGGGACAAGTACTCTACAGGTATACAACTTTCTTCACTTAATTAAGACAAGAACAAATTGAAGGATGTTATGATGATTGACAAGGTCATTTAATGTCAAATTCTTTATCACACATTCTCTGGTAACTTTTTCCTCCATTTCCTGTTTGCTTGGTTGTTATGGATAATCAGGTTCTTCAACCATGTTCTAGATTTAGATTTTTATACTGCAATCATTTTATTTGCTAAATGCCAATTCTACATTTTCATAGTTTGTTGTTAACAAATCATGTTCTATTAGTATTTTACATGAGTAGAGGCCTCGCGTAAGCCCTTTGGGCTTCTTGCCTCCTCCTGGCACTTTTCTTTTTCTATTTTGTGTACTGTTTCTTTGTGCTAAATAAACCTAACATACCTTCAGGGGTCTACTACTTCCTGTTCACCAAAAAAAAAAAAAACACACATCAAAGGCTCTGACACAGCATGCGTCAGAGACGGACGCGTGTCAACTCATAAACACACACCCATTGTTTACAACGGCTGGAGCCACACTGGAGGCATCAAGTGGACACGTCAAAACCTGTTGACACAACTTTCAGAGAGAGAAGGAGTGAATGGAACTACTGATAATATGTTTTAGAATTTATATGGTTTTCTTTTGAAGAGAGGCTTTTGGCATTCAGCATATCTCTAAAGCGTTAACTCATACCCTACCAAAAAAGACGTTTTCTATAATAAAAACGTCTTTTTAACTATGGACCTCCCTGCCAGACGTCTTCTGGACGTCTTTTTTTTTTTTTATAATATATATATTTTTTTTTTGAAAAATTGTTTTTGAAAAAAAATAAATTTGGACCTCCAACAGTGTACTAGCCATGATCGCGATCGCGAAATTGCATGTTTAACCCCCATACCAACCCCATCTTTCAAACATGGCAGCCATGTTTGTTTACATTTGAAGAAAACATAAGGGCTGCCTTCTCCTGAATGCCTGAACGGATTTCCAAGCGGATTTTTTTGTTTGAAAGCTGTGAAAATCATGCACATGCATAGTGCATGATCTGTGCACGAATGTGTGCACCAGCGTGCACACTATTTTTTTAACCCTTTGTTGGCGAACCGGCAATATAAGAGGTCCCACTTTAAAGCTATACTGTGTAAGTTGCTCAACTAGTGATCAGTAGCGGTATTGCTTTTTTTGGCCGTTTTTCGGCCAGAGTCGTCGCGGACCACCGCCGCGGAACACCGGAGCGGCGCCGCAAACCACGGCGACCGATAGTAATCCGTGGAGGGGTAGAACGCATGGTAGAAGTAATTTTCTGGCCAGGATTTGTGGATTAAGAGGTTAAAATCCTTCACCATGGTAAACACTGTAGCCAAGCGGAGGCGCTTCCTGGAGACCAGAGCAGATAAGCTGTGATTGGCCGGTAGTGTACCATGTGTGCATGATCGGCGATGTGATTGGGCAACGTATACACAACGTATACAGATGATGCAGATTACGTCATTTTGGCGCGAAATCCCGCCCCTGTCACTGCTAAGAAGAAAACATATAAAGAGAAGGCTTCAGAAGCTGAAAATAACGGAGTGGGTGTTCTAAAACTTTAGCGATTTAACAGTTAGGACAATTTTAAGATTTGTTTTATAAAAAAAGTTACATGGTACAACTTTAAATATGGCACTGAAGAAGTTAATATGAAAGTTTACCACCAAAATGTGGTTTTCAGACTAGCACCAGGCACGAAGCGAACACGTTATTCATAGTTAAAAAAAAAAAAAAATAAATTAATTGTTGCCATGAAATTATGGCTGTGTCATGATGTGCGCTTACCCACCTGATCTTGAATAGTTTTCATGAATTCAAACCCTAATCCAACCTTTTTTCATTGCCAATATTATATGTCTCATGGACACACAAAAGTAGGTGTGGCCTATGTTATGGCCAAGGAGTCATTTTAACTGAAAACTAATGGTTGGAATGGATTCAGCAGCCCCAAAATACCCAAATTACACACCTTATACGTTCATATTGGCCATTTTCTATTTTTCCCCCTTTAATCCCAGGCCCTTGGGATACCCAATAACTTTGATTGGCTCCCACAAAGTATGTCAAGGGAGTTGGGTTTGACAAAGTTCAGAGGTGATAGTAGACACCTTTATGAACACATTTGTGAAGAAAGCTAGTGATTTAGATTTAGTTCCCAGATTGGTCTAGCAATAGGCTAACTTTCCCTTACTAGATCGTCAGTGTATTTTTGATTCATGTCAATTTGTGTTTTCAGATATTTAACCACTTGAACCGTCAATCAAATCAAATCAAATCAAATCAAATCAAATACTTAATAAACTTGACCTTTCACTCTGTACTTAGTCTGCTCTTTTTCCCCTCTACACCAAAGCTCTTTGCCGAAAATAGCCGATCTACAAGCTCACACCGCCTCGCAGCAAAAGGCGTTGTGAGCTTGTAGATCTGCTATTTTTGTCTAAAGTTCTCAGAATATTGACACTAGGGTTCAAGTGGTTAATATAAAAAAGTAGAAAAAAAAACTTTCTATTGCACAAAGATTTGGAGGACCCCCTGTAGTAAGTCTGAGGAACCCCTAGGGGTCCCGGACCCCCTGTTGAAGACCCCTGTTCTAGTACATGTGAGAAACAGCAAATCCAGGTCTAACTAAACATTCTGGTATTTCTAGGGGGAAACATTTATGTTCAACCAATTTAACTGGCAGTACAACAGTCTGTTACCACTACCCACACATCAGAAAGGCGCATTCCTCTGTGGGAACTGCCTGCCCACTGCTGCAGCATGACTGCTTGGATGACAGACTCCACAACAGACTGAAAAACGACAGGGAATTCCTTCAGAACTCTTTATCCCCATCTTTTCATCTCTCCAGCTTTTATTACCACAGTTTTCTGCGCACACCCACGCCCTCCCGATAACTGGGTGTTACCCAGAGGATTTCGCACGGTTAGCGAGATAAGTTAACACAAGATAAATTGCTGTAGCGTAAACTCAACTCTTTCATCCTTATCCTGCCTCCGCCGCCTTCCTCAAAAAGACGAATATCCATTTCCTCCCCTTTCCATCTGCAGAAAGGGATGTTTTCCTAAGAAATGTCGGGACCAGCTCAAGTCTGTGGGATTTGGAATGGCAAGCTTAATATTATTGTGTGTAATGCCATGGGCCTGGAGGTGGGGCAGCGCCGCGGGGGGAAGGAGGTTAGAGCATTAATGTCACGAGCCTGGAGGTGGGGTGGAGACGCGGGGGAAGGGGGCTAGAACGTTCCGCTACCAAACAGTAGCAGACTGCAAGAGAAAGGCCCAACAGACTAGACACACTGACGACAACTTGCGCCTAATCCACTAAACTGGTCGGAACACACGCGCACACACACACACACACACACACAACACACACAACACACACACACACACACACACACACACACACACACACACACACACACACACACACACACACACACACACACACACGCGATTCCAACACGAAAATTAATTAACATGTCAAGACACAAAACCACAGGTTCAAATGGAACCTCGGCATTGAAGGGAAGGGAATCCATTTCATTTCCCAACCCTCTGTTTTCCATAAAGAGGGCAATTTTTAGTTTGAATGGTGGAGAAGATGGGATCTGACTCATCCTGTCCTTTTCCGTGGCAGCAGAACGGAGGGAGAAAAGAGAGGAAGATGAGGAGGGGAGGAACATACTTGTCTGGGTCAGAAGAATCCAGGAGCCCTACCTCCAAATCCAAGTTTAAGGACGACACTTTTAACACTGACTGGTTGATCAATGAGCCCTAATGTTGTCTGTCAGACAGCAGTCAAGTCCCGCACACCAAGCCCTTCCTGCTGTAGTGTTTAACATAACATACTGTACCGATATGTGTTCATTTAACCCATTTAGGCCGATTTGAATAAAGCCTTGTGTTCCCGGCCTGAGGGGGTAATACACTTTAATGTGTATCCGTCCAGAATTTAAGCTGCAATCCTCAAGTTTCATGTCCTACTCAGGATTTGTACACGAGTCTCCTGTGCGGGAGACCACATTTTTATTTCAACCACTCTTCCAAAAGGCAATCCCCACTTGGCCAGGGCAGATATTGTGCTTCAGGCAGTGTAAAAAACTAAACACACACACACACTGCAGAACGAATGAAACTATTGGAACAGTGATATGATTTTCATTATGTTTTTAGCACTGTAGGGTAGGCGTAGTTTGTTATGTCCACCAAGTTGGAAACGAGTGTTGAATGGGGTCCGCAGAGATACAGAAATGGTCTTAAATGGGGATCCATTGCCTAATGCATATCAAACTGGGGGGGCTTGAAATGAAAAAGTTCTGTGGCTTAATGAATAGTGGCTCAGCTCACCTGTCTGCCATCCTGGCCCACATTGGTCTGGCCTCTCACCACAGTCCTGATGTTATCATCCAGACGCCTGTCAGACATGATGACACAGAATTACTGCTCTGGTCATATTAGCTGGAAATAACGGCTGGCATGGGCCTCTATGACAGTCAACTAGTATCTACTCACCGAATCTTCATGCGGATCTTGTTCACCACGTCATCAATATTAGCCAGTGACTGAAGAGAAAACACAAAGAGAAAGTAGGTAAGTGAACATCCCAAGACCACCAAAAGTTATGCCTGCCTAATTTATACTTTGTCATAAATACAACAGGGTAGCTACAACAGGGTTGTCCAAAGTGCGCCACAGGGGGCAAATATGGCTTGCGGCCTCATTCCTAAATTGTATTAAAAATTTTCCCAGAGTAAAGTTTTTCAGGATTCCTTGTTCCCTGCTGTCTCATTCTGAAGGGGTCAAAGAAAGGCTATTTTATTGTATTTTTTTACCTTGCACGTCTAGTTACATTTGATAATGCAAAATAAAGCTGAGCTACAAGCTCACAATGTGTCAAGATGCGATGCATTTTGAGTTTGTAGATCTGCTCATTTGTGCGCGCCAATAGACCGTTTGTCAGCCTTCTGATTGGTCCCTGAGACTCCCTGACTGGCCAACCAGAAAAAAACATTCACTTTTTGCTATCGGGGGTGGAGTTTGTGCAGTGGAGAATATTGAATGTGGCTTTCAACAACTGTCCGCAGTGCGCGACACGGAGATCGGCCGGTACGGTGATAGCGACGGCAAGCGTCAAGCGATCTCGCTCATCATAACGAATAAGCTTCAACAAACTAGTTCACATGTACCTTATCAATGGTCTAAGAGTCACGATTGGGTACATATAATTTAAATGGGCAGAATTACGAAAAGCCAGCCTATTATGTGAGGAGAAACATTCTCTCTGTCCTCTTCCTAGTACCCAAGATGCAATGCGCTTCTCTTTCTATCTCTGATCCAGAGGATTAAACTAATTAAAACATTTATTTTTCGGGGGAAAACTACTGTTTTGCTATGTAATTACTGTACCTTTTTCTTCCCTTTTTATTAATATCACGTAGATGTGTTTTTTGTGGTACTTTATATAGCTGTAATGAGGCTATGAAGGGAAAAGAAATCCCATCCACTACCACTATAAAAGAATCTGCAAAGAGGATTCTGTCCCACTGGGATTAAACGAATTAAAACATATATTTTCGGGTAAACCCCCTGTTTTGCAATGTAACTACTGTACCTTTGTCTTCCCTTTTTATTAATATCACCTAGGTGTTTTTCCTTTGGTACTTTATATAGCTGTAATGAGGCTATGAAGGGAAAAAAATCCCATCCACTTCCACTATAAAAACAATCTGCCCAGGGTTAATGTCCCATCATAGTAACAGGGCAGAATGGGGCGGGATTTGCAAAAGGGTTTAGTGTGTGTGTGTGTGTGTGTGTGTGTGTGTGTGTGTGTGTGTGTGTGTGTGTGTGTCATGTATATGTCATATATATACCCCTGCCTTGAATGTTGCTGAACTATTCACATTGCTACATAGATTCACCAGACATCAGTTAGATGTCATGCAATAGAGACCAATGATGAGTGCAACAAAAAAGGTAAACAGTGCCCTCTCATGGAGTTAAGTTATATAGCACACCTACAGTACACCTTTCTTTTAGAGTTCTCAACGGGCCTGAAAATTAAGGCCCGGCCCTAACTGGGCCCGAGTGGGCCGACCCGAAGCCCGGCCCGACCCTAACAATTATCATCATTTCTACCACTTTTTCGAGTCACGTGTTCAAATACTGGATTCTGATTGGCTAAATTCCGGAGGTTATGAGAGGACAACTGCCGCAAAGTTGTGTGTCCGAGATCAATGCGCCTCAGTGTACATCCGGGGACTTCAGGACTTCCCCCAACCAACAAATGAAGGTCGCAGCGGTCCTATGTTTACTAACGTGCGTACTATCGTCGCCGATTTATTTGGATCCAATGCAATCCGCCAACTTTAAAGCCCCTTTTCTCTGAACCTATGCCTTTCTGGAAGCGAACAGCCTCTATTTACGGCCGGAACGGTGCTTTTAACTGAAGTTAGCTTAGCTGTAAGCTAGACGCATGGATTACTATGGAGTTGGCGCCATCTGTTGGTGAGTAGAAGATGTTGTTTGTGGAACTATCTGCTGTCTCGCGGAAGTTTTATAGGCAATAATGATTGTAACTTAAGATCCTTGCAAGTTACAACTATGTGTTTTCTTTCATGTATACGGGAAAAAGTGGTAGAAAAGCTATTTACCACTCGGGGTCGGACATTATGCTCTCATAATGTCCTGAGTGCGGACATTATGAGAGCATAATGTCCTCTCACTCGGACACTTGCTTACTTTCGGCCCGAAAACCCGAAAGCCCGAGAGAGAGAGAGAGAAAAAAAAGAAACGTCGCCACTCGCCAGTTGGCAGCACCAGTGTCTCAAATTACAACAGTGAGAGAATGCACATATAATAGTTGGCGAAATGGCAACTTCACGTGTTAAATTGTTCATGAAACATGCAAGGTTCTGCACAAAATGTGCTAACGTTAAATCCCTGTTGTTGTCAACAGTCAATCTCAATCATACAGCTCTCATCCTCTCTCCCCCTGCCGTCGCTGCCTGCGTGATTTATGTTTCGTCCTTTCAACGGTCACGCATCAAACACAGGCAGCTGGCTCGACAGATCTATAAACCCAAAACGTGTTCATCTAGCTTGCATTCTGGGCTTGCAGATATGTTGTTTAGTGCGCGACACGGTCGACACCACCTGACCACCATGCTTAAACATACACAACTCAGGCAACAAGCGGCGCGCTGCGGCTGTAAACCCTTTAATATAAATGCACACAGCAGCAGCAAAGGACACTTGATTAACCAGAAAGCATAATGGAATTATTAATATCTTACCAGAGGAGATGATCGTCTCTATAAGGTAAGAGGATGTCAACGTATGGTGCTTTTAGGTTGATCATGTTGATGTTGTTGTAATACAATCCTCTTAAGTCCTTGTCAATAATATCCAGGTTGGTTCCGCTTTTAAACTAGTTTTCTTGGATTTATACTTATTACAAACTTGTGAAATTCTCTGCTGCCTGCTCTGCTCGAAACTTTCATCGTAGCCGCTCAACACAGAGCTAACGGTGACTCGCTGCTGTGCTGTGAATTTCCGTATATCCAAAGGTTTCGATTGTGACGTCATCACAACAACCAGACTGCTCTATGAAACTGATAGACTATACTTCCGTATGCGTCACCTATTATCCTTGGTCCATTGGTTAGGAACTTAGCCAGGCTGCAGTGCTGCGCTGAAGACAGTCAGACAGCGATATGCGCCTGTTCTCTGTTGCTTGAGTGACGGAGCCCGGGGCCCGGCCCGACTAATTATTATAATTTTTGGGCCCGGCTCGGCCCGATAACGTCGGGTCGGGTCGGGCTCGGGCTGAATTTGAGAACTCTACTTTCTTTCAGTAATAAGTAAAGGGGTAGAAGAAGCCTATGCTGAACAAAAAAAAGGTCTCTTGTGCACATAAAGACATTATGTATGTCTGCTATTATGGGAAATATTTGAAATATATTGAACATTAAATAAAATAATAAAACTCTTCTCTTTTGGGGGTCCCTGGCAGCCAAATAGTACATATCAATTTTGGGGGTCCTTCACATGAAAAAGTTAAGGGAACCACTTCCTCAAGCCTGTCCGTTCAGGATAGTAATCACTAATTAGTACATAGGAGTGAAACATAACTATTGATCATCTTAGCGATTATTTTATCCATTACTTTTTTGAATTACATGTTTAACTGTTGTCCTATAATGACATGCCCAAGGTAGGGATAAATAGTTGATTATCATTTTCCGTTTATAATTGTTTCGACTGATTTGTGCGATGAATCGCTGCGGCCCTAATCGGTAGTAATCTGATGCAGCGAGAGGTTGTCTCTTACCTGTTCAGTGGGGAACAGTGTGTTGATGTATTCCACAGCATTAAAATCTGCTCTGTCCAGTGGATCTTGACTGGGGAAAACCTGTAATGAGTGAGAGAGTGAGAGACAGAGAGACAGAGAGAAAAGAAAATAATATACTTTTAAACACGAGTGTCAGCAGCAGCTGACAATACCATGTATATCAGTTGCCTGACTGCAAGCGTCAGACTTTTCACACAATACGTTTCACTAGGGGGTGGTAATGTGCGGACTGATTTATCAGGCTAGTATATCAGTGGTTCCCAAACTGAGCAGGAACACGTTGGAATGGGCCCCACCACATATGATAGACAATAAATCAAGCTTCAAAAAGAAATTGAAGAAAGCAGTGCTTAGAAAATAAGTTATGTTTAGTTAGTTAGCTTGTTTAATGTTTGAACTGTGTGTAAATTGGATGTCAAATTTTTGTTTATACATGGATGCAATTGCATATAATTAGTGAGAGTAAAAGTAAAATGCTTATGTAATCATTTATAGAATGTGTGAAGAGTAAGACCGAAATCTTCAATCATTTTAGTTTGTTTTGTTTTAACTATGTAATGGTAGAATTCCATTGTATTATGTTTTAATTTGATTGTGAAGTGTGAATGTTTGGACCCTAGGAATAGTAGCATTCCTTCACTGTGGTTAGGACTAATGGGGATCCGTAATAAACAATAAACCCCCAGAGGGGTCCCCAGATGATTAGCTTAGTATGCAACATTGTTTTCTAAATCAACAGTAAACAAACCGACATACAGTATAAAGCGTAGTCTATCTGTACATTTATAAACTCTAAAGTTACAATTTAATGATTTTAAATACCCAAATTGACAAATATTACTCAAGAGAGAGGCAAATATTGTGAAAATACCGTAGCAGATCTACAAGCTCACAACTAACTAACTTTTACTAAAGCAAAACATTTGAGTACTTTTCCCACCACTGTGAAGTGTCCTTGAGCAAGACACTGACTGAACTGAGCTGGTTGTGTGTCTGCCATGGTTTCCGCCACCGGCCCGCCGTGGGTGAATGGGTGAACGTAATGCACATTCTTGTAAAGCACTTTTGATAAAGGCACTATGGGCTACAGTACATATAAATGCACCATGGAATTTACAAGAAACATTATTGCTGTAGTATTACATCCAATAAAAAGCAGTTTTTTGGAAAGTGTTAAGGAGTAGTTCTCCCCCAAAATGACTTTGTTTCTATTTATTAGTCACGCCATGGAGACTTGAGTTGAATAATATTTTGTTGTATTTGTCGCAAGACAAAATGTTGATTTATAGTAAATGTACCCCATTGATTCGGGATGGGGACCCAAATGCATGGCCCTGGATGGGGACACAAGCTTAGAATCAATGGGGGTAAAATGTACTTGACCCTGCCTTGACCGTAAATTTAGTACCCCCATTGATTCTGACCCAAATGCATCTGGGACCAGAATGCGACAAATACACACACACACACACACACACACACACACACACACACACACACACACACACACACACACACACACACACACACACACACACACACACACACACACACACATATAATTGAACACTAGTCTCCTTGGCCTGACAATAATCAATAGAAAGAAAGTCATTTGGGGGTGAACTACTCCTTTAAAGTAGGCTACATTTACTTAAGTGATTTTTTTTGGTACTTGACTTGATTTTTTACATTTTATTCAATACTTTATACTTCCATTCAACTACATTTCAGACAGAAAAGTACTTTCTACTACAATAAATGCATTTGACAGCTTGAATCACTAGTTACTTTTCAGTCAGAGCAGGGACTAATAGGCTACATTTTGCTGGTAATGTAATGCAAGGTGGGGTCTGGGGAACCCCAGGGCTCCTTGATGGGAATTCCAGGGGGTCCCCAGCTAAATGATAGTTTGGAACCAAATGGACCCTTATGGCTATTTAACTCTGAGAGTAACATAGCCTCTCTGAGTTAAATTAAAATTGATTTTACTATATAAAGTGGGGAGAGATACATGCTGTTAAATGGGGTGGGGGTCCGTGGCTTAAAGTGCAAGTCAAATTGGGGGTCCTTGAAAGTAAAAAGGTTGATAATTACTGCTAGAGCTTCTCGTCTTTTGTATATACTGTTTGTTTAGACTTACTGTTTTCTTTTTTTGTTTTTCTTTACATATCTACTGCATACTGCATAGTACTGTGTTCTATTTGTCTGTCATTCAATGTTATATGAGATACTTTAATGGTTTCCAGTGGAAATAAGCTTAGTCTTTTCATGGATCTCCTTTTAGTAGACCTTGTACCAGTTAACTGTACCGTCATGAAACTGTACCTTTTCCTATGCAAACTTCTAATAAAGTCTTCAATCAATCAATCAATCGTAATGGGGTCCCTTGCTAATCAATTTGGGGCCCATTGACATGAAAAGGTTTGAGAACCACTGATGCAATGCCTTTTACTTGTCATCGGGTATTGTTATTGGTACTTGTGTTGGTCTCAATACTGCTTCCTTCCACCTCTGCATTGCTCCCAACAACCTCCTCCACAACTAAACAAACGAACATGAGGAACATCACACAAGACTAAAGCAGAAACGAGACCTCCTGTATGTGATAAGCAAGCATAACGTTACACCTCCAGCTGCCATGACTATAGTGTATCGCTTTAAACGGGGATAAATAAAAACAGTGTGATGTAGTCCATTCTGCAGCCAGCGTGACGTCAACAATGTCCCCGGTCAGTGGATTTGCAATGATCGAATTGTTTATTGTTTTAGCCAAACTGCTAACCGGCATCAAGTGAAATGGAAATGTCCTGGGATACCTGTTCAATGGCTAGCTGCACCTCTGGAGTGAGATGCAGAATAGCCTCAAAATCCTCGGCTAATTCCAATTCTTCCTCCTCCATCATCGTCAAAACAAAACGAGCGACAGCTCCAGCTCCAGCATAGCACTTCCTGGTGAGGAGGCTGCTGGGATATCAAATGACATGGATTGCACTCGAAGAAACAGTGCGCCACCCGGTGGTTAAATATCGAATTACAGTTTTCCATTTAATCTTATAACAAATGTGTGTGCATTCTGTGCAACTGTGCATGGGAGGGGGAAAATGCTGAACTAAAGCCCAACAAATAAGATAGGGAAATATTGGTGACCAGAAAAACACAACAGCAAAACATAAGGAGCATGCTCACTGTGTGTGTCTTAAGGGTTGAACCAGGCCCAAAGGGACCCCTTTCGTGTGAATTTGACGTTTGATGTCAAATTGGCCTTCATGATATTGGGGGATGAACTCTATTAGCTCAAGAACAGATATACAATCAGTGTAATTATATGTCTATATCTAATTTGGCTGATCAGCTGTAAGACTTTTAAACCCATTTTCAGCGAAATTCTTGTACTTAGTTACTGCACTCTCACTGCTCTGCCTTCGTAGGGCTTAATTGTGTGTGTGTGTGTGTGTGTGTGTGTGTGTGTGTGTGTGTGTGTGTGTGTGTGTGCTGCGCGCGCGCGCGCGTGTGTGTGTGTGTGTGTGTGTGTACATGCACATTCCCAGCCAAGCCAAGGAAGAACCCACACATTTCACAAATCGGCCTCATGATGGTGCTACAACACAGTGATTCCCAAATCTTTTAGCTCTAGTCTAGACCCAAAAGAGAAATGTGATGTCTCCCCTGGACCCAAACTGATATACAAGCAAAAGGACTCACGAACAAACTGTATTGGGTTGATGTTAGCAAGTGCAGCAGGCATCGTAGCCTACGTGTGTGCATGTGTGTTTGTGTGTGTGTGTGTGTGTGTGTGTGTGTGTGTGTGTGTGTGCGTGCGTGCGTGCGTGCGTGCGTGCGTGCGTGCGTGAGTGAGTGAGTGAGTGCGTGCGTGCGTGTGTTGTAGTGTGATGGAGCGAGGCAAGGTCAGTACTGGTACTGGTACATAAGCCGGACCGAATGGCTAGTATGTTTTGGCTGCAGTGGCTCAAGGTTAAAGTGGCCCCTCGGCAAGTGGAAGGCTCCCAGTTCGATCCCGAGCTGTGATTGTGTCATTGAGCAAGACGCTGAACCCCTAATTGCTCCCGAAGTGCAGGTTTTTTTCTTGCATGGTTTCCTCCGCCGTGAATGTAATGCACAATTCACTAGGAGAGACCAAGCATCAGACAAAAATAGGTTTAAGGTTTGATTATTGAAAGACCGAGAGCCTGGTCGTTTATGGGCACATGATGCGCATCGCATGCGTGGCATGAGATGTGCGGCATAAACGGACAAGAATGCAGAGTGCTAATGGTCATCTAAGGTCAGCACTACACGCAAGCGTGCAGTGTGCAGCTTAGAGGGCCAAGGGCACGAACAACATTTAGGTTTTGGTGTATGGTCGTTTATGGACGCATCGCATGCGTGGCATGAGATGTGTGGCATGAATGGCCAAGAATGCAGAGTGCTAATGATCATCTAAGGTCAGCACTACACTCAAGCGTGCAGTGTTCAGCTTAGATGGCCTAGGGCACGATCAACATTTCGCTTTTGGTGTATGGTCGTTTATGGGCGCATCACATGCGAGGCATGGGACGTGCAGCATAAACGGCCATAATGCTGAGTGCGAAATAGTCATCTAAGGACATCACGACACGCAAGCGTGCTGTGTGCGGCTTAGATGGCTAAGACGCGCGAGCAGCATGGGGGAGACGGCACGGTCATCGGGGCATGAATGACGTAGGTGCCGGCTAGGTCATCAGGGCTGGGATGACATTGGGGTGCCAGCGTGGTCATCTAAGGTCACGCACCATGCAAGCATGGAGTGTGCTGCTTAGATGGCCAAGGGCATGAAATGACACTCTGAGTGCATGGTCATCTAAGGTGTACTGTTTAGATGGCCAGGGCACGAGAATGGCATTTGGGTGCTAGCATGATCATCGAAGGTCATCACCACATGCAAGCGTGAAGTGTGCTGCTTCGATGGTCAGGAGAATGGAAGAGGGATGGCAGGCATGAGGAGGGAGGTTCCGGGGGGGTCGCAGACCCAGGTACTTTGGCTTAGGGGTCAAGAGCACGCGTCCATGCTGGAGGATGTAGAGAGACCCCACCTGGAACCTGTAGATAGTATAGAGGTAGAACATAAAAGAAGAGGGAGGGAGGGTGGGTTACTGGAAACTATGCACGCCGCCATTTTTTCAAGTTGGGTTTTTATACCACCGTGAATGGTAAAGGAGGAGTTGTCGGCTTGGTAGGAGATAGGTGAGTGGTTGGCACGGGGTGGCATGGGTGGAGTTGCCAGGGACTGGTTAGAAGTAGTTGATTGTCCTCTGCTTGGCCACACCTGGGGCGGCATAGCTCAGGGGTAGAGAAACCGTTATTAGAGCACGAAGGGTTCCCAGTTCGAATCCGGGCTCCCCCTGAGTTAATGTCGAAGGGTCCTTGGGCAAGACTCTGAACCCCACATTGCTCCCGGTGAGCAGGTTGGTGCCTTGCATGGTTTCCTCCGCCACCGGTGTATGAATGTGTGCGTGAATGGGTGAATGTAATGCACAATCTCTGTAAAGTGCTTTGGATAAAAGCACTATATAAATGCACCATTTACCTCCCGAACTTCAGTTGTTCCAAATCCATTCATTGTAAAGTGCCTTGCATAAAGGTACTTTATATACACCATTTACCATGTGTCTCTCGCAGGATGCATATACCATGACCTGGAGGGACAATTGTGTGACAGTTATTCATGAAATACTGTCGTTTTTTTTTTACCAATTTGAAAACAATTGGCCTTAGCCTGCACTTGGCAGCGTGCACAGGAAACGTAGCAGCGCATAACAAGTATGCCAGATGAGCTCTGGACAGACACACAGACATGAGTGGTCGTAATGTCTGGCGGAGATAACAGCCTCTTATCCTCTACGGATGTAAACAAAAAAACAAAGGCCATGACGCCCATGCTTTTTATCCTTTCATCTTTTCCAGACTGCTGTCCTACTCCTGGCTTAGTAAAAAGGTGTCCAGCTCATACCCACTCGGGGGCGTCACAAGGGGGGGGGGGGGGGGGGGGACACTGAGTTACTAGGGCCCATGGTGGAGGGGACTTCATTATTTTATACTTTAGCTATTGAAAAATAGCAGGTATACAAGCTCACAGCGCGGCACCGAGTGCCACGCTGCAAGCTTATCTGCTTGGAAAGTCGTGAAAATGAGTGCAAATCTTTGAATATATGCATTTTTTAATCAGACATTTGTAACGCAAATTTGTTTCTGGGGGGGATCCCTGGAACTAAATATTTTGAGATGGGGGTCCGTGGCCAAATACATATCATTTTGGGGGTCCTTCACGTGAAAAGGTTTGAGCACCACTATGGGCGGTCCCTGCACCACTGACATAGAAACATAGTTTTTTCTAAAAACCTTAGGATTTGAAATATTCAAAGACTTGCACAGACTTGCACACATTTTCAAGATTTTGTAAAAATAGCAGATCTACAAGCTCGCAGCGCAGCACTCTGTGCCGCGCTGTGAGCTTGTAGGCCTATATCTGCTATTTTTCAATAGGTAAAGTACCCAGGATCCCAGAATTTGGTGCAACACCCCTGTACTGGTGCCAAATGAGGAAACGATATGCTCACCAATCTCAGCATGTGTACACTTGTTACCTCCTACTGTAGGTCTCTCAATCCCATTTTACATGCAGAACAGATTGGTATACTGATTCCTTCACATTTTCCCGTTAGACAGTCTCCATGGCATGTGCATTATATTGAGACAGGAGGAGAGGAGACATAGAGAGAAGAGGATAGGTGTGGAGAGGGAGACTAGAAACTCAAGGAGGAGAGGAGACATAGAGAGAAGAGGATAGATGTGGAGAGGGAGACTAGAAACTCAAGCATGTGATGCAAGGAGGAGAGGGGACATAGAGAGAAGAGGATAGGTGTGGAGAGGGAGACTAGAAACTCAAGCATGTGATGCAAGGAGGAGAGGAGCAAGTTGGAAATAATAGGTGAAAGCAGAAGGAGGCAATAGAGGAGAGTCATGGGTCTGTATCTGGCCGCACTCCACTACCAACCAGATGTATTTATAGGAACAGAGATCAATGGAATAGAGAGATGGGAGGGGGGAGACAGTATTTAGTGGAGCAAGGTTGCGGCTTTTTAAAATGAAAGGCAATCTTTTTTTGTGTTGAGAACAGCATATACAGCAAACATAATATGACAGTGACAAGGTCTTATAATCAGAATCACAACTGCAAATTGATTGCAAAATATTAACAAAAGGGTTTCATGTATTTGGCCGACTCAGGCCTAATCTCAAAATATGTTGTTCCAGGGCCTGCCCAGAACAAGATGTTCGCTTTTAAAAAGATATATTCAAAGATTTGCCCAAAATAAGATCACGATTTTTCTAAACAGATCTACAAGCTTGCAGCGCTGCACTCTGTGCTGTGCTGGGAGCTTGTATATCTGCTATTTTTCAATACTTTAGCTAAAGTATAAAATAATTCCAGGTCTTAACAATTCACCAACAGCAGAGATCAAAATGATTTAATTGCTTCAACTCT
Source organism: Nannobrachium achirus (assembly GCF_963921795.1). Classification (NCBI taxonomy): domain Eukaryota; kingdom Metazoa; phylum Chordata; class Actinopteri; order Myctophiformes; family Myctophidae; genus Nannobrachium; species Nannobrachium achirus. The sequence goes on from NC_137817.1 coordinate 43,486,051, forward strand.
CAGTCTCAAAGTAGCATATAAAAGCAGCAATGGAGTGTAATTGCTGTATGTCAAAATAACAGTTAAACTTATTATGCAAGGATTTGATTGCTTGACTCTCCCGGGCAACTGTTAAGTTTAACTGTTTGAATTTAACTGCTGGTACAATAGTTGGAGGGCTTCACCTCTTGGCGATTTTAGCTACAATAACGAACAGGGCCAACAGGTTGTAGCATTTTAACACAGCCATCTGTCTGCACAGGTTCGCATGGTAGAGAACATTTAGTTGGTGTCAGGGGGAATTGTGGAAACCTTGTTTGTCCAAAACTGTTACTTTTCACTCACAACACGTCACATTGCAACACACGACAAGCTTGTAGATGCAGATTGTCTATTTTTGCTATTTTGCCTAACACTCAGGTACGACGATGATTACAAAAAACATTAAATGTTGAAACATGGAGGTAGGAGATTTCTGCAGTACACCAAGCATGCAACTGAAGTGAGGAGGTTGAAAAGAGAAAAGAACGGCACTATAGACACACATGTGTGTTATATAGCTTTCTATTTATTTTCATTGCATCATACTGTACATGTCCAGGTGACATAGGTTGCCTCCATGAGTCACCGACCGTGTTGCTGAACAAAACTGTGGGAAGAGATGAAGCCAAAACTGCAAAAAACAAACACAATGGCCTGAACTAACACCTTGCACCTTTATCTATTAGTTTGATGACTCATCACTTCTCACCGTTTTCTGGGGCTGAAATTTAGCCCAAGGAATATGTTTCATGCAAAAGTAACAAACGCTTGCAATGGATTCAGAATCATGAAGAACCCCTAGTTTGACCCCTCACATGCTACTTATAGCACTAATATACAAATGGCCATAACATTTTTTTCGCGATGTTTCCAGCAGAGCAGACCTCTCATTCTGTGGACCTTAATGACCAAACTAATAAAACAGAAGTAAAAAGTAAGGCAGAACATCACAGGTTAAACCCTATTCCTTGAGCTTTTGGGCATGTGGATTATGAGTGAGTGAGTGAGTGAGTGACTATGAGTGAGTGAGTGAGTGAGTGAGTGAGTGAGTGAGTGAGTGCGTACGTGTGTGCGCGCGTGTGTGTGGTGCCAGATGGCCATAATAATGACCTCACTAACATGGCTACCTGTGGGGTTTGCATGGCCATGATAAGGTGTATGACCTTGTTTGTTATTCATTCACAGACAACTTGGTGTGTGTGTGTGTGTGTGTGTGTGTGTGTGTGTGTGTGTGTGTGTGTGTGTGTGTGTGTGTGTGTGTGTGTGTGTGTGTGTGCGTGCGTGCGTGCGTGCGTGCGTGCGTGCGTGCGTGCGTGTGTGTGCACATAGTCTGTTTATAGGCCTATGTGTGTTTGAGAGAGAGACTAAATTCAAGGTCTTTGTTCAAGGTATTCAAGGTCACTGTCATTGTAATATACCGGTAGTTCATGGAAAATGGAATCCCCATCAGGTCTTGTCTCTTATATAATGGAGCGTGACTCAAAAAGCGGGGGAAAATGTATGGTCACGCACCTCCATTTGAAAATGTTGTATGCGGTCTCTATTAGCTCAATGGTCAAAATGTCAGCACTGCAAAGGAGATCCAGGTTCACATTCGGGGTAGAAGAGGAAAGTTACTTTACTATTTTTTACATGCAGCTGTAGGAAATACTTGCCATTAATATAGTGGTTCCAAAGGTTTTAAATGGTTGCCAGAGTCCCGTGGTCAGAGTTCTGGTCAGCTTCTGATGAATATCATATATTGTTGACCTATTTCGTTCAACTTTGACCCCTCTGTCGCATGGTACTATTTTTTGTATCCACTATCACTACGCCGCTGCAGTGTATTCCCCAAAACAAGGTGCTTTGCAGTTGATCAGAAAGAAAGCTAGTTCTATATGGTAGAAATAGGTCAACAATACAAATGATGCTAGTTTTGTGGATTCATCTATTTTGAATAAGTGGGCCCGCCAAATGGCCCCCACCCCGTTGTAACTACTTATACATATTCATCAGAAACTGACCAGAAAAAAAGAAATCTGAACCAACACTTTAAGTAAACCGAAAATCAAAACTTCATACAACAAGCAATATTACACAAATTAAAATCTATACCCTGTGAAAATATGACAATCACTAGAGACACACCTGAGAACACAACACTTAGGATGAATGTATGTGGAGGAAACACAGAAAAATAAAACATTACAGTTTTCCTCTAACACTGCGAGAAAGCCATTTCACAGTCTAGTTTAAGATACGGTAGAGTGTTTTAAATCCCTTGCACACTGCATCAAAGCTATTCAACGCATAATCCGGAACTGACAGTTAAATTGTACAGTCCTCCCTCTGTTATCCACAGGAAAACAGATTTCTGTTTATATAAAAATGACTCGTATCCCCACGAACCATGAACTAAACCTTCACTTTTTGTGAGCCCATATAGTAGATATGTGTAGTAGTATACAACTCTGTTTCTCTCTATTTGCATCCTTCATTACCCTGCCCGCAGCAGTGCATGGCAGGGGCAGGGTATTGTAATGGTTCTCTCCATCTGTCTGTCTAGTAGCAAAATAACTCAAAAACAGATGGCCCGATTTTCATAAAACTTGGTGGGAATGATCATAGGGCAACATTTCCAGACATGTAGAATCCACACATCAAGCCTAAATTCAGAGTTTTATTTTATCAACCACTTTTAACCTGGTGTCCCTATTTTGGGCATGTCATTAATAGGTGATGTCTCATAGCTCAAGCTGTGCTCTAAGCTGTGTTTAGATTGGCTATTTTCACTATCCGCCGTACAATCAAGTATACAAACAACATTTTGTCAACAACAGACGTTTTTGTCATTTGAAGGTGAAGCATGATGCTACTACAGGTGACACAGGTCAAAAAGGTGAATGGTCAAGGTCACAATACAGGTCAAAATTACATGGTCAGATAGCCTATATCTCTGGAACAGAGAGAAAAGAGATGTTTTTGCAGACAGGGTTTGCACATGAATGTTTTCCTCTTCTTTTTTCTTTTCTTTTTTTTTAAGATGTTTTGGGGAATTTTCTGCCTGCCTTTATTGATAGCACACAAGTGGAGATAGACAGGGAAAAGGGAGAGAGAGACGGGGAGTGACGCGCAGCAACGTTCGCCGGGATTGGGATTCGGGACCCGAACCCACGACAAGCTGTCAAGCATCACAGCCTATGTGGTATGCACCTGGACCACCAGGCCAGCGGGTGCACCGAATGTTTTCCTCTTTAAAAAGATAATCAAGTCTAGCTCTGCTTTTATCTTTTGTTCTCTGTTTATCCATCTAACTCTGCTTTTCTCTTTCCCCTGTCTTTCCCGCAGGCACCCTGAAGTGTCAGCCTGATGGCAATATCTCAAACGCAGGGGGTGTTCGGAGCAATCAAAAAATCAATTGCTTTGCTTTTAACTTGTTGATGGCAGATGTCCTTAAGCTGAACTCCAATACATTTACCTGCTACTCTGAAAAGGCTATTAAGTTTATTTTTGTTGTTTTATCCACATTTAGGTGAAGGAATGACTGATCACACCACGTAAAATATCAACAACCAAGGGTCTTGATCTTATTCCTGTCCCCTGCTGTTACCTTAGTCCAAGATTTCTCTACAGTCTATGGGATAAACCTCCACGCATATGACCGTCCGTCACAGAGGGCCAGTTGAACATGAATGAGATTGAGGAGCGAATTCTTGACACCAAAATAGCCAACACAGGAACCACTATAGCCTTTCTCAACACCCGTCACCGCCATTGGCCACAGCCACACACACACACACACACACACACACACACACACACACACACACACACACACACACACACACACACACACACACACACACACACACACACACACACACACACACACACACACACACACACACCAACAACTGCAATGGTTGCCACAATCGACATAGACATGCTTACCGGACTATTTTCTGCTGTGCACACCTGGCTGAAATCACAGACAAAACAATCAAGAATTGAGTTTAATGTCTGAGAAGAAAATGATCATTCCAATGATTTCCAGTTTCATCTCTTACATACAGACTCACCTCAATAAAAAGAGAGAATACCCCCCCCAATATCACTAAATACCTACACAAATGTTCTGTCCTTTATCCAATGGACCTTAATAAACAAACAAAAATGAATAGTCTGATGAAAATGTGTATGTGTATGTGTATGTGTATGTGTATGTGTATGTGTATGTGTATGTGTATCTGTATCTGTATCTGTATGTGTATGTGTTTCCATGGCACTTTACAAATACCAAATGAGGGTACACAGATGAACACAACATCTAGTACTTTATTACTTAGAGAACTAGTCCTGTGCCCGGGGGGTATGCACACTCACAGTATATGAGGGATTGGATGTAGGATCAGAATTAATGCGAACGAAGGTCGCAGTTTAGTATGTGAAACGGCACATGGACGTCTGGACGTGTACAATTTTTTACAGTCTATGGGTTTGCCGCTATGACATCATGCTCTGACATCACTATGATGTCAGGGGGACCATTCAAACAGAATGGGTTTGCCGCTCTGACATCACACTCTGGCTTCACTGTGATGTCACACTAACAGAATCCCTTTTATGCCCATATATGGAGTTCCCTGATGTCGTCAATATTAAGCCCATATGTAACAGGACTTCATTTGGGAATGCCCATATATTATTGGAGGCCACATCAGCCACACACGCACGCAAGCACGCACGCACGCACACACGCACGCACGCACGCACGCACGCACGCACGCACACACACACACACACACACACACACTAACAGAATCCATATATGGCCAGACAGATGGCCATGACAGCCCATATTTGTGGTTCTACAGACAGGGATCTCCATGTTTGGGCATAAAAGGGTATGATGACATCATAGGACTTTCACTTAACGAATAACCGAGTAAGCATGTTTGGGCTCTCATAGCATATCTCCATATACAGTACATTTGATCTCCATATGCGTACCAGGGGTCTCCATATAGCCTATGGGTAACTGTTCCGAAATACGTCACTGGCCAGAATTCTAGGCCAAGGGCGAAGTCACATGTCACCCTGAGGCGTCTTACTGGTTAATAATACATTTGTTTTATGTGTTTTATTGCCAGTTGTCCACTTCACTCTCTCTGTACAGTACAGTATGTTTCTACTCACACCTGTTTGTTACTCTCTGAAACATCTCAGTGATTGGATCTCAGCTCTCTTCCCCAGACAGCCAAGTGTTCCCTGTGCTATCTGTACAAACAATAAAACTCTCTCTCTCTACAGTGTATGTCTTGCCAATTGAGTTGAGATTTTGTTATTGTATTTCATCCTTCTCTCATATGATGGTGACAGGACAAGGAGAACAGGAGAGGATGAATGGGAGTTTTCCATGTGGCTGCAAACCCGGCTCATTCACTTCAAATACACACAGCGATTCACAATGTTTTGTGAATTAATTAATTTGCACCCTTTTGGTGCAAATGACATACTATCTAATCAACATTGTCTTGTGTCTTGTCTCATCTCCGCTACCCTCCTCCAGTTCTTTACTTAGTTCTCAGCAGTAATCAGTATGTTAATGGTGTGATTAGCTGTTAACATTGATGAGGCCATCGCAGCTGTTTAATTAGTTCACTGCAGTCATAGGTTTCCTCTGTCAGGTAATTTTGCCTTCAGGCTGTTGTATTTCCACGCACACACGCACGCAGCCAGCCACATACATCGCGCACGCACGCACGCACGCACGCACGCACGCACGCACGCACGCGCGCGCGCACGCACGCACGCACGCACACACACACACACACCACACACACACACACACACACACACACACACACACACACAGGGAGAGTGAGTGAGCTCTATTAAAGAAGAAAGGTTGTATTGGACTGGTTTAAATTCAATCGACTGTTAATACAATAAGCTGCGTGTTTTCTGTACTCTACAGATCTGTGCCCAACGTCATACTTCACTGTATTCAACTTGAGCCTACATCATAATCTGTTCTGATTTATAGCCTATATTCCAGTAGCTTCAAAACGTCATTTCTGGGGGCACTGTACAACAAAAGGAAATGGCAACATGTCTTGGCAACACATGACTACACCAGCACACATACTGTACTTTGCCAGGAATGGTTTAATCTACACAAGAAATGCAAGTTATGCAACTCTATTCTACACAGCTTGAACGAGTTACACCTTTCTGTAACCTGCTCTGCTTCAGTATCCTCTCTATTCTATTCTATTCTATTCTATTCTATTCTATTCTAGTAAAAGAAAAATTGTCTCTGTTTTTCAGTGTTATCCTTTTAGCACCATTGTATAACCGTACCACTGTATACTATTTGCAAACAGATCTACAAGCACAAAACGCAGGTAGGTATCTTTTTATACATTAAAAAGATACCTAAGAGCGTATATATGCTATTTTCACAAAAGGGATATTTACTTAAAGGGGGCGTGACACCGGCCGAAATTTAACATTATGATACAGTAAGTCACGTGGTGTTTCTTCAAACGGTCTGAAAAGGAGGCGGGGCCGTATCAGTTAGTAGTGAATGTATACTTCGTCCGTCGTGCGGTGCCGCGCAATGTATACTTCGTCCGTTGTGCGGTGCCTCGCAATGTATACTTCGTCCGTCCTGCCGTGCCGCGCACAACGTGATGGCTATTTTGGAGAGCTATTGTGTGTGTCACACACAGGCTACACACACACAGAGTGTATGAGCCACGGACCTCAGTCCTCCGAGACAGCAGGACATATGTCGAGACGGCCCGCCTCCTCCAATGCCAGCCTCCTACTGAGTACTGCAATCGGACTGTATTGCATATGTCTGCTAAAAGGGCTCAAAGCTGCCGAGGAGAAGGAGATCGCTGGACGCTCGTTCTAAGCTGTCAATCACGTTACCCCTAGAACTGATAGTTTTAAAGTTGGTTTAGAAAGTCGGAAACATGCCTCGGACAGCTTTTTTTGGGGCAGTTTCAAAAGATAATGATATGGATACTCGACTCCGCGAGTCTCCGCCCCTCCCCCCATTAGCCCAATCAAATTAATGTATTGCCGTTACTGTACAGAAAGTACTACTTTCAGTACAGTAACTACAATAAATTAATTTGATTGGGTAATTTAACATGGGGGTACATGACATCATTAAAAAAATTGGCTAATTTGATAGCCATAATTAGCTGTTTTGGCCATGTCATGCCCACTTTAATGAAAATGGGTCTGGCAACCCCAAAATCGACCCGACCCAATGTGTGGCAAACACTGGCCTAAAAATGTTTGAGTGTCCTTAAGTGTCATGCTGTTAACCGATGCAACATGCGTCATTCAAAGTGTTTCATCAGGGCTTCTGTTCTACACTGAATGCTAGTCAGCTGTTAACCGGATTATCGTCAGCCTGGTACCCTGTGATAGTGATGTCCAGTGTGCCTTCCATTGTTTGTGGGGGGGTTCGTGAATGAATGCATCCATGTGTGAGCTGCAAAGACTTTGCCCATCGTGCCTTGTTTGATTCACCAGAAGTACTCAGGCCTTTTACTTGCGTAGAATTATTGAAGTATTAAGCATTCATCTGCATTTAAGGGTGTCATAAAGGATGTGATGAATAGCTTTGAATAGCTTTCTTAATGTTTTTATTGTGGATTTCAATGTTTTAGTTCAACATTTGTGAAAGCATGAAGTAAAATAAATTTGTAACTCAAAATTGTACATAAGAACAGTAGGCCTACTTGAGTAAATCTACTTAAATACATTCCACCTAGGATCTAGCCTATTCTCATTGGTGTATGTTTGGCTGGGTGAGCGTGCGTGTGTGATGATCATAACAGGCTATTTCTATTTTCCTTCCTCACTGCATGATTGGCTTTTGAGTGTAAGCCCTTTATTCTGCCACCTTTATTAAATCAGAGTCTAAGAAAGAGAAAGAGAGAGAGAGAGCGAGAGAGAGAGAGAGAGAGAGAGAGAGAAGAGAGAGAGAGAGAGAGAGAGAGTTTAAGCTGGTTTATAATCCTACAAAGTGTTCGTTCTGTTGTCATGTTTGTCTGCAGGGGTTTAGAATTTAAGCACTCCATAAAACTCTGTTCCAAGCGCCGTCATCCCAGCTCAGCCATTGTCTAGGGAAGAAGCACATGGTTCATTCTTCACTCGAAAACTTTACAAGAGAAAAAAAAAGACGAAAAAAAAAAAACCCTTATATACTATGGATGTCAGTTAACCTCTGTACTTGGACCGCTTTATTTTCTGTCTACCCCAAATCTCTTCAGCCAAAAATAGCCGATCTACATGATCAGATGCGCTGTGAGCTTGTAGATTGGTAGTTTTGGCTATTGTTCCCCACAGAATATGAATGCTGGGGTTCAAGTGGTTAAAGGTATCATGACGATGAAAAACGATAAAAACAGATAAAAATAGCCGTTCCACAACGGCTTGTAGTGAAGTATATTTTAGACTATACCTTTAGTCTAAACACTGGAGTCTATTAGTTAACCATTCTTAACCTAGTAGAGAGGAGAGATGCAGGCAGAGAGAGAAGTTTAGCCTATTGCAGAGTACAAACAGGATGCATGGAGCCATATGGTACAGAGGCCTAAAGCCTCGATCAGAGTCGGCTCGAGTCATGAAACTACAACGTTATCATTCCTCGCGGTGAAGAGCTTTCCACCGCGAGTCCCGACACATCTCTCTGTTTTTGAGCGGTGGTCACAACGCTCCTATACGTGGCCGTGTGTGTGGGTCTGTCTCCGTCCGTCCGTGTAGCCTAAACTTTGGCGCGTAACTAGTGCCGCACCATTTACGCCACTCGCGCAATATATACATCAAAATGTGCGGCTCGGCCGGGAATGGTGTGCTATTACCTTTCGTTCCGATCCGCCTTACCATGCCGACGTAATCGGCAAAAAACGACGCTTAATTGTCCCCATTGACTTATAATGGGACAATGCAAGAAATCACTTTCAAGTATTTTTCTCTCGTAAACCATAGGAGCTACAGTTTCAAACCTCGGAGAGGAGATTCATAATGATTTTAAGAATGAATAGAAAAATAATTACATCACTCGGCCTCATGGTGGCGCTATAACGGCCCACTTTACGTTTTGCCCCGTAACTCTTGAACCGTAGATCGGAAAATTAAAATTCTTTTTTCCCTGGATTCCTTGGGTCAAGACGCATCTCCCCATATAGGCCACGCCCATTTGCGCCAGGATAGATTTTCCGCCATCTTGAATTTTCTCCAAAACACACTTTTTGCTCCTTTTCCTACATATTTTCTTCAAATGTCACAAAAATCGGTACACATGATCTATGAGGTGGGTAAACCACCGCTCAGTTCACACGGGTGTGATTTTTACTATCAGACAGACAGGCTCTTCACCCCGTTCACTGATTGGTCGAACTGGACCAGTCAGTCACGGTGAATAGGACTCCACCGTGACGGACTATGATGGCCTTCACTCATTTTCTGACTTGAGGTGGAAAGCTTTCCACCTCAAATTTGCGGTGGATAGCTCTTCACTGCAGACTCTGATCGAGGCTTAAGTCCCCAGCCCTTCGGCTTGGTGGAAGTGACACACCAATAGTACCGGTATATTTCAAGTGGTCTTTATAATGTTTCAAAGTCTCTACATCAAAGGTTTCAAAAAAGAGGTGGATCACAAGCTTGCTGGGGCACTCTATTGGCCACTAAGAACATTTGTTGTTAGTGGAGTCTTAAGATAGGCTGAGTAAATTGGCCTGCAAGCAGATGTCACCTTGTTTGAGCGTATACAAAGTATCAACAGCTAGCACAACAGGTGACAATGAGTGGCTTTGGCCCCTTTGGCCCCACAGAATCAGATTCCCAGACTTGCCGTCTACACAGTACTTCCAGCTAATATAAGAAATGTGAAAAATAGTGTTCAAATTACGTAATAAGGGAGCTTATTACACCGCAGTAGATTGGCTATTTTCAAAGAAAAACTTAACATAGTATTTCTAAATTGCATTATTGATACTTTTACTTGTACTGCATCCTTTAAACACATGCATGAAATAAGAAACATGTTATTGGATAACCTGCCTGTATCAGCTAACATGTCATGATGTGAACACATCAGCAACCCACATACACAAATGCGCGCGCGCGCACACACACACACACACACACACACACACACACACACACACACACACACACACACACACACACACACACACACACACACACACACACACTAATTGAACAAATGAATGTGCCTCGTTAAGAATCTGCTCATTAGGCCTCGTGGTTAATTACGCTGTTAGTGTCATTCGACTAGACGACGAGGTCACCTTCATTTCCTCTGACTTCCCCGTCTCCATTAAAGTAACCATCTGTACATTTATGCAGTGGCTGAAAAAGAACGCACCAAGTACAGCTTGACTCTGCTGTTTTACTAAGTATATAGAGTGTCTAAGTGGTTAAACTCGGGTGACATTGATGAATTCCAAATATTATCAAAGCATTCTGAGGCACCCCTTGCGTCAAGCAGTAGTGGAAAAAGTAGCTACTCAAATATATAATAAGTAAAAGTATCAATACTGCAATATCTACAAGCCCACAAAGGGTCGTGATGCGACACGTTGTGGGCTGTGAGCTTGTAGATAGACTAAAATAGCCTAGGTATAAAATAGGGCTAAAGTGCTTAATATGTGTTTTGTAATATTATATTTATATCTGACTAGTAGCTAAAGTTAAATAGTGGAGAAAAAGAACAGTATTTGGATCCGAGATGTAGTGGAGTAGAATTAAAAGTATTGTAAATTGAAAATACCTCAAAATTGCACCTAAGTGCATTACTTAAAGGGATATTTCACTTTAAAAAAAAACTTTTGGTCATTTTATCATCATTAGGCTTTTATGAACACCCTTCTCCCCATACACACCCATTGTAACTTCAAACTCCATTTTAACCATGATAGATTCGTTAAAACCCATCTGATGACTCATACTACCCTCTAATATGTGAGCAGGCCATGTTTTTTCGATAACCTTTTTCATTTATTTTTAATTATTTTTTATTGTATTTAATTTTTTCCATTTTCCCAATAATAATAACAATAATAAAAATCACACCCGTGTGAAGTGGAGCTGTGTGTGTGTGTGTGTGTGTGTGTGTGTGTGTGTGTGTGTGTGTGTGTGTGTGTGTGTGTGTGTAGATCATGTGTACCGATTTTTGTGACATTTGAAGAAAATATGTAGGAAAAGGAGCAAAAAGTGTGTTTTGGAGAAAATTCAAGATGGTGGAAAATCTATCCTGGCGCAAATGGGCGTGGCCTATATGAATCCAGGGAAAAAATAATTTTAATTTTCCGATCTACGGTTCAAGAGTTACGGGGCAAAACGTAAAGTGGGCCGTTATAGCGCCACCATGAGGCCGAGTGATGTAATTATTTTTCGATTCATTCTTAAAATCATTATGAATCTCCTCTCCGAGGTTTGAAACTGTAGCTCCTATGGTTTACGAGAGAAAAATACTTGAAAGTGATTTCTTGCATTGTCCCATTATAAGTCAATGGGGACAATTAAGCATCGTTTTTTGCCGATTACGTCGGCATGGTAAGGCGGATCGGAACGAAAGGTAATAGAACACCATTCCCGGCCGAGCCGCACATTTTGATGTATATATTGCGCGAGTGGCGTAAATGGTGCGGCACTAGTTACGCGCCGAAGTCAGGCTACATACACACACACACAGACACACACACAGACCCACACAGCCACGTATAGGGAGCTGCACACAGCTCCAAAAACTAGAAGAAGTGCACTTCCGAGCACAGGTCTCCACCAGCCACGCGTCCTGGTGGTGCTATAATAGGCCAATGTAAAAAGGGTGGCATGTGTTCTTCACCAATCTTAGACCTTTCATGGCACCACCATGAGGCTGATTTGAACATTTTGTAGTGTAACTTCTTCCTTGGCCTTTTGCGAATGTGAGTGCACAATTTCATTACAATTGCACGCTGTGTTTGATTTGAGGCATTTTGTTTGAAACGGATCAATCCTGCAAAGTTTGGAGGCCAATCTTAGCCAATGAGGATGGAATATTTAATACAGAACAGATCCGTCTTGATCATATGACTGTAGTCAAAAATGTGTCTTACATAAGTCGGCCTCCTGGTGGCGCTATAAAAGTCTGATGTGAAAAATGCAAGGAAAGGGTTTTTCCTTGGCCTATAAGGAGTGCGCTTCCAAAGTTTGAAACTGATCGGTGGAGTTATAGGTAAAACCACAAATTGGCCTGTCATAGCGCCACCATGAGGCTGATTTAAAAAATTTGAAGTGGCATTTCTTCCTCGGCCTAGTGGGAACGTGTGTGCGCGATTTCATGATAATTGCACTCTGCGTTTGTGATTTGAGACTTTTTGTCCGAAACGGACCAATCTTACAAACTTTGAAAGCCAATGTCAGCCAATCAGGATGGAATATGGACAATCAGACAGATCCATGTCGATGACATGACTGTAGAGATACTGTCTACCGATTTGCGTGATTTTTGGACAAAATCTGTAGGAGTAGGCCTACTGGCCAAAAGGTGGTTTTGCACAAATTGGCCTCCTGGTGGCGCTAGAACAGGCTCATGTGAAAAATGTGGGGCAGAGGTTCTGAATTGGCATCCAGGGAGTGCGCTTACAAAGTTTGAAACTGATCGGTGGAGTTATAGGTAAAACCACGAATGGGCTTGTTATAGCGCCACCATGAGGCTGATTTAAACATTTTGAAGTGGCATTTCTTCCTCGGCCTAGTGGGAACGTGTGTGTGCGCGATTTCATGTTAATTGCACTCTGCATTTGTGATTTGAGGCATTTTGTCCAAAATGGACCAATCTTACAAACTTTGAAAGCCAATATCAGCCAATCAGGATGGAATATGGACAATCAGACAGATCTGTGTCGATCACATGACTGTAGAGATGCTGTCTACCGATTTGCGTGATCTTTGGACAAAATCTGTAGGAGTAGTGTACAGAAATGTGTTTTGCAAACATTGGCCTCAAGGTGGCGCTAGAACAGGGCCATTTGAAAAATGTGGGGCAGAGGTTCTGAATTGGCATCCAGGGAGTGTGTGTGCTCATTTTGGCAGGGACCAGGCCAACGGCGCCGTAGATTAGCTGGTAACAAACTCGGAGGACGGACGGACAGACGCACGGACGGACGCACGGACGCACGGACAGGGGCGAAAACATACTCTCCCCCTGCCTTCGGCTGGTGGAGACAATAAATGAAAAAACAACACAGCCAGGAGGAGAAAAATAATGGGTGTTTTTAATGAATCTATCATGGTTAAAATGGAGTTTGAAGTTAGAATGGGTGTGTGTGGGGAGAGGCCCTGAGCCTGGGGGGGCAGATAACATTTACATCAAATATCTAAATATTGAATCAAGTAAATTAAAATCTGTTCTCATAAAAGCCTGATTAGACGATGAAATGACCAAACGTTTTTTTTTTTAAAGTAAAAGTACTAGTGTACCGGTAGTTACTTACCACTAGCGTCAACCACGGCACCGACTTTGAGAAACCCTGATCTGGTGGTAAAGAGCAGTCTGTTTCAAATAACTTTTTAACACTGTAAATCATGTGTCTCCGACACCAGGGTTTAAACTTGTCAGTGGTATGATAGACCACCCTCAACCGCTGCACGTGTTATTCGTGTGCAATTCATTTGTAGTCTCAAATATTTGCAGATTGTTATGCAGAATATTTGAGAATTCACGTCTCCCTTCAAAGGCTGTCCTGCATAGCCTAGATTTAGATGCAGGCCTATACTGTAGGAGTGTATTTTTGGAGATGAATAAATGGTGTAAGATTCCGCTGCAATTTCACCACGGTTTGTTTATCTGGGCCATTAAAAAAAGAAACAAGAGAGGGTGATAATGGAAAGTGATGCTGGCTAAGCAAACAGTTTCTGTTTGTGTGTGTGTGTGTGTGTGTGTGTGTGTGTGTGTGTGTGTGTGTGTGTGTACACATACCGTATATAACTTGTAAGACGCCTCAGGGCGACATGCGACCTCACCCTAAAGGGCGAGGTCGCGCCAATTCTTGGTCATCTGGCCAGTGACGTATATCGGACCAGTTACCCATACAGTATATGGAGACCCCTGGTACCCATATATGCATATATACATGTACTGTATATGGAGATATGCTGAAAGCCCAAACATGCTTACTCAGTTATTCTTTGTGTGAAAGTCCTATGATGTCTATGACATCTGACATCATACCCTTTTAAACCCATACATAGAAATTCCTGTCTGTAGATGGGCTGTCTTGGCCTGTCTTGGCCATATATGGATTCTGTTAGTGTGGTATGTGGCCGATGTGGCCTCCATATATGGGCATTCCCACTATGAATTCCATATTGATGACATCAGGGAACACCATATACAGTATGGGCATAAAAGGGATTCTGTTAGTGTGACATCACAGTGAAGCCAGAGCGTGATGTCAGAGAGGCAAACACATTTTGTTAAGAGTGGTTCCCCTGACATCACAGTGACGTCAGAGCATGATGTCAGAGCGACAAACCCATAGAACCACAGACAAACCCATAGAATCACAGAGATACATACATACAGTACATACAGTACATACGGACAAGCTGTGACCGTTCACACACTAATCTGCGACCTACGGTCGCAATAATATAGCATAGTATTGAAAAGAATGGGGCATGGGGAAAACACTGATATTTAGGACATATGAGATAAAGTATACGGCACTGTTTCCCAAACTGTAGGTTGGGATCCATTTGTGGGTCACGGACAAATCCGTATGGGTCACACAAAAAAAAAGCTTGCAGAGCTTGTAGATCTGCTGTTTTCACCAGTTTGGGTCCTGGGCAAACATCTAATTTCTCTTTTTGGTCTTGAGCTAAAAGGTTTGGGAACCACTGGTATACAGTACAGATATGTAGCAAAACATACCTGAATACAGCAGGTTCAGTGAAGGTTTCTAGTTCATACTGTAACTGAATGCTGGGTCACAAGAATTATTGTTATCAATCATAGCTTTTAGTGGGAGAGGGAGAAAGAGACATGTGCGTGCTTGCACGCGCGGGGGTAAAGCATAGAGATGGATGAATAAACAGAAAAGACCACCTTGGAATAAAATAGTTGTTGGCCTAAAAAACTCGGAAAAATAGCTTGTGTTTCTTGCACTTCCCTTTGCGTGTGTCTTAGTGGATCACTCAGAGATCACTTGCTGTAACATCCATGGCCTAGAAACATCCAGAACTATTGTCTCAGAATCAGCACAATGTGAGAAAAATATGAGGCTGGCACAGCATAGCACGCACGCACGCACGCACGCACGCACGCACGCACGCATGCACGCACACACACACACAGTATACAAATAGGCTTAGTGGAATTTATAGATAGATGCTGTATCTTATTATGACACAACACAACCTACTGCAAACATTCAGAAGAAATAGGGATTGTTGCGCTGGGTCAACAACAACAAAAAGTAGCTCTTAAAGGTACTGCAGTAAGAAAGAAATGTTGTTTTCAGGTGTATCTTGTTGCTTTATACTCTTGGCACACTTCCACTCCTTTCCATTAATGGGGCCCACATGTCACTCCAATCACCGAATTGCAAAGACAAACAAGGGTGCCATCAAATTTAATTAAGCTATTGACAAATTCTTGTCAAATCAATGCATCTATGTAAAATAAGACAGCAACAATGGCTGCACTCTATTCTTATGGAGCTGCTGTCAATCCGGTTATTTGTTTTATGAAGGATGGTTTATTAGAGTTACAGACGACACTAACTAACTGTTCATGTACTGTATGTCTCTCAAACTTTTGTCATTGTTCAGTGCAGCTAGGGTACAACTTCCATCTAAATCTGATAAAACATTTGAGAGAGAGAGGCGAGGATGAATGTCAGAATCAGCCCAGATCAAGCACAAATGTAGCTGCAAGCAGCGATAGTGGGACCAAGCTATAGACCAAGGCACTCAGAAATGCACATAAAGACAAAGCGAATTTAGTCTGTTTCCATTAAACTGGGGAAAGTGTTATAGGAGGACGATATGGACCAGAACATCATAATTTATTCACATTTATTGTCTGACCCGTTTCCATTCACAAATGCGCCTCCTCCAAGCGGATAAAAGGTTTTGCGGATAAGGAAAGTTTATTCGAATTTTGAAGTGTTTCCATAAAAGGATTTATTCACAAAACTCTTGCGCATTAAGAGGCTTTATGGAAAACGCAGCTATTGAAACATGGAAGATCGAACTTGAGAGAAATAAGACCTCACTCACCCTGACCTACCTACATCCATCCACCCACCCACCTCTATTCACTTTCACCCATCTCCATCCACTTTCACCCACCTCCACACACTTTCACACATCTACACCCACTTTAACCCACCCCCACCCACCTCCACTCCCTATTACCTATTACACAATTACACAAATTACACTTATTACACTATTACACTATTACACTATTACACCTATTACACCATTAAACCATATTACCCCTATTGTGCTATTACACGTATCATACTACCAGTAAGTCTCCCTAATCGGGAGATAAGCGACCGTCAGGTCACAGTATACACAAAGAGGCCTGTGAGTGGCATTGGTTCCAGCCACAAGTTTGTGCGACAAACGGTTGATGAGTAAAGCCAAATACAGTTTTGGCCAATCAGAGGAGGGGGCGGGGCAAAGTTAAACCAATTAAGGTGAAGGACTGTTAATGAAGTTAATTGACGGCACCCACAAGTGTGTACGACAAACGGTTGATGAGTAAAGGCAAGTAAGGTTTCGGCCAATCAGAGGAGGGGGCGGGGCAAAGGTAAACCAATTAAGGTTAAGGACTCTTAATCAAGTCAATTGACACCACCCTCCACCCACAAGTTTGTACGACAAACGGTTGATGAGTAAAGCCAAATAAAGTTTTGGCCAATGAGGGGAGGGGGCGTGGCAAAGTTAAACCAATGAAGGTGAAGGACTGTTAGAGCAGCAGGAGTCGGTGGTCCCCGGGAATTCGCCGTGAGTAGGCCAGTTGGGGTGTTGATTTGGTCATTTTTGCACTATTTGCCGGCGGTGGCAGGGGGTCCCTGGGGGTCCCTGGGGGTCCGTGGAGGTCCGGGGGTCCTGAAGGTTGTGGTTTGGCAGGCAAGGAGTGTGTGTGGAAAATTTCACATGGATAGGGGCAACGATGGCGGAGATATGAGTTGGGCAAAAGTGTGACGTCACGTTAGTTAGCATGAGTTACAGTCATTGTAGCATAGTGGTGGGTGGCCTTTTCGTTTAGTTTGTCCATGTTTCTTTAGCTAAGTAGAGTTGTGTAAGTTCTATAAACCTTTGGTGAAAGTTAAGCATATCCACAACATTCCAGCGTCCCATCGAGCAATGCGCAGAAGTTGTGCGGCAGCTTCCGGCGCCGCAGCCGAGTGTGATCTACAAGCTCACAACGGTTGCATCTGACGCGACGTGACAATATGTAACAATCTACAAAATCACAACGCAACACATTGTGAGCTTGTAGATCTGATATTTTTGGATAATGTTCCCCCTGATGTACCTGTCCAAATTTTTTTATTTTAAAAAACTTTTACCAAACGGTTGCGATGTCTGTTAGTGGTAAAAGAGTAGTGTCTAATCAACAATACACAGTACACCTGTTCACACATTCAACCCTAATTATCAAAGTTCAACATATTCTCTAAAAACCATTTGTTTTGTCACTAATATGTCAAGAAAATGAAACAATAGTTTTGAATTTGCCGTTATCCAATCTTCAGATTTATGTCCTCAAAATACATACAAATTGGGCATTTTTGTGGATATAATGCCCTATTTGCATATTTAAAAATATAATTTCAGAAAACTTGTAATACAATAAATGTTTGTTTTAATGTAAGTAATCAACTGGAGAAGTTTCATTTTTATAGCTATCAGTTAAAAATGTTACCCTATTAAATACACCTTTAACATTAACGACATGTCTACCATTTGGTAGAGGCTTATATTTTAATAACTGGGTGGTGTATTGTAAAAAAACCCAAAAAAAACAATTGATTGTTGTTATTATTGCCTAAAGAGAATAGAAAATGCAAAGAATTTTTTTTTTGAAAGCTTTCTTACTGGTGCGACCTTCAAAGGGTTAAGTACTGTAGCCTACTTAAGAAAATGTACTTTCCACCACTGCTACCTACATGGTCATGAAGCCTATGTTTAACCCAGAGTTAACGCCCTTCTTGTAGTAAGGCACATAACCCTTGGCACACCACAACACATTCTTACCGATCAGAGTGAGTCTCACAAAGCATTCGCAGCTGTTGCAGGAGTCAGCAGTTGAAGGAGAGAGAACTATTTACAGTACAGTATCTTATTCAACCCTCAAGTGTCTGGTAGGAGACACAAAGAGTCTCCTTTGTGTCTCCTATTACCAGATATACATGAGGGTCTTAATCATTATCATCAAATGGCTTGAGATAAAATGTCCCCTCACATGGTCCTCATTCATAACTCTGGATCTTAAGGCAGCGGCAATGCAAGGCGGCTGGGTTTGCCACCCAACAATGTACTTTAATTAAATATATATGAGTACTGTACCGTAGAGACTAATACTGTCCTTTTTTTCCCTTTTTTTTCTGTTCTTGTTTTGTTTTGTGTAGGTGTGGATTTTGTGTACATGTGCTTGCTCCTGTACCCCCTGATGTCCCTGTCCAAATTATTTTATTTATTTATTTATTTAAATAGTTTTTCTTTTTCATAGTAGTTTTACATACAAGTGTGTGTTTGTATTAAATAAAAAAAGGTGTATATTTGAGTCTCTCACTGATTGTGTCTATAGTAGGGTTAAAGATGTATACCACTAATTTCTTCTGTTCTTGTTTTGTTTTGTGTAGGTGTGGATTTTGTCCATACCTTGGCTTGGGATTGTGGAGGGGTGGGCATTGAGGACAGCATTACTGCCCACATGATAATGTGAAAAACAATAAATAAAGATAAAAAAAAGTAATGTGCAAAAACATAAAAAAAAAAAAAGAAATCTCCATGAATTCACTGCTTCATGGGGTGTGTGTAATTGATATGAATGAAGTCATTTTTTGGGTGAACGACTGCTTGAAATGTTTTACTTCTCAGAAATCCTGGACACCCCGGGCCAGTGTAATAACTGGATGGTATGCACTGCAAATACACAACCTACTGTACAGTATGAACCTGTTACGAGTGAAGCAGGTTTGGGGAGGGCTCATTCACTGTACCTTTTCAGGGGCCCAGCTAGTTCTGTGCTCAACCCTTTTTTGATCGATTGAATACTTAATTAACACAACTATTAACAGTACGGGTAGTACAGTCAGAGGTTATGCCTCACTGGTAGAGTCTGGTTAAAGTCTATATTTGTGCTAGGAAAGTTTTGTATCTGCTTGATTTGATTGGCAAGCTGTGACAATCTTGGACTGTATCAGCTGAGTCAGAGATGCTGTGTGTGCAACACATTACTGTACATAGTCTGTTAATGAATCATTCGATGCTGACATGTAATGCTGAAATGAAACGTGATGAGCACAAGGGATGCAAATGAAATGCTTTAATTGGATTACAGGCGGGCATTTTGTCCCAGCTGGACATGTCAGACATGCCTAAATACATACTGTAAGAGATTTTAGACTCTGTAAGGATATACTGACACACACATGTCAGTATATCCTATATACGCCCAAGGGAGGATAACGCGAATATCGGCTGATATACCAGAGAGTGCTTATTAAAGGGACTGTCCAGCATAGGCTACAGATAATGTGTTATATCTGTAAATAGCAGGTGCAGGGCTCACATATCAACAAATTATCAACAGACGCTATTACTCTACTGCCACCAGTATGGCTAGTGGAGTGCAAATGCATAAACATAATAATGAAAACATAAATATGGTACTCCATCTGCAAAGTAGCCTACTTAAGCCAATACAAATATTAAACTAGCAGACAGTTGCAAAGTAAGAAAAACAATGTAGCTTGTAATGGCAATGTTCACCAATTTCCTTGCACATACCGTATACTTCACAGGTTGTGTCGAGAATGATCCTATGCAGTATGACACAGAAACAAACAATATGGATGTCTAGTCGTGAAATTAAATTGTCAGTTGACATTGATATTGCAGTTTTGGGTTCTGAAGTGCTTTCCTGTATTTCTGTCTGGTTTCTGGTCTGCTGGTAAGAAGGGTGTGCTCCCAAACAACCCAAATGATCTAGTGCAGTGGTTCTCAACCTTTTCAGGCTGCGACACCCAAAATAATCATATTATAACTGGGACCCCCCACCCTGACGAGCACTAAGAGTTGAGGCATTACATTTTGTATAACACGGTTCTATTGTGAAAATAGCAGATTGTCAGCCTCTAATATTTGACAATATGGCCAATGTTAATTTGTCATTTTAGAGGTATTAAAAAGTCCTTAAATTGTCACTTTAGAAATGTGCAGATACCCTTTATACACTTAAACATTATGTTGGTTTGTTTACTGTTGAGTGAGAAAACAATGTTGCAAATTAAGTTAATCATCTGGGGACTCTCCAAATAATGTGGACCCACAGGTTGAGAACCACTGATCTAGGCCTACTGAATCTTTTACCTGTGACCAAAGAACGTCTCAGCAAGAAAGGACACAGGGCGTTTTTTGGCTCCACGGCCATACACCATGACACTCTCGGTGACAAAACTAGCACCGGAAGTTCGGTGAATAACATTGGAGTCTATGAGCGCTGGCTGGGACAGCTCATCAACAAAGAATAATTCTGAACGATTGAGACCTTTATAAAATACTCAGCTCAGGAATATAAAAGAAGACATGTCAGTCACACATTGTTTTCTGCTGTGTTGCTTTTCGGTGTGTACGCTGTATAACATTAAAGAAGCATCTAAAGATCACAAATTACGTTTCTGAACTAGCTGGTATCTCCACCATTCCCTGTCTGGAATCCAAATCTCGCGATATCTCCGAGACAGAAACAGCCGCCGCAGCTGTTTAGCTGCCTCAATAACATTATGTACCGTGCACATCGAAAAGCAAGGGATTGTAAAAATACCTGTGATATGCCTTCTTTTATATTCCTGGAGCAATTATACAACAAAGATCTCTCTCGTTCAGAATTATTTTTTGTTCATGAGCTGTCCCAGCCAGCGCTCAGAAACTCCAATGTTATCGAACTTCAGGTGCGAGTTTGCCACCGAAAGTGTCATGGCGCATGGACGTGGTGTGGGTGTGACTTCTCCTTCTCTGATTCTTCTTGCCTGTTACCAACTTCCCAGTGCTGAAAATCTAGAGCCTGCCACCCAGTGTCAATAACTAAAACTGCAGCCTAACTAACTTCCCAGTGCTGAAAATCTGGAGCCTGCCACCCAGTGTCAATAACTAAAACTGCAGCCTAACTAGAAACTAGTAAGACGCCTCAGGGCGACATGCAACCTAGCCCTAAAAGGCGAGGTCACGCCCATATATGGGCATTACCAAATATGGGCATTCCCAGATATGTCCTTAATATTGATGACATTGGGGCAGGGCCCATATATGGGCATAAAACTTATGTTAATTAGTAAAGCCAAGCCGGGCCTTTGGCGAGTTAGGGCCTGGGTTTGATGCCTGGAGATCTCCATATATGGGCATTGGGCATAAGGGGGTAGCCTAACAGGGCATCATCTGGGAATGCCCATACTGTATATGGACATTTTATTCATTTTATTCTTTATTAATATATATCCATATACATATATGGACTTAAAATTAACGTTTTCGGGGAAGGTAGGGTGTAAATCAGAGTAAAGCAGGCTCTTGGGCCAGTTAGGGTCTGGGATTGATGACATCAGAAATCTCCATATACAGGCATAAAAGGGATTTTGTTTCTGGGAATGCCCATATATGGACTTTTTATTTAATGTTATCCTTTAATAATAATAGGTATCCATATACAGTACATACAATATATGTTATGCCCATACATGGAGATCCCTATCTGAACCAGCCACACAGATATGGGCCATGACTTGGCCATCGATATATATATCGATGATATCAGGGATCTTCATATATGGGCATAAAGGGTATTCTGGGGAATACCCATATATGGACTTTTACAGGTGATGTCACCTGTGATATCACCTGTGATGTCACAGTGACAAGGGAACCAACCCATAGACTGTAAAAAGGTGTACTGACTGACTGACATGGAGACAAGCTGAGACATTTCTCATGGTATACTGTGACCGGTCGCAATAATATGCTAAGACCATAATGGCTCCTACATAGCTAATAATGTCACGTTCCATGTCAGCGACAAAGCTTGCTTACATGTTAAATCCTTCACACACATGTCAGCGTTATAGATAGACAGTCCTTTTTATTGTAGTTTGATCGACTTTCAGCGAAAACAAACTATGTTTGTTAACTCCTGCAGGGCAGAGCAGAGATCAGAGATTTCATACACAATCTATTTACAATGCCTAATGCAGAGAACTCAAGAAATAGCTAAATGAATTAATTAATTTAGACACAATTAATTTCACAATTAATTTCACAATTAATTTCCCCCTGCCTATGGGTATAAAAGTGATTCTGTTAGTGTGACATCACAGTGAAGCCAGAGAGTGATGTCAGAGCTGCAAAGCCATTCTGTTAAGAGTGGT
Organism: Nannobrachium achirus; assembly: GCF_963921795.1. Lineage (NCBI taxonomy): Eukaryota > Metazoa > Chordata > Actinopteri > Myctophiformes > Myctophidae > Nannobrachium > Nannobrachium achirus. The sequence goes on from NC_137817.1 coordinate 43,508,754, forward strand.
TCCCCTGATATCACAGTGACATCAAAGCATGATGTCAGAGCGACAAACCGATAGAACCACAGTGTCAGGCGTGACAGAGATACATACATACAGGTACATACATACAGACAAGCTGTGACCGAACTTGCAGAAATTGTTACAAGAACAGGGCCAAAACTGAAGTAACATAGTGTAAAAAGCCCAAAAAACAAAAACATATATATATATATATATATATATATATATATATATATATATATATATATATATATATATACCGGCATATTAAAATATTAAAATAAATAAACAATTAGGAAATAAATCCTTTGATAGTACACCTCGTACTGTGTGTACAGTGTTCTGACTTCAGATCCAGATATATGTCCAGCAGAACGTTGTCCTTCATTTCATCCAGTAGTTTGAGACAAGAGGCGTACTTGGATTCGTAGAACGTAAAGATGATGTCACACACTTGTGGCTCTAACTCTAAAAATAACTTAAAGGTGCTGCTGGAAATGACATTTCGTTGGATGACATATTTCATAGGCTAGCAGCAAAATATACTTACTTTCCACCACTGAATCTTAACCTGCTCCAAATAATCTAAATTATTTGACATACTCCACCTGCCCTCCGAGTTATACAGATTATTTTTGGTCAGCAGTTTTTAATTTAATAGCCACCGGCAAAAACGTACCATGGAGCGAGTTCACCATCTCTCATTAAATACCAAGCACGGGGTGAATGTTGGAAGTGGCTTTTAAATAGTTTAATAGCTAAAAGGATAATATTGCAAGTCTGTGTGTGTGTGTGTGTGTGTGTGTGTGTGTGTGTGTGTGTGTGTGTGTGTGTGTGTGTGTGTGTGTGTGTGTGTGTGTGTGTGTGTGTGTGTGTGTTTGAATAGCTTTTAACTTTTATTAAGTGCTTAATCTATGTTTTGTATTAACAATAGGCTACAATCTGCAAAGTAACATGTAACTAAAGATGTCAAATGCTGTAATTGTAGCGGAGTAGAAGTAATACAAATGGAAAGTAAAGTAAAAGTACCTAAATACATTTGTGTGAAACAGGGAGTTTTCTATTGCCAAGGTGGTCTAATTGACTGTAAAAGGCACATTGAGTGAAATCAAACCATGCCAAGCTATAGCAGCATTGTTTAACAATGAAACCACTGAGGCAGTGGTGTAACATACTATAACTAACAATAAACTTTTCCTTTGCTTGAGTATTTACAATTTCCTATACTTTTACTTCTACTCCACTACATCTCGTATCTACACTAGTTACTTGATTTTGATTATCATTACAAAACATACATTAACTTACTTCAGCCCTATAGGCCTACAGTATTCGGCCATCTGAAAATAGCAGTTTTACAATACAAGCTCATAATGCGTTGAGATGTGGCACATTGTGAGCTTGTAGATCTGCTACTTTCTCAAGATTTTTATGCATTTGAAAACTAGAAATGGGACATTCTGCTAAATTAGTACTTTTTTTTTGGTATTTTAGCAATATTTTGATGCCAATACTTTTGTACTTTTATTCAAGGACATTTTGAATTCCAGACTTTTACTTGTGAGTACGTTTTTCAACCAGAGTGCTGGGTATTAAAGTCACTTTTTAAGTCCAATCTCGGCGGTATGTTTTTCAGTTGCAGTAGGCCCTCATTTGTCTAAGTCTGCCCCCTTTCATGTGGGGTCCCCCTGTGCTCAGTACTTGGTCCGATTTTATTTGCACAATATTTGCTCCCATACTAGACACATTATTAACTCTACCACCTTTATGCTGATGCTATCCACCTCTGTTGCTCTTTTAACCCAGACTGCCCTGATGATTTTAATTAAAGTAGTAATGTTTTAAACAAGTGTCTTTCTGCCATTAAGCAACTTCCCCCAATTGAATGAGGCTAAAACCGAGGCGCTCATTGTGGCCTCTGATGGCATTGCATCCAGGGTGGCTGGTTGCTTTGGGTCCCTCAAAAAACAATGTGAGCGCCAACCTCAGGAACCTTGGGGTCAAGTCCGTGCACCTCGATACATACATCAAGTCGGATCACAGACAGCTTAACGCTTAAGCAAAATTAATTATGACTGTGGAGTGGACGTCATTGTTTAAATGGCCTTCCTGCCCTTGCACTTGGACTTGGCTTTGTGCTCTCAAAAATGTGACAACAGACAACACTAAAGACCAAGTGGCCTTGACCCTAAAATGACAACATTCCAGGCATTGATCGGCTGCTGATGTGAGCTTGCAGATCTGCTATTTTCAAAGTGTGGAAATGTGGAAACTTGTGAAATGTAACATTCTGCATAATAATGAGTATTAATTTTTAAGCCAATACCTTTGTACTTTTACACCAGTACATTTTGATTACCATACTTACTAATGTGAATACTTCTTCCATGGAAAATTATGTAAAATGACAATTCCTTAAAATTATACCCAGGTATAAAATGTGTTTTTTATTAAATATTTCGTTTTAGTTTAGTTGTTTTGTATCTGGCAAGTCATACTGAAATGATGCCCAAACCCCAGCACGCTGCCATTTATTCTATTTTTATACCTATGGTATGGACATAATGGCATGGGACATGATACATGATAGTGACATAAACCACATATCCAAGATATGTGGTTTATGCACTATCAAGTTTCATAGGCATGATTTGGCTAGGAAAGGACCTTGAAAGGCCATTCCAACTTTAACTTTCTGCATAGCAAGCACTAATGAACCAATATAAAAGCATGGTGAGGCGGCTGGCTCGGAACCCAGAGGAGAGCAGTTCAGAGTTCCATTCGGTTGTGGTGAGTGAGACTTCATCCATCCTTTGTCATGTTAATGTGTTGTGTTAGAGATGTTAGCTATTCATAGTCATAAATGTTTTAGGGGTGTTGGATATTCATAGTCACATAAATGTTTTAGAGCCATGTAGTCATTTGAATCAATTAAACATGTTAGCCTTTCATTGTTAACATGCCTCCTTAACGCAACATAGCTACAGACATGACCCACCTGCACACAAATAAGAACACTGACACTGACACACTGACAGCATCATTGATGTTATATTGTACAGATTGAAATGATTGATTGTGTATTCCTCTATTTATATTGATATGGGTTTGGGCCAGACTGCAATTGTAGTGGAGATTGGAGAATACTTTTCAATTATGTTATGATTATTTAAATAATATTTTGCATTGCATGCACTTTTAAATTATTATTATTATTGATTTAAAGTTTGTTTAACTTGAGTACAGTTTGGCTAGTCTACCCACCTCTGAATGTAACTTTAATTCATACAATGGAATTAAAGAGTATTAGGAAGAAAAAAGCTAGCATTGTTTCAATACAGATTAAAAAAAAGACACATCTGTACTGACAAAAAATATTACTTGGTGAAATTAGGAATAAGCAAATAACAAACAAATTAAACAAACAAACAAAGGAAAATAACCAAATGGGCATTTCATTGCATGTACTAATATTGAAATGGATCACTCTTTTCATATGTGGAACTAAGACATTTAAAAATGTCGCTCTTACGAAGTGGTGTGTGGCAAGAATGAACATTAGTATTCACATAATCTAATTTAATTCATGATTATAAATTGTATTAAATCATTTAACTCATGTTAATGTCCTCATAATGATGTGTCCCCCCCCCCCCCCCCCATGCTTAAGGGTTGCAGACAAGGTTCCACCGCTACTGGTAGAGAGGAAAAGTGAGTGTTCATCATTTCTTCTATTAAACATTACAACCATAAGATAAATAGATACTGTGAGGCTGAATTGCACCTACTGTACATGAATATATACTGGGAGGTTGAATATACTAACCTGTTGCACATAGAACATACTGTGCAGATCATTACAAAAAGTTATACAGTAGCAGCAACCACTGGAAAAAAAGCTGTAGGTGTATACAATATACCAAACTTTATGCACATGTACATTTGAGAATGCTCTTATTTGAATTTGGGTCTTTTGCCTTTTGCACTCTTTCTACGTCATTATCTTTATTATTACTATATTTTTAGATTTTTTCTTTTGTCGTTTGCTTTTATTATATTGTTTGCTGTCATTATATATACCACGGCATTGTCTGAAGGATAAAAAAAAAAAAACGTAACTATAGAACAGTGAAGTCACTCACAACGTGACTCGAGTCATAACCCTAACCCTAACCCCAACACTGAGTCATCTTAAATCGTCTCATATAAGCACTGCGGTCCAAAAATAAACAAATGGTCTTTGCGATATTGTCGGCGAGGTGGCTCTGTATGGTTTATGATAGTCAGTCACTCATATTTGATAAAGCCTGTTTCTAGCGAAAATGTAACTAATTCGGCGACAGTAACATTATCGTTTTCTCACCATCAGTTGATTCTTCATATCCATATGAGTCAAACCGCTGAGATAATTTGTTTATAATTGGAAAATAGTTCTTATATGAAGCAATATGAAAAAGGTCTATGGGAATTCAGAATGGGGGAAGAAAACCGCAAACCACGTCACACTTACGTCACACTTACTAGAACAACCTTGAACCTTGAATCCTTGAACCTTGGACTCCTAGGAATGCTGGTTGTCTACCACAATAGCCCTTAAGATAGCTATCCAACGTTGAACCTTGAATCTGTCAGCAAAGGCATCAACTACATCTATTTAAGGCTTTCTCAAAGTAGGTGCCGTGATGCAAGTAGGGGTGCCTCAGAATACTGTGAAAATATTTGGAATTCATCAATCATCACTTTAGTTTAACCACTTGTACTTTGTAAAAAGGACCTGCGTTGCACTGTAACTTGGTGTAATCTTTTCTCAGCCTACTGTACACCAAGTCTCTTCACCAAAAATAGGCGATCTACAAGCTCACATCGTGAGGTTGTAGATCGGCTACTTTTGTTCCCCACAGAATTTTGATGCTGGGGTTTAAGTGGTTAAATGCCAAGTATAAAAGTTACGTTCAAGCTGTCCTAATGGGGGTGAAAAGATTCTCTGCGACAAAATGTTTGACATAAATGTAACGTATCAATTGGTTTGACAACCACTGATCCACTTGCAGTGTTAACTAAATATATTTACTTAAGTAAAATTAAGTAGGCTACTTAAATTTTGAGGTATTATTTTTTACTTGAGTATGTATTTCCAATTTTCAGTACTTTTACTTCTACACCACTACATGTTGGATCCAAATATTGTACATTTACTCCACTACATGCATTTGAAAACGAGTTAATAGTTACTTTGAAGATTCGGATTATTATTTCAAAACATAACATAACAAAACCACATCGCCCTATGCATTTCGGCTGTTATTTTCAAAAGATTTGTATACATTTGATACACGGGACATTCGGGACAATGAGTACTTTCTACTTTTCTGTACTTTAAGTACATTTTGATGCCAATACTTTTGTAATTTTACTCAAGGCAATTTTGAATTCCGAACTTTTACCTGTAACAGAGTGTACAGTATCTACATTGCAGAATCGATACGTTTTAGTAAAACACGCAAACACTTTCTCCACCACCACCACCGATCTGTTTGTCCGTCTACAGAAAAAAGCCGCCACCATGAGTACGGACGCCGAGATGGAGCAGTACGGCAAGGCCGCCCTTTACCTCCGTAAGCCGGAGAGGGAGAGGATGGAGGCTCAGGCCAAGCCCTTTGATGCCAAGACTGCAGCATTCGTGGCCGACAAGGCGGACTTATACCTCAAGTGTAAGATCCTGAAGAAAGACGGTGGCAAAGTCACCGTGCAAATGCTGAACCACCCCGATGAAACGCCTACTGGGGAGGTAGGTAGAGGTGGAGATGGATCTAAACTAATGTCACCTTCTTGAACTGAAATGCCTGCCCGAGGCTATTTGAAACTAATGGCCTAGGTTCTTTATTATTATTTTTTAGGAATATTATATTTTTGCTGTCAGCTCCTCATGACATGTCACTCTGTGGCACTGGCCACCTCTGGTAAAAAAAAAAGTGATAGAAATGTGCCATTGCCACTGGACACAATAACTATAAAGATAACTATAACTCTTTCAATATTGTGTTTTTTTTTAATAGTTGGTCTGAATGCTGCCATCCCATTCAAACGATTTGAAAACACACTTATATTAAATAACTAAACATATTTTTATGTTTATAGTTATACATTATTATAAACATTTTGGATGAAATGATTAAGAAATATCGTAGTTTTATAGTTTTGGATCAGTTTTTAAATTTTTCCTTAAAAAAAAAGAAGAAAAACAAGTTTTTAAGTGAGTGGTCAACCAGCGGTATTGCAGCTCATGCTCATACATAGTTAGTTACAGATGCTACATACATACACTCGGTCAAGCCCGCTCAAAAAAATTACGTAGGCCATTATTTTAAGAAGAAGTTGAAGATAAAATAGTGACACAGTGCAATTGCAAGACGTTCTAAAGTTGTGTTTTAATTTTTTTAGGAAAGAACTGTGCCTGAGAAAGATGTCTCCCCTATGAACCCTCCCAAGTATGACAAGATTGAGGACATGGCCATGATGACCCACCTCACAGAAGCCACCGTCCTGTATAACCTCAAAGATCGTTATGCAGCATGGATGATCTACGTAAGGTTTCCTACATGCTGAGAACAGTACAGTATTGCAACTGTCCATAACAAAGAAAGAGAAATACAGAGTTCAAGTTATATCATCAGGTGAAAACCAAATGCAAACAATCTCATGGTTGTCAACTTGCTCATTAGTTGATGCCACTTGCAACTTGAGACTGTAATCCCAGCAGGGTACATTTTTTGCCATTTTTGGACATACAAAATGAGCGGACAGTAATAACACCAGAAAGAGATAGGCCTGAATGGCCATAACAGGTCCTTAACTCTGAGAGTGTACAGGTCCATTTGGTTCCAACTTCCATTTGTACAATCTCAGAGTTGTGGGGGGTCCACTTGTACTAGTGGTATGACACAAGTACAGTGTCATACATATACTGAAGAAAACCTGGAGGCTTGACATTCAGTAATTGGGTATCATGATCAAAATAAGACATTTTAAATGGTGTGTAAAAAAGAAAATCTCAAATTTGCCACGGTCAAGGCCAAGTCTTTGTCACGGACACATTTGTCCGTGTACGGACATGTTGTTGACTCCTGTATCCCAGCTCTACGTGATCCCTCGTCCCAGATATGTGGCATGCTCAGCGCTATGTTGGGTTGTGTTAATGTTCTCTCTATATTGTGTGATTTTAATGTTCTCTCTCTCTTCTCCCCTTCAGACCTACTCTGGCTTGTTCTGTGCAACTGTGAACCCCTACAAGTGGCTCCCAGTGTACGACCAGGAGGTTGTCAATGCCTACAGGGGCAAGAAGCGTATTGAAGCTCCACCCCACATCTTCTCTGTCTCTGACAACGCCTATCAGTTCATGCTGATGGGTACGTACTCAGGACAACGTAAAACATACATAACTATAATGGTTTTGTGCCATATCCATGATTGATTGGTTCAGATACATGGTCAACTAAAATATTTTAAACCCCCAATAAAGCCTGATGGCTTGTTTACATTGGGGTCCTTTTGTAGTCCATTTGAGACATGAAATAACAAATATACACAGGACTATGCAAAAAATAAATAATATTGTATATAATAATAATGGTTGGATGGGATTTGTGGAGCTGCCTCTGGTGTTGTAATTGCGGCTAATAGTTTGCTTTCTTTTTTTTTTTACAGACAGAGAGAACCAGTCTGTCCTGATCACGTAAGTTTCCCATCTACTAGACATAAAAAAGAATGTTGTACACAAATTGACAAACTGCATTTCTCTGAATGTATGCTCTTCTAACCAGTGGAGAATCCGGTGCTGGAAAGACTGTGAACACCAAGCGTGTCATCCAGTACTTTGCAACAGCAGCTGCAAGTGGTGGAGGTGGTGATGCAGGAGGAGGAAGTAGCGGTAAAATCAAGGTATATATTAATATGTGTACAGGTTTTTAACTTTAACAAATAGGTGTGTTTTGAACATGAAACATTTAGATTCAATATAGTAATTCAATTTAAAATAAGTCTGACCAAATTTTTGTGATGTCTAAAACATTCTAGGGATCCCTGGAGGATCAGATTATTGCAGCCAATCCCTTGCTGGAGGCCTATGGTAATGCCAAGACTATTAGGAATGACAACTCCTCTCGCTTTGTAAGTGTAAACTTTTATGAGAAAACCTGCTCTTAATTCCACAGTGTAGAGAGGGATGCAACAAATTGTGCTATTATATCAAACAGGGTAAATTCATCAGGATTCATTTCGGCGGAACCGGTAAACTGTCCAGCGCTGATATTGAGACATGTAAGTATGACGTTCACAGATGAAACATTATATAGGCCTATGCCTTCAGTATTACATTTTGAGTTATGTAAATTATTATTATTATTATTATGAGTTACCGGTATGTACAACCCATATAGATCTGCTGGAGAAGTCCAGAGTGACCTACCAGCTTGCTGCAGAGAGAGGTTACCACATCTTCTTCCAGATGATGACCGACCACAAACCTGACATCATTGGTAAGTGGAACTGATGATGCTGCGAGAACCTAAAGCCCTTTTCGACAGCAGCTTTAGCACCACACCACACCACACTACACCACACCACACCACACCGCACCACATAAAAATATCTACATTTTCCATTACACAAAAGTACCCCTATCGTTAATAAACAAATTGTCCCTTTTAACTGTCATTATAATACAATATAAATTAGTATTAACTATCCTAAATTATAATACACTATAATGGATTATAACTGTGATTATAATACACTATAAAGTATTAATGTATTACTATGATAATTATAATACACTATAATAGATTATAATAGTGGTTATAACACAATAGAATCTATTATCATGTATTACAACTATATCCTGGTGGTCTAAATGAAAAGTCAGTGAGTGATCAGTCATTATGAAGTGTTTGGCCCTGTTTGGCCTAGCTCAGACCTACTCTAGAGTGGATACCTTTTAGTACCACGTTTAGTACCAACTTCACACCACTCTACCCAGGTCCTTGTAGTGGAAAACCTGGCACAAGATTCTTCATCAATGTTATTTTGTCGGGATTTATGCAGAAATACACCAGCTGCCAGGCTGACTTACCAGGGCGCAAAGCTTGCATATCGTCGTTGTCGGGTGAAAACCTTGTATGTCCAAAACCGTTAATTTTGCATTTATCATTTAAAAAATGATTTAAACTAGTGAAAACAGCCGATCTACAAGCACACAACGCCTCAGATTGATGAATCGGGCCCAATGTCACCCTGTTTTAGTCCCTTTTAAATGAATTACTGACGATGCAGTGAGAACATTAACACGTTGCAGTCCGAAATAGAATGGTGGTTGGTAGATTAGCCGTGAAATTTCTATTATTGTATTGTGATCTGAGACATAATATTATGTTTATAAACATGACCCCGCAGCCCCTCCATCTTGAACAGTGCCGCTGTTTTTTCTTTTTTTTCCCCCCCCAGGCCAGTAACTCACCATGATTTTCTCGATCTCCGTTGGGATAGAATGGGGGTTTTGGCCGATCGTCGATGTCCCCGTGCGTTTCGCGTGCGCGATCCTTTCACGTAAATGTCCCCGCAAATAGTCCATGTGTGACTGAAGAACAGAACTGAAAGGTTTCGCTAGCATAGCCCCAAGCATGGCTGCAGGAGGAGCTCGAGTGTGTAGACAGTAAACGGATGGGTGGAAGGTGCCTTGGAGAAGGAGAGGCGCTGACGTCACCTCTGCTTCATGCACGGTCTGCATGAGCTATCAGTGCACGAGTGGTGACTAGGGAAGGTTAGACGATCGCCGATTTTCGGATCAAAAGCTTTTATTCCGGTTTTAAAGACAAAGTCCGGGAATGTACGACGTGGCTGAGAGTCCCTGGGGGGATGTGCGATATAGTACGGTTTTAACATTAAGGGGCTCCCCTTGGCTTAGAAGGTGTTAATGAGTAAATAAAAACACATGTCACCCTGTTTTCATCCCTTTTCAGAGATGTGTCTGATCACAAACAACCCCTATGACTTCCCCCTCATCAGCATGGGTGTGATCGCTGTGCCCAGCATTGACGACAAGGCGGAGTTGGACGCTACTGATGTCAGTGGAAACAAACATTATCGTTTCATCTTTCTAATTTACTTGCTGTGCTACTGCAGTCAGTGTTGTTAATTTAATTCAATGTTTTCAGCCAAGGACCCCTTAGTTGAGAGAGAGAGAGATGAAGCAGAGACCCCCACTACATATTGTATAAAATTGTTTTGCAGCTTAAAAATGTTCATAGATTTTGTTAGACAGTGCAGACTTGTTGGATTAGTGTGTAGACACCACTTGTCTTGAACAATCAAAACTTAGTCTGCTCTTCTTTTCCCTCTACACCAAACCTCTTTGCCAAAAATAGCCGATCTACAAGTTCACAACTCCTCACAGAGCGAGGCGTTGTAAGCTTGTAGATCTGCTATTTTTCGTTATGTTCCTCTCAGAATAGGGATGCTGGGGTTCAAGTGGTTAATGTAAAAAAAAAAAAAAAAAAAAAAAATCCTATCAAATATTTGAAGACCCCATGTATCTAATGCTTAATCTGAATCTTTGGAACGGCATCTCTGCTCATTGACAACAGGAAGCCATTGAAATCCTGGGCTTCACCACAGAGGAGAGGAGTTATATCTACAAGTTCACCGGTGCAGTCATGCACCATGGAAACATGAAGTTCAAGCAGAAGCAGCGCGAGGAACAGGCAGAACCTGATGGCAGCGAGGGTAAGCTGCAGTGGTGTAAAGTAACTAAGTACTTTTACTTAAGTACTGTACTTAAGTACAGTTTTGAGGTATTTGTACTTTAATTGAGTTTTGAGGTATTTGTACTTTAATTGAGTATTTCCAATTTCCAATACTTTTACTTCTATTCCACTACATCTCAGATCCAAATATTTTACTTTTACTCCACTACAATTATTTGAAACTTTAGTTACTAGTTAGTTTGCAGATCTAAATTACAATATTATAAAACATACTTAAACCACTTAAGCCTGATTTTATACGGTGGCCATTTGAAAAAAGTAGATGTACAAGCTCACAACATTTTGTACTTTTACTTTTGGTAATTTAAGTACTTATTGATGCCAATACTTTCATACATTTACTCAAATACATTTTGAATTCTGGGCATTTACTTGTAACGGAGTACATCTAGAGTGCAGTATTGATACTTTTACTTAAAGGGGAAGACCACCCATTTTCAATATTGAAATATGTCATTAATATACCTGAGAGGAGTTGTGTGGAAATAGAAAAAAAGTCCCCCCCCCCCCCCCCCCCCTTCTGTGTTGCCTAGAACTGGAGGATTGATTTTGGGGTTTGTATTGTAAAGTACAACTTGATGACATCACACATTGTACTTTCCACCTCTGTTTATTACTGGCGCCAGCAGAGCGCGCAATGCAAGTACAGCTGCGTTCGGTTGCATAGGTAGGTAGGTAGGTCGGTAGCCGTGTGTGTTTAACACATAAATACAAACGGCTCATGGCGCGCTATGCTGTCGCACAAGTAGGCCATGTATGGCGTACTTTTCCACATGTATCGTATTTACTTGTTCTAAATTAACTATGCTAAATATAATTTTCAATATATTTCCATTACTTAATTGTCATTACTCCGACTATGTGGCTTAGGTTAGGGATAGGGTTAGTAATGGGGTGAGTCCGACCATCGCAACGTCGGCACCGTTCACCTTGCTTACTGTAAGTCGCTCTCTGGATTGCTAAAAGCCTAAATTGTCAATTGCAAATAACATTTCAGAGGCTGACAAGATTTCCTACCTGATGGGTCTGAACTCAGCAGAGATGCTTAAGGCATACTGCTACCCCAGAGTGAAAGTGGGAAACGAGTTTGTCACTAAGGGACAGACCCCGGCCCAGGTGAGTCATTTACATGATTTCCATGTTCTGATTTCATACACCTTTATATTCCCAACACAGCATACCACAAGAACTCTAATATCTTGAGTTGGGTCTTAAACCACCCTCTGTAATTAAAAGTATCCTCCAACATTATTCAAATGAATTTGTATGTATTTATTTAATATGTGAAGAAGAGCATACAAAACACATCACTCTGCAGAAACATGTGCAGTTCCTTGCATTTCTTTAACAGTATTGTTATACCAGTAAAAGAGAAAAGAAAAGAAAGCGCCCTACAACCCCTCCCGCTCACTCAGATCAGCTAGGGACGTTGTCAGTATCTTCTGAAGTGAAGGGATAGGTGCTGGGGGGGTTATAGAGTTGTACTCACCTTGGGGTGTCAGTCAAAACACGCAATGATGAGGCAAGTGATAGAGTATGACCATTTACTGATGGATTAGGGCAACAAACACACAGATATGCGCAGGTACAGTGTTGTTTGTGTGTGGTTCTGAAAATAATAAAGAATATACATGTATATACATATCAGTCATGTCTTATATCCTACTATACTGTGCCTAATAACATCAGTCACTAATATAATAATAAACAAATACAGTCAATAAACCAAGTTACTATAATCATACACTGATTTGTGACACAGTCAGTGGTTTCATACGAAACAACACGCAGTGTTAGAAACATGAAAGTTGTGAAAACTCAGCTATAAACTCGGCCATAATCAGTGAAACATGCAGTAAACGTGAAACACAACTTACAGTAGCTCAATGACGCACACAGGCACAAGAGATGAGAAAAAGAAATATAAAACAGAAAGTCTGTGTTCCCTCTTGGTCCAACAGCTTGTCTTTGTCTCTCTGAGTCTGGATGTTGATTAAAGCTACAGGTGTGGCCGCGCTCCCGTGCCGTGCCTGCGGGGTGTGCTCATGCATAGGGGTGTAACGATATAGTAACTGTATCGAAATATCGTTTTTAACTAAAATCGAATCGTATCGTTTTATTTTGTATCGTATCGAATCGGCAGTGCAAAGAATCGATTGTATCGATACTACCTACTTGTGCATTGTATTTAGCATTTTTAAGAAGAAAAAATGAAAAGGAGGGGTTTAATTACTTTTCCTTTCCATTTCTATCGATAAATGTGTGTAATCTCTGGGTTCATGTCAAGGTGCAGGTTTGTCAATATACTGTACAATGTCCATGTATTTGGCAGATAATCACTGTGTTTACTTATTTATATCCATAATAATACATGTTTCCCTTAAAAACCTGCACTATCCACACCTTTCACACAGATTTAAGGTCTTTGATAAATAGTTACTATATCGATTTTAAATCATTGAATCGAATCGTATCGTATCGCCATGAATGAACCAATATCGTCCATGTATCGTATCGTCAACCATGTATCGTGATATGTATCGAATCGCTATTAAAATGTATCGTTACACCCCTACATCATGCACGTGTGTCGGGAGCGTGCCTCCACACTTCTCAGGGTCTTTATTACATCTTCCCTAAAACACCCAAACTGGCTCCCAAACTGTGGAATGAACTCCCCATTGCAGTTAGAACTGCAGACTCACACCCAATCTTCCACTGTAACTTGAAGACTCGCCTTTACAGAATCCACCCTAGCCCGTAGCACTTGCCCTATAGCCTTCACAACCTCCCAGGCTTATGCAAAGGCTAATTTAGCTTTATTATGTAGACAGATGGCAGGTTAATTTGTCCTGACATCCTGTAGTTTCAATGAACAGATTATAGATGTTTTGAGATTAGACTGTTTAGACTGATGATAGGTTCTTGGTTGACCTATGATCCTAGATTACTATTGCTATGCATTTGATGTATTAGCCTGTGTTTTCCTTGCTTACTGTTAATTGTTCTGGATTAAGAATGTCCTAAATTGTAAACTGTGTAAATCACACCCCTAATAATAATGTTCCTATTTCCTTAGGTCAATAACGCAGTCGGTGCCTTGGCCAAGTCCATCTATGAGAAGGAGTTCTTGTGGATGGTCATTAGGATAAACGAGCAGCTGGACACCAAGCAGCAGAGAAACTACTTCATTGGAGTGCTGGACATCGCTGGATTTGAAATCTTTGATGTAAGCATGGACTTGTGTTTTAAAATGGAGACAAATAATTTTTACAAGAGACTGCAAGCTAATGTTTTTTTTTCTCCCACTCACAGTTCAACACCCTGGAGCAGCTGTGCATCAACTTCACCAACGAGAAACTGCAACAGTTTTTCAACCACACCATGTTTGTTCTGGAGCAAGAGGAGTACATGAAGGAGGGAATTCCCTGGGATCTCGTTGACTTCGGCATGGACTTGGCTGTCTGCATTGAGCTCATTGAGAAGGTATACAATTATTATTATATTTTATGTATACAATTAAATGTAAATATAAATTTCAGATACTCAGAGCACTGAGAGCAGGGATCTCCATATATGGGCATAAAAGGGATTCTGTTAGGGATCTCCATATATGGGCATAAAAGGGATTGTATCCCAGCTGATGCCCTGTTAGGAAAACCACACAAACAGAATCCATATATGGCCAAGACTGATGGCTCGACCTCGCCCTTTAGGGCAAGCTTTTCCGGCCTTAGGCGTCTTACTGGTAGTATGTTTTTTTTGTTGTTGATTTGTCTCTTTTGTCTCCTTTACAAAGCCCCTGGGCATCTTCTCCATCCTTGAAGAGCAGTGCATGTTCCCAAAGGCTACGGACAAAACCTTCCAAGAGAAGTTGCTCGACCAGCATCTTGGGAAGAACAAGGCCTTTGAGAAGCCAAAACCGGCCAAGGGCAAAGGCGAGGCCCACTTCTCCCTGGTCCACTACGCCGGAACCGTGGACTACAGCATCACAGGCTGGCTGGAGAAGAACAAGGACCCGCTTAACGACTCTGTGGTGCAGCTGTACCAGAAGTCTTCAGTGAAGCTGCTGTCCGTGTTCTACCCTCCTCCTGAGCCTGAAGGTATGTTTATTAATATAATATAATGTGTTCTATCCTCCTCCTGAGCCTGAAGGTACTACGTCACACCTTTGCCCTGCTCATATCTCCGCATCAGTATGACATCACACTGCTTGGTGTGTGCCGTCAGGGTCATTTGTGTACGGTGTGATGTCATACTGATGTCAGCAGTGTGATGTCATACTGATGTCAGCAGCTATGTCTCTATATATGGAGTTATATGTTGTTTGTGTCCAAATATGGGGCTTGTGAGGTCAGACTTAGTGAGATTCGTCGGTTATCTCCATATATGGAGGGAGAACCAGCTTATGAGCCGATGAGTTGTGTCAGAGTCGAGATCCTGCTTGCATCTAATCTGTCGGTAGATAATGCCGGTCTTATATAAGGGTCATTTGTGTACGGTGTGATGTCATACTGATGTCAGCAGTGTGATGTCATACTGATGTCAGCAGCTATGTCTCTATATATGGAGTTATATGTTGTTCGTGTCGAAATATGGGGCTTGTGAGGTCAGACTTAGTGAGATTCGTCGGTTATCTCCATATATGGAGGGATGTGTTGGTTATCTCCATATCTGGAGATTCAACCTTCAACGATTTTGACATCTTGTTACTAATCTGTCGGTAGATAATGCCGGTCTTATATAAGGGTCATTTGTGTACGGTGTGATGTCATACTGATGTCAGCAGTGTGACAGGAGATAAGCGACCAACGGTCGCTTATCTCCCGATTAGGGAGTCTTACTGGTATATATATATATATATATATATATAATATGTGGTATTTTTTATTATATTAAAACATTGGATGCCGTTGATATTAAACAATGATTTAAGTGGCAGGGTATGTTATTGTTTTTTCCTTATATTTCGGAGATTCGAAGTAATCTGAGTAAATGTAATGTAATGTAATTACAGTATTTCCGTTGTTTCCGCACAGTATTTTCTTTCACTCAACAGATCAGAAAAATTACAATCGCAGCCATCAGTGCTTTTGTAACGATCGAAGAGAAGGGCTCATTTTAAATGAACGTGATCTGGAGTTAGATTACGAGATAAATCCACTTTTGTGAATTTCATAACACTGGCCTGTATTGGAGAACTGGATTTCCTGATCACCTTATCTCCCGTTGCATTGCTGGAATTGGAGCTTTTCCGCAGCTGCCCCAGACAGCAAGCTACGATTTAATATAAAAACTCAAACGTGGCAAATGCGGCGTGTAACAACTTCTGGACGGGCGTCCGGTAAAAACTGAGGGATCGCTGCCAGTCAAAGTGACTACTGTGTGTCTGTGTTGCACTCGCGACAGAGGAACGGAATGGGGAGGCGGGGGAAGGGGTACTACGCAAACTGGTGTAGGAAGAGTGGCACGACAAGAATAAGAAGACTCATGATCCTAACAAATATAAACAGATAATACATTGTGTATAACTTATGATAACTCATGATTCTAACAAGTGTATAACTTATGATTCTGACAAATAAAAACAGTTGCTGGCGGCGGAGGAAAAAAGAAGAAAGGTGGCTCTATGCAGACTGTGTCTAGTGCTTTCAGGGTAAGAATATGTATTCATTATTATCAACATTATTAAATTATTGTATTCCTGTAAGAATGAAGCATTATTATTATTATCATCAACATTATATCCATGTCTTTTCATGTTGGAATAGACTATACGCACAGAAGCCATATTGGAGAGTAGTTGAGTCCACTTCCTTCAAAAGGTGTTATCAATGAAGCCAACTTGCACGATACTGTTTGACCAGAATGGAACAGAGCCTTCATTAGTATTATATTGGTAACACCAGTGAAGGAAGTGAGAAGGGAACCAAATTCTCTCCAAAATGGCTGCTGTGCATAGCCTATTAAACAATTTCTGTCTCACATGCTGTGAGCTTCGATCACCCATCTTTGAATGGCTGAAGATTAAAATAGGGCTTAAGTGGTTAATATAGTAATAGTGGAGGATATATTATATTGTATCACTTTTTACTAATAATTTATTAAGCCTAATTAAATTGTCTCTTTTATGTCTCAACAGGCGAACTTGGCGTTGCTGATGACCAACTTGCATCGCACGCATCCTCACTTTGTGCGTTGCCTGATTCCCAACGAGACCAAGACTCCTGGTAAACACACACACACACACACACACACACACACACACACACACACACACACACACACACACACACACACACACACACACACACACACACACACATTTATATTACATACTGCAGGTAAAGACAGAAAATAAACATTTAAACAATGATATGAGGTGTTCATTTAATGCCACTTTGGCCAGTTTCGTCCTAATAATAATGAACCAGTGTGTAACCATATTCTTTCTATTATAGTAATATTTTAACACCGTGTAATTGGATGAGTTTCAGGTGTACCGATCGTACTGGTGCACCAACCGATAGACAAACAAACCCAGTGCACAAAATGGGAGAAGAAGCCAATCAGACCGCTATGCTTGGCTTAGTGGATGGACATTTTTTATTCACACTTATACCATCATTTGGTTAATTAAAAAACAAAAACAAAACATCTTTACAGGCCTGATGGAGAACGCCCTGGTTATCCATCAGCTGAGGTGTAACGGTGTGCTGGAGGGCATCAGGATCTGCAGAAAGGGCTACCCCAGCAGAATCCCATATGCTGACTTCAAGCAGAGGTATCAATTCCTTTTCCTAGCAGCTTTTAGTTCCACACCTATTAACGGGGAGGCAGCAAAATGACCATGAACTTTTACAAAACAGGTACAAAGTACTGAATGCCAGCGCATGTCCCGAAGGCGCATTCATGGACAACAAGAAAGCCTCCGAGAAGCTGCTCGCGTCGCTTCCTGTCCCTGTTGATGAGTACAAGTTCGGACACACCAAGGTAAACACACTGGTTTAAAGATGCAGTGCCATGATTTTTTTCTTACCTAAAACATGATGATTAGGTATTATGATTATACTAGGAGGAAGATTAAAAAAGAAAGAAAGAAAAGAAAAAGAAAAAAGTGTAATGAAAGTGTTAAAATTTTGTTTTTATGTGGCTACACCCACCAGTTCATTAGGTATGCTTGGTTGTCAGGTGGGTGGGGCCCAGCTGAAGTTAGCCACACCCACAGTGTTGGGTGAATGGTAAAAGGGGAGGGGATGAGTATATGATGTCATTTAATCTGTTTTTCGACTGGGCCTTTTGACTAAGAGGCTTTCAGTTTTATGGAAGTAAACACAAATAAACAGGGAAGACAAATCTGCCCATTATAACCCCACCCGGTGGCATATTAGAACAATGTTAACTTCATAAACACATACAAATCAGAAAAAGTACAAGCGTATGGCACCACCTCTTTAACATTATCCAGAGAGGACTAAAAGTAGATGTTATGGTTGTTTAGTTACATTGTTTGTTACACTGTCTTCAAGACAGTTTTTTTTGTTCCAGTGTTTGTAACATATTGTGTTCAGCTGTTCTTTGTTTGTTTAGTTATACAGTGTTTGTGACATCGTATTCAGTAGATGTTATGATTGTTTAATTACAGTGTTTGTGACATTTTATTCAGTAGATATTACGACTGTTTAGTTACAGTGTTTGTAACATTGTATTCAGTAGATGTTACGGTTGTTTAGTTACAGTGTTTGTGACATTGTATCCAGGTGTTTAGTTACAGTGTTTGTAACATTGTGTTCAGGTGTTCTTCAGGTTGTTTAGTTAGAGTGTTTGTAACATTGTGTTCAGGTGTTCTTCAAAGCTGGTCTGCTGGGTGTCCTTGAGGAGATGCGAGATGAGAAGCTGTTCGCTCTGGTTACAATGACTCAGGCTCTCTCACGAGGTTTCCTCATGAGGAAAGAGTTTGTTAAGATGATGGAAAGGAGGTACTTTGAAAAAATCCTTTATTCAATATTTAGTGCCATTTGTAAGTAGGTACACTTACTGCATGTTCAATATGATTTTGTTATAATGTCAAACCACTATAATAACAGCATATACTTCTTCCAACACTGTCCACAATCATGACACACTTCAACCATTTATTTTCTTTTCATTTTTTTCATAGAGAGGCCGTTTTCACCATCCAATACAACATACGGTCGTTCATGAATGTCAAAACATGGCCATGGATGAAGGTCTACTACAAGATAAAGCCTCTCCTGCAGAGCGCTGAGATGGAGAAGGAGATGGCAAACCTGAAGGAGAACCATGATAAGTTGGTCTCTGACCATGCCACCGTCCTGGCCAAGAAGAAGGAACTAGAGGAGAAGTTGGTGGCAATGACCCAGGAGAGGAATAACCTCCAGACGGCAGCTTCATCAGTGAGTCCCTCAGATCACAAAGCTGTGCTTTTTTCACACCATTCTCCCTAAGAGGCTGTAGCCCTTTAACAGGCAACTGCAAAAGTGTATCTCTTCCAGAACAAATTCTGACATGTTTCCTCTCCCTCGTGTTTTGTTCCCTTTACTTTTTCCGTTGACCACAAGGGAGATGAGGCTCTGAACGATGCCGAGGAGAGATGCGAGGGTCTTATTAAAAGTAAGATCCAGTTGGAGGCAAAGCTCAAAGAGACGACAGAGAGACTGGAGGATGAGGAGGAGATCAATGCTGAGCTGACCGCCAAGAAAAGGAAACTGGAAGACGAATGCTCTGAGCTCAAGAAGGACATCGATGACCTGGAGCTGACCTTGGCCAAAGTGGAGAAGGAGAAGCACGCCACTGAAAACAAGGTTCATGATCACACTGCCCTGCTTGATCATACTATACTGTCACACAAAAACATCAAAAGTATAGCAGATCTACAAGCTTGCCAATCTGATATTTTTCTATGATTGGATGTGAATCCTGACAAGTAACTGTTTTGGACACGTGAGGTTTCCACCCGACAGAGAGCAACAACAATCTATTCCAAGACAACACTTTCTGTTCTGCTTATATCAGGTGAAGAACCTGATATAAGCCTTTCAGGAAGATATATTATTATTTATTAGTATTGTTTTTTATAATTTTTTAGGTGAAGAACCTGACCGAGGAGATGGCCTCCCAGGATGAAGGTCTTGCTAAGCTGACCAAGGAGAAGAAGGCCCTCCAAGAGTCCCACCAGCAGACCCTGGATGACCTGCAGGCAGAGGAAGACAAAGTCAACACTCTGACCAAGGCCAAGACCAAGCTGGAGCAGCAAGTTGACGACGTGAGTCCACAGAGTCAGTTTTGAACTTAGGCGGTATATGTTTATTGTCGTAGCAGAATAACAAGACAAATACATTGTTGCGCAGTTGGAGGGTTCTCTGGAGCAAGAGAAGAAACTCCGCATGGACCTGGAGAGAACCAAGAGGAAGCTGGAAGGTGATCTGAAACTGGCCCAGGAAGCCATCATGGACCTGGAGAACGACAAGCAACAGACTGACGAGAAGATGAAGAAGTAATGTGGACCAACAATAATAATAATAATAATAATAATAACGTTATGAAATAAAGCACCTTTCAGACGGGGGACTATTTAACACAGGTGTTACAATTACAATTTAGGCATTTAGCAGACGCTCTTAATCCAGAGTGACTTACAATAAGTAAGGTAATGCATCAAAACAATAAGCAAGCTAATACATCAATACATCAACATACATAAAAATGCTATCTAGCTTTCATGTATGGTCATTGGGGGAAGGCGAGTGCTACAGTAAGTGCTATGGGCCTAGGTGAAGTCTGAATAGGTGAGTCTTCAGGCCACGGCGGAAGCTAGGGAGTGAGTCTGTTGTTCTAAAAACTATCAGTAAAATATGCTGTTCTGTAATCCACAGGAAGGACTTTGAAGTCAGCCAGCTTCTGAGTAAGATTGAAGATGAACAATCATTGGGCGCTCAGCTGCAGAAGAAGATCAAAGAACTTCAGGTATTATTTTTTCTTCTTCTTTAGAATCATAATGATAATATAATGTAAATCCGGATTTTAATACGTCCATTGATTTGAAAAGGCTCGTATTGAAGAACTGGAGGAGGAGATTGAGGCAGAGCGCGCTGCTCGTGCCAAGGTGGAGAAGCAGAGAGCCGACCTCTCCAGGGAACTGGAGGAGATCAGCGAGAGGCTGGAGGAGGCCGGTGGAGCCACCGCCGCTCAGATCGAGATGAACAAGAAGCGCGAGGCCGAGTTCCAGAAGCTGCGACGTGACCTCGAAGAGTCCACCCTGCAGCACGAGGCCACCGCCTCCGCCCTCCGCAAGAAGCAGGCGGACAGCGTGGCAGAGCTGGGCGAGCAGATCGACAACCTGCAGCGCGTCAAGCAGAAACTTGAGAAGGAGAAGAGTGAATACAAGATGGAGATTGATGACCTGTCCAGCAACATGGAGGCCGTCGCTAAGGCAAAGGTACGAAGGAATGCCTTTGTATCGTATAATTCTTGACATAAGGCTCTTTACATTTTCATTTCGCCCTGAATAATTCAGAAAGGTCAATCGATGGCAATGACGCCCTAACTTACACACAGATCATCGCGATTGTATTTTTTCTTCTCCGCGTGAAAGAAAAGACTTGAAAACTTGAAGACCGTGAATCGGAACCCTTGCTCACACAATTGCGTCGATGATTGAATATGTCCAATGTTCATTTCCAGGGAAATCTTGAGAAGATGTGCCGCACCCTTGAGGACCAACTTAGTGAAATCAAGTCCAAGAGTGACGAGAACGTTCGCCAGATCAACGATATTGGAGCTCAGAGAGCGAGACTGTTGACAGAGAATGGTAAATGTCCATCTTACGGTCTATGTTGCCTGGTTTGTCGATGGTACTTGAGAAGATTTACCATAATTAGATATAATGCTTTCATCAATGCTTTGCTATTGATGATCTGTTTGAAATGTTTTAAACAAATAATTAAAATCTCCAATTAGGTGAGTTTGCTCGTCAACTTGAGGAGAAGGAAGCACTCGTCTCTCAGCTGACCAGAGGCAAGCAGGCCTTCACCCAGCAGATTGAGGAGTTGAAGAGACTCATTGAAGAGGAGGTTAAGGTAAGGAACAGTTGTTGTTTTTTTTGTCTTAGTTTTATATTGATTAATATTCAATCAATCAATCAATCAATCAATCAATCAATCAATCATTGTCACATCACATTACAGGTAATATATGTGTGTGTGCAGACCCATCATTGCAGTGAAGACAGAGAATAAGAGCATAAGAGAAGAGGGGGGAAAGGAGAGACATAAAGTGCATGATATGTAGCTAATCTGCGTAATACATTAAGGATGTATCTAAAGTGCAAAATAAAATAAAAGACGTGTGCAGAGAGAAGCTAAGTGGCAACAGGCTTCAGCTAACATTATTATTATTATTTATGTTGACAGGCAAAGAATGCCCTTGCCCATGCTGTGCAGTCGGCCCGCCATGACTGTGACCTCCTAAGAGAGCAGTTTGAGGAGGAGCAGGAAGCCAAGGCTGAGCTCCAGAGAGGAATGTCCAAGGCCAACGCTGAGGTGTCTCAGTGGAGGAGCAAGTATGAGACTGATGCTGTCCAACGCACTGAGGAGCTGGAGGAAGCCAAGTAAGTCACCAGTGTTTTAAACACCCTTTTGATCGGTGCTCCCGGAAGGAGCTAAGCTCCAACATCTGGCTTGCGTGGCCTATATCTGGCCTACATCTTGGCACAGTGCGCTCAAAGTTTGTTGTACGCCCAGGGTCACATTGGCCAAGCTTCGCGGGATGTGGAATGTATATATATTCCAATTATTGACATTTTGATATTTTTCTAAAACAAATTTCAAATTGCAGATGTACAAGCTCGCATCATGGCACAAAGTGACGCTCTGTTAGATTGTAGATCTGCTATTTTTGAATAGCCAACGTATGGTTAAAGTGGTTCAAATGAACTTGGTGCTACATCAAAAGCCCCCCCCCCCCTTCCCAAGGACCCCTGTGGGTCCCCGGACCCCACTTTGAGAACCAATGTTTTACACTGTCAGGTGCCCCTCACTATGCAAAATATTGCCCGTAATAATTTGGTTCCTTTTGACACTGACCAACAGGAAGAAGCTGGCCCAGCGTCTCCAGGAAGCAGAGGAGCAGATCGAGGCTGTGAATTCCAAGTGCGCCTCTCTGGAGAAGACCAAGCAGAGACTCCAGGGTGAAGTGGAAGACCTCATGATCGATGTGGAGAGGGCCAACGGTTTAGCCGCCAACCTCGACAAGAAGCAGAGGAACTTCGATAAGGTGCCTTTGACATTGAATAGTATATTAAAACCCAAATCATTCTTGCCTCCTTAAAGTGGGGTCATTACAAATGCTGTGCAGGTCCTTAAAGTGGGGTACATGATACATCTCATTAAAAATGCTGTGCAGGTCCTGGCAGAATGGAAACAGAAGCATGAAGAGGGTCAGTCAGAGTTGGAGGCAGCTCAGAAGGAGGCTCGTTCTCTCGGCACCGAGCTGTTCAAGATGAAGAACTCCTATGAGGAGTCTCTGGACCAACTGGAGACCATGAAGCGCGAGAACAAGAACCTGCAACGTGAGTCTTTCTCTACGTAATTCTTTTAAATGTTCAAGATCTTGTGGATCAGGCTACACCCAACTTTATTCAAATGCAAAACACTCGCTGAATGGAAAAAGTTCCCAATTCATTCTTTTCAATCGACTGCAGAGGAGATCTCAGACCTGACTGAACAGATGGGTGAGACTGGAAAGAGCATCCATGAGCTGGAGAAGTCCAAGAAACAGGTGGAGACAGAGAAGGCAGAGATCCAGACAGCCCTGGAGGAAGCGGAGGTAAAACCTTTCGGTCCTTGACGAACAAAGACATTTTCTGTATTTTAGATTTTGTTCGATACGTTTTATCATCAAGCAGCGTAGCAGTATATGATCGATGTTAACATTACAACCTTTGGATCCTGTGTTACATTTCAGGGTACTCTGGAGCACGAGGAGGGTAAAATTCTCCGTGTGCAGCTGGAGCTCAACCAGATCAAGAGCGAGGTGGACAGGAAGCTGGCGGAGAAGGACGAGGAAATGGAGCAGGTCAAGAGGAACAGCCAGAGGGTGATTGAATCCATGCAGAGCACCCTGGACTCTGAGGTCAGGAGCAGGAACGATGCCCTGAGGGTCAAGAAGAAGATGGAGGGAGACCTGAACGAGATGGAGGTCCAGCTGAGCCACGCCAACCGCCAGGCTGCTGAGGCCCAGAAGCAGCTGAGGGTCGTCCAGGGACAGCTCAAGGTGCAGGACACAGTAGTCAGACACATAGAACTTCCAGAAACTGAACCTATATATTTTTTTAAGGTCCTGCTTTTGATGTAGTACTAAACTTGAGTTCTGGGAACCTATGGGCTGGGCCAGCAGCGCTGATGCTTTTTTTGGGACCTTCCCGGTTAGGTCTGGTTATATGGAAATGTAAGCAGAACTTGGTCCCGGAACTTCACAGGTTCTTGAAAGTTCTTGCCTCTGGAAAGTTCTGGTTCTTTCTAGTTCTGGTTCGGCCCTGTAGTGGAAAAGGGGCTTTATATTCAAACAGTGGAACTGCAATCAAACAACTCACATTTTGATGTTTCTCTTAACGTGACCACCTCAAATGTGATTTCATTCAGGATGCCCAACTGCACCTTGACGACGCCGTCAGAGCTCAGGACGACCTGAAGGAGCAAGCCGCCATGGTGGACCGCAGGAATGGCCTCATGTTGGCTGAGATAGAGGAGCTGAGAGCGGCTCTGGAACAGACAGAGAGAGGCCGCAAACTGGCAGAGCAGGAACTGGTGGATGCCAGTGAGCGCGCTGGACTGTTGCACTCCCAGGTACGCAAGTCAATAGAAAACGTTCAGTGTTCCGAATAAACCAACATTTACACCATGCGTAATACTGGACTGTTTCACTCTCAGGTAATTAAGTCAAGTTTGAAGTTCACAATAAAACAACATTTACACCATGCTTACTTACACTGTTCAACTGAATCTTTGTTTTAGAACACAAGCCTTTTGAACACCAAGAAGAAGATTGAGACAGACCTGCTCCAGGTCCAAGGCGAGGTGGACGACAGTATTCAAGAAGCCAGGAATGCTGAGGAGAAGGCCAAGAAAGCCATCACTGATGTACGTTAGGATGCCCATTCCTTATCTATTAGATATCCTCACGTCATCGTTCAGGATTAAGTTTTGTCTGCTAAATGCCTAAATTGCCGTAAATTGTCATCATGCTTCATATTAACATATGATACAATCATATACATTAGGATGCCCTACCCTTATCTATTAGATATCCTCATGTCATCATGCTTCATATTAACATACAACACGATGCAACAATGGCTTTCCAGGCTGCCATGATGGCCGAGGAGCTGAAGAAGGAACAGGACACCAGTGCTCACCTGGAGAGGATGAAGAAGAACCTGGAGGTCACGGTGAAGGACCTGCAGCACCGTCTGGACGAGGCTGAGAACCTGGCCATGAAGGGAGGCAAGAAGCAGCTCCAGAAACTGGAGAGCAGGGTAAGATGTATGGTTCACTTCAACACAGCTTGTTGTCTTAGACTTAGACGATGAGATAAGACGAAATAACCTCATAACGTATTATTCAACTGTGAAGGTGCGTGAGCTGGAGGGAGAGGTTGACAGTGCACAGAGGGGCGGAGCGGATGCTATTAAAGGTGTCCGCAAGTACGAGAGGAAAGTGAAGGAGCTGACATACCAGGTACTGTTAAACCATTATCACTTTAATGACCATCATCATGCCTCTGACAAAGTTAATAGATTGGACGTACAACTAACGTTATGAATTCACTCTGACTTGAAGACTGAAGAGGACAAGAAGAACGTTGCCAGGCTTCAGGATCTGGTGGACAAGCTGCAGCTGAAGGTGAAGGGCTACAAGAGGCAGGCGGAGGAAGCGGTAAGACTAATAATATACATAATATACATGGTGATGAATTTACACGTGTGGCCATGTGCAACGCCTTGTGAGCTTGTAGATCATTTTAGGCATGCAACCAAGTGTAGAATCAGGCATTACGACGCCATCAAGGCCTGCGGAAAAACATTTGAGTTGACAAGATTTAGTCAACTAAAATCCAATATGATATTTATTCGGCTAAAACTAGACTAACACTAAAACATTTCAGATGACTAAAATATGACTAAAACTAAATGTAATTTCGTTGAAACGACAACGACTAAAACTAAATCAAAGATGATCTGTCGAAATTGACAATGTTTTGAACCATCTCTATTTGTAGGAGGAATCATCCAACTCTCATCTGACCAAGCTCAGGAAGGTTCAGCATGAGCTGGAAGAAGCGGAAGAGCGCGCCGACATCGCCGAATCCCAGGTCAACAAGATGAGAACTAAAAGTCGTGATGCCAAGGTAAACACATGTTCAATATTAAGATTTATTAAGATGATTATCTTTAACTGAGATTGAACAAAAGATTAGTGTTACATAATCTAATATTATATTCCCATTTTATTTTATATTTTTACAGGGAAAAGATGCTGCTGAATAAGTTCTCCAATTCAAGTCGACATGAAGAGTCATAAAATATGACTCATTGTATTCAATAAAGAAAGCAACTAAATATTTTGTTATTGTTTCTTGTATTCACTGCCTCATCAATCACTTTTAATTGTCAGGTTCGTCAGAGTATTCTGGTTCCAATTCACACACACACTATTTTGTAAACCCATTTCAAAGATAAATATAGCTGCAAGCAGCGATACTGGGGCCAAGTTATAGACTAAGGCACACAGAAAAAAAAACCTCTAAGCAATATGCACTATAAGCCATAGAAACATGGAAGATTGAACTTGAGAGAAAGAAGACCTAACCCTAACCTAACCTGACCTATACCTCAATCCACTTTCACCTACCTCCATTCACACCCACCCACCTCTAGCCACTTTCACCCATTTCCATCCACTCTCCCCACCTCCACCCACTTTCACCCATCTGCACCCACTTTAACCCACCGCCACCCACCTCCACTCCCTCTTACCTATTACACAATTACACTTATTACACCATTACACTATCACACCTATTACATTATTACACCTATTGCACTATTACAACTGTTACTTTTACACTTAGCCTACCAGTAAGACTCCCTAATCGGGAGATAAGCGACCGTCAGGTCGCAGCGTGATTTTAGGGCAAAATGTGTAGGAGCAGTGTTCAAAAATGTGGTTGAAAGAAATTGGCCTGATGGTGGCGCTGAGTGTAGACATAGTGTGTACCGATTTGTGTGATTTTTTTCTCCGGGGGTCCTTGGAGGTTGTAGTTTGGCAGGCAAGGAGTGTGTGTGCAAAATCTGGCATGGATCGGGGCAACGGTTGCGGAGATATGAGCAGGGCAAAAGTGTGACATGTGACGTGTGACAGACAGACTGACGGACTGACTGACGGACGGACTCACAGTTTGTGCAGGTTTTGATAGTAACTGCGACCTGACGGTCGCAATTACACCTATTACACCTTTACACCTATTACAGATTAGGTCTAATAGACAGATGTGTTCCACTTGAGTCAAGGCACATTTCTAAGCAAGTTGCATGGCTTCAGGCCAAACAAGGCATGACTTATGCCCGTTTGCTATTAGCGCAAATTGGAGTAAGATTGGTTTCAGTGATATTTGGACTAACCCTCCACATTATTGCAAAGTGTCTTGAAAATTTGACTTTGCATGTATGTGTTGTATGTGAATAAAACCTTATTCTTTCACCTACAAATGATCAGTTTTACTTCTCAATATCTATTGGTCCAAAGTTCATGTGAAAAGAGTTTTGTGCACATTGCGCGAAAATCCCAGGAGGAGATAGATTTGAACTGTTTTTCACATAATTCAAAATGGTGGGAGATCTAAAGGGCAGAGGTCATGAGTCAGTGTTAAAGTTGTTCGGCATGAGGAGACACATATGTGAGTTTCATGGCTGTAGCTCAAACAGGGCATGAGTTATACCTGTTCAAAGTTTGGACTTTCAATTGAATGCTTTGGCCAATGTTTGTGAATTTAATTTCAGAATTACAACACAGGCACGGCACGCACACCTTCTCACACCTGCCTTCTCATGCCGCAGCACCGTAAGGGTCCATTTGGTTCCATTTACACACTCTAAGAGTTACAGTGTAGGTGGGTAGGTAGGTAACTCAGTTACACACCTGTAAGGGGCCATTTGGAACACCCCCCAAGGACCTACGGGTCCCTGGCTGGACCACTCTTTAGCGCATTTTCCATAGGCCCCACACCACACCACTCCACACCACACCGCCCACTTGTGTCAGGTTTTTCCCTACAAGGAACTGGGTAGAGTGGTGTGAAAGTGGTACTAAACGAGGTACTATTTAGTATCCACTCAAGAGTGGGTCCGGGCTAGGCGAAGCGGTGCCTTAAAAGTGACGTACAGTATATGCGCTGCTGATACTGATTGGTCGGAGAATCTGGCTCACTGGCTGAGCTGTGTGTCTTCATAACAACTTGAGACAGATTTGAGTTTGCAGTCACGGCTGCAAATCAAATATAAAAGCAACACCTGTTTGTTTTATAGGCTATATCTGTTTATAAAGAGGTCGATTATAGGCAGAATTGTGTTCCCCAGCCCTAACCTCGCCCACCAGGCTTTCTACCCCAGTCCTGCAGTTGAGATTCCACGAAGCACCAAGAACATAACCAACACAAACAGCGGACAATCGGACATACATCTATCGTCGCGAGTCGAAATAAACAACGGCCAATGCGTCGGCCATCCGTTATTTTATAGAGATCTTTATATGGATCTTCTCAGTGAGATGTCTCCTTTGTCTCCTATCCTATCTATTCGTCTGTCATTCAATGTTATATGAGATACTTAAATGGTTTCCTGTGGAAATAAGCTTAGTCTTTTCATGGATCTCCTTTTAGTAGACCTTGTACCAGTGAACTGTTCCGTCATGAAACTGTACCTTTTCCTATGCAAACTTCTAATAAAGTCTTCAATCAATCAATCAATCAATCAATCAATCAATCAATCAATCAATCAATCAATCCTGTTAGTATTTGTAACTGCATGTGTTGAATGGGGAAAAGAATCTAAAGTACATGTACTGTAGCTGCGCTAGTAGCATATATGCTAGCGCAACTAGCCTCTACATTCTAGCATACTTCTTTGTGTAGTTTGGCCAATAAAGTTATTATTTGACTATGTTCACCCCGTTAGTCGTCGCTATAGTTGTCCACCTCATCTCTAAAAATAATTAGCGCAAGTTAGCTCCTCCGTTGTGTTTACAGAGAAAGATCCTATCCGTATGTTGAAAGGGGCGTCGATTCCTTTCGGGAGCGGATGGGCGGAGGGGAGGAGAGGGGGGGGGGGGTACTGTAGTGGAAAACCTACATATAAAATGCGGTGCGGTGCGGTGTCGTGCCGTGTCGTGTAGTGTCGGGATAAAAACTGGTATGGCTTTTGAGACCCACTGGTGTAGCAGGGGGTTTCCACACCTACCTACCTCTCTCTTCCAGAATGGAACAGAGGCTTCATTTAGGGTCGATCCATACCGTTATAAGGAGCCTAACTAATTTCGGTTCGGCAGTAGGCGAACCCAAATATGGTTCGCATCCCCCGGTTCGGGGGGGCGTCAACCGACTAAATTCGGCTCTACGGTGCAGACGAAATGTTGTGACCTCCCGACTTAATTTCGGTACTCAGCGGTGTCTTCTCATTCATTCATCCCGGCTTCACGTTCATATTCTCGGCTGTGAATCCAAGGAAACAGCCGTTGTTTGTGTGGGAGACACGCCGACTTCCAAATGCTTGTGTGGCCGTGTATTGGGCATCAGAGAGCGGATACTGGAGACGAAGAGTGGTGGACTGGGAGGCGCGCGCGCAACACACACACACACACACACACACACACACACACATACACACACACACACACGCCTTTGCTGGGTGTATCGCTGCTAACGCGTCGCCGACCGTTTTAAAGAGAAAAGAAGAGCTTAAACACAACTTTGCTAATTGCTAGTGTTCCGTGTTGATATGTTTTTTTTCCACGACGAGTTGTGTGACTGCGTGATGACATGCATGCAGCAAGGGAGGCGGCACGTCTATAATGTGAGCTTGTAGATTAAATGTTTTTGACAGAGCTCGAGCCGAGCGTTTGTGAGTGTGAATGAGAGAGAGAGAAGAGACCCCGCTGGTGCTGCTGCCTGCTGGAGCTGCTACTCACTGGACCTCCAGTCATTCAGTGTGCAGCGCGAGGGCAAGTCAGATATGTATATCCGCCCTGCAACGCTCATTCATCGGCCACAAACGTCGTCATGCCACGGACCTCCAATATTTACAAGCGACTTGGGCACTAGCCGTTAAGAAAGTATGGATGAACTCCCCCCGAACCTAAATAATTTCGGGTCGGGGCGTCCTCCCGAACCGAAATTAGTTAGGCTCCTTATAACGGTATGAAACGACCCATAGTATACTATCATTGGTAAGACCTGTGAAGTAAGTAGGTCCAATTTCTGTATAATATGGCTGTTATAGAGCCGCCTGTTCACACTGGAGATGGCTTACAACAGAGGTTTTCAACCCATTTCTTATCAACGTTCATTATTTATTGCCCGTTTGAGCCATGGACCACCATTTGATGAGATTTAGCCTCTCTGACCTCAAACTTAAGAATATTTAGTTGTCATTGGATACGATTTTGTCCTCAATTACATGCTGTATTGATGTGTATCGGAGAGATAACAGGCCAACGTTGATCAAAATAACAATTATTCTATATTCTCTAATTGTGTAGACTTCTTGTGAATTAAAGCTATACTGTGTACGTTGCTCAACTAGTGGTC
Organism: Nannobrachium achirus; assembly: GCF_963921795.1. Taxonomy (NCBI): domain Eukaryota; kingdom Metazoa; phylum Chordata; class Actinopteri; order Myctophiformes; family Myctophidae; genus Nannobrachium; species Nannobrachium achirus. The sequence goes on from NC_137817.1 coordinate 43,539,446, forward strand.
AGTAGCCCTATAGCAAACCGCGGTCGCATCCGCGTCTTTCGGCCGTTTTCCGCCGCGGACCGGGCCTCACACCCCCGCGTCTGCCTCCACCTCGCCGAGATCTATCTTTAGAGGGGTCCCTGGTTCCTGTGCGTTCAGGCATTCCGGAGAAACAGACTCCTTCACCCGAGTATAGAGACACACGGGCGCCTACAAATATGGCCGCCCTATTGTGATAGCGACCCCACTTCAAGATGCGCTGTGTTTGGCTGGCAGTGTATAACCCTCGCTGTGATTGGCCGGTAGTGTATGATGACGTAATTTTTCCGCGAAAACCGGCCCCCGGTCAGGATCATAGAAAACATAAAGAGAAGGCTTTAGAAGCTGAAAATAACGGAGTGGGTGTTCTAAAACTTTAGCGATTTAACAGTTAGGACAATTTTAAGATTTGTTTTATAAAAAAAGTTACATGGTATAACTTTAAGTAATGCAGATGTTTAACAATAATTTAACTCTTGAGAGCATAGCATGAAACCAAATGAACCTGTAAGGGTCCATTTGGTTTCATGATACGCTCGAGTTAAAGATCTATAGGCTCCAATCGATTACCGACTCTCCATCATTTAGCTGGGGACCACTTGGAACCCCCTCAAGGACCACCAGTGGTCACTGGTTGAGAACCATTGGCCTACAAGGATCCACCCTACACCCCTTCCTGCACACTTAGATCATATTATACTGCATGCCCTGAAAGTTATTTTTCTTCTCCTTTATTATCATTTCTTACCCTGCCATGTGTCATTTTGCCACCTCTCTTCCCTTCCTTCAATTCTCCCATCTTATCCCTATATCTTCCTCCCCTGTCACCCATGATTTCTCTGTCTCCCTCATCTTGTCCTCCCACCTCCAACCCTGAAGGCGCACTTGGTTTCGGAAGAAACAATTTCAGACAACAGACAAATAAAGCCATGAAATTCGAGGTAAAGGCGAATATAGAAAAGATCAGTGTCTGCCCTGGGAGCATAAGACAGCTGAGGGAAAGGGATTGATTGATTGATTGATTGAAGAATTTATTAGAAGTTTGCAATAGAAAAAAGTACAGATTCATGACAGTACAAATCACTGGTACAAGGTCAACTAAAAGGAGATCCTAGAAAGCCGAGGCTTATTTCCACAGGAACCACACTTTAAGTATCTCATATAACATTGAAAGACAGACGGATAGAACATAGTACTTTATCTAGGATAATATCAGTTTCAAAAGCATAACATCAGAAACAAAAAAAGAGAAAAGGGGGGGGGGGGGGGGGAGCATGGGGGCTTAGTCTATTTACAAGTCACGGGTAGCAGCTGTCTGAAGGTGACTTTTCATACCAATTTTGAAGGAGGCTAGGGATTTGCTCTCCTTTAGGGCTTGTGGAAGGGCGTTCCACATGTTGATGGTGTAGCAGGAGAACGAGTTAGAGCCTTGTTTAGTGTTAAATCTACGTTGATGATGATTAGTGGAGCTGCCTCTGGTGTTGTGATTGTGAACATCCTTGTCCTTTAAGAAGTAGTTTGTCAGGTACATGGGAATCTTGGAGGTGTAGTGTATCTTGTACACCAGGCCCATTGCAAGATGCTGTACTCTGTCAGCTACTTTGAGCCATCCCACGCTTTCGTGGTGATGATCGGTAAGGTGGGTCTGAGGAGGGAGACCAAGCACAACCCTAATTAGTTTGTTTTGGGCTGTTTGGAGCTTTAACTTTAAGGCAGCTGGGGCGTCGCGATACCAGACAAGGACTCCGTAATCAATGAGGGGCCCAATAAGAGCTCCTCCTAGTGTCTTTCGGGATTTAATATTGATCAGCGGGGCAACCCTTTGCAAGAAGCGAATTCGTTGGTTGACTTTATTGATTACCTTGGTGGTCATTGATATGAGACATGATATGGTAAACAAGATGAAAACACAGCAGTTAAATCCACCGAAAAAAGGTGGCTATTGAATCTAAGCCGATAGTGAAAGTGCTACACTGCACTGTAGTAAAAATAAAAATAAAAATATAAAGTGAATGGATGGCATTTAATGTGAATGTGTAAAATGCAGGTAGCCATTTTAGGAGTTGGAAAGAAGGTAGAATTATATGAACTAGATAGGTGTAATTCTGAGAAATTGCTGTTGTGGTTGAACTGGGGAAAAAAAAGTGTACTCTTCCTGATGAATTCCATCTTACTATTTTTATTATGTAATTGTGATGTCACGTGAAGCTTGACCAATCGTGTCCGATTGGACATAATGGGCTCTATTTTTGCAGAAGTCGTCTAAATCACCCCAGGACAGTTTCTTTCTTTACATTTAAGCAATACATACATACGTACCTGTACTCTACCATACATATTCAGAGAGAGAGAGAGAGAGAGAGAGAGAGAGAGAGAGAGAGAGAGAGAGAGAGAGAGAGAGAGAGATAGATGCATACTTGTTTTTGCATACAATGAGATAGTGGGATACTTACTTTACAATACATTTTGATAACAGTGTACTCACGACCAGAGCTCCAAACCTGGAAAACAGTGGAAAATGTCCAAGCAAACAGCTCAATGCTCCACACATATGGATTTTACACTGGTGCCATAGTCAGGTTTTCAGAAATAATGGAGGTATAAATCTTTGTGTATTGATGCATTCTGAGAGGAACAATAATCATTAAAGGAGAGTGTTCCCAACTCAATTCCTGTGTGTTTGTGGTCTAGTAATGAACCATTTGACTAATGGCATTCAATGCCTAAAAGCAATAATAGTCTAACATTGACATGGCTGTTGCAATAATCAAGGAAATGAGAGGGGAAAAAAGGTTATAGGCCTACAGTACTTGGGTCTTGGGTGCACGACACGTCTGTGTCGCACACCAAGAAAGAAAATCTGCAAACTAACAGCACGTTGTGAGCTTGTAAATTGGCTATTTTCGGTGTCTGACAGACAGGGTACACCGGTGCGCAACCAAGTAGAAATCACCCTTTAGTGGTGGAAAGCAACTAAGTATATTTACTTGAGTTTTGAGGTTCTTTTACTTTACTGGAGAATTTCCAATAATCAGTAGGCCTACATTTACTTCTACACCATTACATCTCAGAGACAAATAGGCCTATAGCCGACTGTACCTTTACTCCACTACAATTATTCCAGAAGTTACCTCTTAATTTGTAGATTTTGTTTATTATTACAACATTAACCACTTACAGTAATCCCTGTATACATTTCGGCCATTTGAAAATAGCAGATCTACAAGCTCACAATGTGAGCTTGTAGATCTGCTATTTTCAAAAGATTGTTGAAAACTTGAAATGGGATAATGAGTACTATGTCAATACTTTTGTACTTTTACTCAAGCACATTTTGAATTCCGGTTACTTTTACCTGTACAGAGTATTTCTACGTAGCAGTATTGATACTTTTATTCAAAGTAAAACACAGGCTCAGTGTGGCCCAGAGGGGCTCTTCAGCCCACCTCTCCTGCCAGTCACACTCTGGCCTCTGAACTCTGCCCTCTGCCCTCTACCTACAGTACCTGCCACCTCAGCTGCGGCTCCCAGGCTGCTTTTACTACATCAGTGTCATGGTTCCTTGTGCCCTGCCTGACATCATGTTCCTGCATGTGTTTCTTTGTTTGTCCTCTGGATGTCACTCTTGTGCCTGCTTGTCGGTGTCCTCATTTGTGATTATTTAGTCCACCTGTGGCGGTCCATTATTGAGTAAGTTCCCCTGTGTTTTGTGACTACCTCCTGAGTTAGTGTGTGCTGTAAACGTCGAAAGCAATTCTCTGTGTTGCAGGTTTCACGTGTAGCATATAGGCTTGTCTGCTTGACACCTCAGTCTCCTTCTTCCCAGAAGTATTATCTGCACAAGGGTCCAACACCAACACCAACAACCACACCCCTGCCCTCTTTCAATCCTTTTATTTACACAATATCTCTTAAATTCCATTCATGTTTCCCTCAGCCTCTTTTCCTTTCATCTTGTCCCTCCCACTGAGGATGTGTAGACACAGCAGTCAGTAACCAAAGGGAGGAGAGATGAAACAAGGATGCTTTTCATGTTTATAGAAATGAAACGTCCCTTCCTCTGAAGTGTCATGTGAAGCTACGTCAATTACTGCAGCACAGCTGGATCTGCTCATTCTGCTGCTAGCGTCTGTCTTATTACAATGATATAAACGGTAGCCCCCCACCGTCCTCCTTCTACCTTCAAGACAAAACACATGCATTTGTATCGTTATTGAGTCATTTGTCATAGATAGATAGACAAATTAACTGTTCATTGATTGCCTTGCTATGACATTTACTCACTGTCACTGTGATTAGCAGATTCACAATGTTTGTTGTTTGTTGTTTTGAGGTTGAACCTGATGGGTTAAGAAGATAGGCCATAGCTTCAGTCTACACCTTTTCGGACAACAAAAGTCTTGTTCTTTTTGTCTTTCTTTTTTTTTAAGATTTGTTTTTGGGCTTTTATGCCTTTATTTTTAGGACAGTATACTGTCAGGAAAAGGGGGGAGAGATGGGGAGTGACATGCGGAAATGTCACCCGGATCGGGAATTGAACCGGTGACGCCACCAGGCATCCATTCCTATGTGGCAATGCCTAAGCTGCAGTAAGCTGGTATGCGCCTGGACCAGTAGGTCAGCATGCACGCCCAGCAGAAGTCTTTAAATTGCGTTGTTGTGCTGTTATTGTGCTTCATTTTATGTGTCTACAAATGCATATATGAATTTGTATATTTATATCAATTCATTTCTATGCTTCATTACAGACCGAAATTAATGCTATTCAACTGAATTCACCTTCACGAATCTATTAATTCTATTCAATTGAAACATTCGTTCAACAGCTGAATGTAGGCCAATTAGTTAATTAGCAGTCTTCTCAAACTATAAGCTGTAACCCAATAAGTTCATTAAGATTCTACAAGCCTGTAAGTATCATATAATGCTAGACCAATAGCTTTTGCATTTGCCATTTGTGCATACAAGCCACATGGGACACACTAAAGCAAGAACAGGAGCATTCAAGATGCAGGATATCAAAACAGAAGCATGCTTTAAGCATCACACATATCTAACGCTAATAGTATTTATCTTAAACAATCCAGACCATTAGACATGTAACACATGTGATGTGTGATAGCTGTAGGTTGTAATCAGACATCATAGCATTTAGGCAAATGCCAAACAGAGAATGCACATGCAACGGTGGAATATATCTCAACCAAAGCCTCTAGAATGTCAAATACATTTTGTGGTCCAGGTAGTTCAGACACAGAGTCAGACACATGTTGTTATTTCATGAAGAACAGAAATGTGGAGAAAACACAGTTTGCTTTATTTTATAATAATAATACATGCACAGCTGTGTACTGTGATGACAAGAAGGACCTCATGACTACAGACTTTACAGACTAGGCTGGTCACAGGAGGTGCATTTATTGATCACCATACTGGTTGGCAAATGGCTTATATAATTTAAAAATATATACATATATTTGTATTTATTCAGGAAGGTCAATTAAGCAATCCAATGACACCCTGATTACAGTTAGGGTTAGGGTTACGGTAACATAGCTTACGATTTTAACACAAGCTAATTACAAGATAATAGACATTTCAGAATTTCAAAGTACAGACAGAATCAATATAGTCTTAAAGTCTGCTAAGAGGATTTGAAACCCAAGAAAGCACTATGGCTTGTTTCCATTGGGGTCCTTTGTACTCAATTCATCGAAGTTCCACACGTGTGGGGCACAGACAGGTAATGAAAGGCACTCTTACCCAGCTCAGAATCAACAGTGGGAATGTTTAAAACGAAGTAATCTTGTGTACTGCATGGTAATGGCAATAGGTTCTAACAGGCTGTAAGATGATTAAGCAATTTAAGTAAGGCTGTTTTCGTAGTGTTGTTTTCGTATATGCAATGACGTTGCTCACCCGGCACATTCATCAGGTCATGATGCCATCTTATTCAAGTTTGCCAGCAGAGACATAAACATTGCCATTGCGTTCAGCTCAGCTGAAAAGCTTCCTTGAAGGCTGCTCTCATGTACTGTATCCTCCCTCATAGCTCCACAAAGATCCCTCAGAGACGAAATTAGATCTTTGGGATGATCCTTGAAATGGCGGACCAGAATGACTTACGGTTCAAGTGAGGATTGAGGAGTGACTATCAAATGAAAGACTTCAGATGTAACCTTTACTCACAGCTAGTGTCTTAGTTATTATGCCCCCCTCCCCTCCCCCCAGACCCCTAATGCAGCCTCTCTTTTGACCAACTCAAACTTTTATTCATTTTTTTTCACTCAACTGACAATAGTCTCTCTCGTGGCCTTGCATCAGCCATTAAAGCTTCTCAGTCATATGCCCTTTCTTTCCTTTCACCTGATTCTTCAATAAATAAATAAAATAAAAATAAAAAAGCGTCCCTCCAGGACCCTCAAGGAAAAGGCTTTCATTCCACCAGCATGTCTCCCCATGCCTAACCCTTAAGTCAGTTTTGTGCTGAGAAAAAAGCAAACAATAAATCAGGCTTTGTTTCTCTGTGGCAGTGCAGGGCCATAATAATAGAGCGAGCTCTGTTATGGACATGCACTGTCATAACAAATTGCTTAAAGGACCATTTCATCCATTTTCAGTCCTCTCTAATACTCGTTATTCACTCTGTCTGTCTCAGAGGGGGGCTATGGGCAGTTGAGAAATGTATATCAATGATATCATTATCCTTTGGCAGTTTTGGTCATTTCAAACAAGATTTCAAGCTTTTTATTAATTGGGGTGAGCGAGAAAATAGCTGCCAGGAAAACGAGACAGCAATACATTGCCAAATACATCAAGAGCTGCTAGGCAGTAAATTGGTCCTTTGGAACCAACACACACGACATCGGTCACGCAGCGGTCCCACGTTAAGGTGTACAGAATTGGTTTTGAGAGAGTTCCAGGGGGTCCCCCCAGCTAAATGATAGTTTGGAACCAAATGGACCTTTATGGGTCTGTAAAGCCCTTTGCACACAGGACAGTTGCGTTTCTTCCGTTTGCTGTATGAATAAAACGCATTGGATTTGGTGTGCAATGCTGTGCGGAATCGGCGCTGCGGATCCAAAAAGGAGTCATAAAAGGAGTGATGAGTTTTTTACCGCATGCGACAAGACGCACGAATCGAACTAGGTTCGATCGAGAAAAAAACGCACGGCCGCAGCCACTCGTCGCACGGCCAATTCGGATCCGGTGTGCATGAGGTCATAGAGAATCATTGTTTTCTTTTAAAAAAACGAAATTGTCCGTTTTATCCATGCGGATAAACGCGCCTGTGTGCAAAGGGCTTAACTCTCAGAGTTAAATTAACATTGATTTTACAGATAGAAATGCATTAAATGGGGGTCCACCTAATGCATGTCAAACTGGGGGTCCTTGAAATTAAAATGCTTGGGAATCACTGCTAGAGCCATAAAAATCTTCTCTTATGGGCGTCCCTGGCATGTCTTTTCAAATGAGGGTCCGTGGGCTAAGTGTCAATTTGGGGGTCCTTGACTTGAAAAAGTTTGAGAACCACTGGTGTACAGTATGTACTCAAGAAAGTTGCAGGAACGCAAACTACCCATGTATGGAGAACAGGGACGACTGGAAGGGACAATGTAGCTTGTCTGACGATGACCTTGAGAGAGATGCAAGAACTGTGGCTTCTATTTCAGCATGCTACATTTTCAGCATAAGAGAAACACAGTTTCTGAACTGTCCATAGCCCACCAATGAGACAGAGAGCAAGTAGACGGATAATGTGCCATCTTATAAGGAGCATTACTAATGATCAATTATATGAAGATAAGTGTAGTGGGTGAAATAACGCTGTTCAATCACAACCTTCCAAAAAATGCCATTATGCTCAATATGTTACCCCTGCATGAGATGTCATACTATCTCGTGCAGAATCTCCTCTTCTACCAGCACCTGAACCTTTAATAAAAATGCACATCTTCGCAGATGCCTATAATGGGCAGCTTTGAATGTTTTCACATAATATCTGCAATATAATTCAACAGTACAGGTGCCACAGATGCTGTCATTCAATGTTATATGAGATACTTTAATGGTGGAAATAAGCTTAGTCTTTTCATGGATCTCCTTTTAGTAGACCTTGTACCAGTGAACTGTACCGTCATGAAACTGTACCTTTTCCTATGCAAACTTCTAATAAAGTCTTCAATCAATTCAATCAATCAATGCTGGGATCACGCTTTTCAACAGATCGTTTGAGTATCTGTACTTTACTTTAGTATTGAGTTACTAATTTTTATACCACTTATTGAGAAACGTATTTATGGATTAAACAATTGATTGCTGCTAATGTATTCTAAGTGGGGGCTCACTCCCACACACTAGTTTTCCCCACTTTATATTTATTCCGCCACTTATTTTTGCATTCTACTCCTACTACTACTAGAAATTGTGTTCAACTTGTTCACCTTTACACAGTTATTATTGCTTTTATAATTTTTGAGATTTTTGAACAAACACAGGGAGGAATCCTCTGGGAAATGAATTCTGTCTTACCATTTGTACAGTATTACTGCTTGGGCTTGAGCTGAATCAAAAGTCAGTCTGAGGAGGGATGTGTACATTTTCTACTGTATAACATACGTGTTTTCAGCGAACCCCACACAGTTTCCCCTGTTGCAAGCACACAACTTGTTTCAGGACTCCAGAACCCTATGTGACGAACATTCAGTGGATATACTGTCCCGTAGGCCAACATTTTGCATAATTATATGTTGCAAAGAAGGTGGACATTCAGCAGATTGATATTTTTGTTCTTGATGTACAACAAAGTACGTAATTATGGTTTAAAGTGGTTAAGGTCAGCCCCAAAGAGGTTAGATAATGGGGACACGAGCGCACACACACGCACGCACGCACGCACGCACGCACGCACGCACGCACGCGCACACAGCCACAGAACCCATGCATGGATACTATTATTATTGCGACTCTATAGACCTCAATTGCTCTTGTCTGTCTCCTGCTTCGCCACTCCATCATATGTCTCAAACTCACAGCTACAGACAGTGACAGACAAGCAGTTGCCTGAACTTGAATCTTGTGGAAAACTATTAAAGGGATAGTTCACCCAAAAGATTATTATTATTATTATTATTTTCTATTGATAATTCACCCCATGGAGACTTTTTGTCGCATGACTGAAATAGCCAATAATTTGATGACCAGCAGTGGTTCCCTATGGAGACACAAAGGGCCTGCTTTGTTCCCTATGGAGACACAAATAGCTCAAATGATTGGTTTAGGAATGCGGCAAAAACTGAAACAAAAAAAGATCCATGAATTCAAGTCTCCATGGGATGAGTAATCGATAGAAAAATGTGGTGTTTTCATTTATTTTTGGGAACATGAAGAATCTGTTGTCTGCCTTGTTCTGTCTCCATTAGGCTTACTGTACACACCGCCCTTCATATAGATGTGAAACATTAGCCTATTTATAAATAACATTTTCTTTATAATTCTGATCAAATCTGATAATCGGATGTCACGTTCTTGTTTACGTACTTCCCATCAAGGGATGGGATAACAGACATGACATTCTAGATGTATTTTATTTGTTTATACATTTTAAGACAGACAGAAAGAAACATTAAGCAGAAAAAACAATAACACTTCAGTATAATCATTTTGGCTCAGGTGTGAACATCACTGAAGTCAGATTTTTCAACATGTTCATGTCTGTGTGGCCATTTGTACATGAGCAAAATGAAGAATTGTTGTTTGTGTGCGTACAGTATAGTGTCAGTGCATGTATTTGTAAACCCATTATGAGTGTCTTGGTGTATTGATCTCTCTCTCTCCCTCACTCTCTCTTAGTGTGCATGTTCTCAAAACAGTGTTTTCCTTTGCGTGTGTGCACGCGCGTGTGGGTGCATGCGTGCGTGCGTGCGTGCGTGCGTGCGTGCGTGTGAGTGACAGCTCTAGGCAAGTCAATTTGAGCCAGACAGACATACATCACCCCATCCTGAGAGGCCTGTGAGGCCATTTTTAGAACAGACTGACAGGACAGGCGTGGGAGGAGGTCTCCCTCAGCATGTGTGTGTCCCCCGGCCCCCTCTCTCTCCATCTCTCTCCTTCTCTCTCACTCATCTGAAAATCTGAAAATATGTGGTTTCATGGCAGGTTAGGAGCAGGTTTCCGACTACATGCCCCTGCTCGAAACAGCGGCACATCGACACGTCCCTATGCGCCCGAACAGAATTATCCTATAGCTAACGTTAGCCCAGGGGTTCTCAACCTGTGAAATTATTTTGGGGGGTCCCCAGATGATTAATTTAATGTGCAACATTGTTTTCTCTCTAAACAGTAAACAAACCAACATAAAGTTTAAGTATACAGAGGGTATCTGCACATTTCTAAAGTGACAAATTAAGGACTTTTTAATACCTCTAAAATGGCAAATTAAACATTGGCCAAATTGTCAAATATTAGAGGCAGAAATTGTGAAAATAGACAATCTACATGCTCACAACGCCTCGCATTGCGAGGCGTTGTGAGCACGCCTCGCATTGCGAGGCGTTGTGAGCATGTAGATCTGCTATTTTCACAATAGAACCGTGTTATACGAATGTTAAGCCTCAACCCCTAGTGCTCGTCAGGGTGGGGGGTCCCCAGTTAAAATATGATTATTTTGGGGTCACGGCCTGAAAAGGTTGAGAACATGTGCATTAGCCCATCATTAGCCCGCTGGCTTGTGCTTAGGTAGTGCTCACTGATTGGAGAAAACATCTCCGTTCTGTTGTTTTGCAAGTTCCTTCGTTTCCAGCACACAGCAATCCTCTGTAACACATTTCTCTATTTTGATATTTTGCGATTGCTCTCCCATTAAGCCGAGAGGCTTGTTCTTATGGAGACCTCTCCTGGGCAGAACCTTTTGGGATGGACGTTAAATCCATTCAGCCGACAGCCGCCTATGGAGAGGTCGGGCTCTGAGGGGAACTAACTGTACAGTAGTCGAGATCATCCCTAGTCTCCAAAGCTGAATAAGTTTGATACACTTGTCAAGACAGAAAGTGCTTAAGGAGGGCACAGATGTTCACAGCTCTCAGTGGGATCATCATTGTCAGGGAGCTGAGCTACCGCCAAAGAACGTTTGCAGTGGTGTAAAGCAGGGGTCTTCAACAAGGGGTCTGGGGCCCCTGGAGGGTCCTCAGAGTTACTACAGGGGGTCCTCCAAATCTTACAATCCTTTTTATATTAACAACTTGAACCCTAGTGTCCATATTTAGGGGTTTGTTTTCCAATTTCGTTGTTCGTAAACTTGTTCTAAACTTTTTTATGCAACAATAGCCATGTTTCCATAAACTTATTCGAATTAGGGAAGCGAATTATCAGAAATACGCATTAAGACAAAGCGAATTTAGCATGTTTCCATTTGCGGGTGTCATTCGAATTAGCGACGGTCCCATGACCACATGAGCACTGCACGTCAGACTGCTGTGACCCGGTCGCTGTCTAGTAGTGGGAAGAGAAGGGGTTATCAATCATCATGATATGGCCCCAAATAACTTTTAAATATATTACAATTGGCGACGAGTCTCTTACGAAATTGGCAAGAGTTCCTCTCAATACATAAAGCTATATAACCTCTCCGTCATGGCGTCATCGGCAATAGTCAGTGGTGTGTGTTCCCCACACTCCCGCGCCCCCAACGTTGTGCTCAGGTTCACCGGGAAAACCGCGGTCGGTCGCTGCACAGTGCTCATCCTGCCAGTTTCAGCGTCCTCTGGAAGGTGGCCGATCTGCAAGCTCACAATGCGGCACGGAGACGCGGATGCGAGCTGCTGTGAGCTTGTAGATCGGCCACTTTTGATACGCAACACTGTGTGATGAGGAAGGGTTAGCCACGGATGGCTTGACTCCGGTAGGTGAAAACGGGAGGAATTTAAACACGGTCCGTGTCACTCTGTGTGTAACAAACTACTGGTTTGTTTTGTGGGCTAACGGACGTTACGCGGCAGGGGAAAGTGTTAAATTGGAGGACGATATGAACCCAGAACGTCATAATCTATTCGCAATTATTGTCTGACCTGTTTCCATTCACAAATACGCATTTAGTTTATTCGATAAAGCCTCAAAATCCACCTCCTCCAAGCGGATATTTTTCTTTTGCGGATAATGAACGTTTATTTGCATTTTGAAGTGTTTCCATAAAAAGATTTTGCGAATAAGCCTTAAATACAATTTTTTTGCGAGGCGCTGTGAGCTTGTAGATCCTCTATTTTTGGCAAAGAGGTGTGGTGTAGACGGGAAAAGAGCAGACTAAGTACAGAGTGAAAGGTCACGTTTATTAGTTAATGACGGCGAATGAAGTGGTTAAATATCTGAAAACACAAATTGACATGAATTCAAAATACACTGATGATCGTGCTGTCAAACAATGAAACTATATGGAATCTATGAACAGGTTGTGGGGGTCCCTGCGTCATCTCTTGCTCGACTAAGGGGTCCTTGGCCTGAAAACGTTGAAGACCCCTGGTATAAAGTAACTAAGTACATTCACATATAAGTAGGCTACTGTACTTAAAGGGATATTTACTTAAAAAAACATTTGGTCGTTTTATCATCTACTTATGCTTTTGGAAGCACCCAGAACAGTTTTTAAGTTGCTTGATTCAGTATTTAGAGATTTGGTATTGATTTTATCAGCCACACCCCCTTCCTATGCAAACCAAATGTAACTTCAAACTCCATTTATAACCATGATAGATTCATCAAAAACACACATTCTTTTTTCTGGGGAATCATACTTCCCTCCGGATACGCGAGCTGGCCCTTAACTCTGAGGGTCCGCATCAATAGGCCGACAGACCAGTGTTCCGACCACCTAAACCTAACCTTAACCCTAACCTCAGTAAAACTAACGCTGGTGAATGCTAACCTGGTGAAATGCTAACCTGCCGACGCTGGTGAATGTTAACCTGGTGAAATGCTAACCTGCCGACGCTGGTCAATGGTAACCTGGTGAATGCTAACCTGGTCGGACCAACGGCCCGCCGGAACTATGGGTGAACCCCAACTCTGAACGAAAACTTTCTGAAAAGCAGCAGTTGCTAACGTAACGTTGCAATTGAAAGATAATTTCATTCATAACATTGGCCTACCAGCTGATAGTTTACACATTGATGCATGTGTAACAATTAAGCCTAAAGGACCAATCAAGCAGATTTATTAGTTAATGACGGCGAATGAAGTGGTTAAATATCTGAAAACACAAATTGACATGAATTCAAAATACACTGATGACCGTGCTGTCAAACAATGAAACTATATGGAATCTATGAACAGGTTGTGGGGGTCCCTGCGTCATCTCTTGCTCGACTAAGGGGTCCTTGGCCTGAAAACGTTGAAGACCCCTGGTATAAAGTAACTAAGTACATTCACATATAAGTAGGCTACTGTACTTAAAGGGATATTTACTTAAAAAAACATTTGGTCGTTTTATCATCTACTTATGCTTTTGGAAGCACCCAGAACAGTTTTTAAGTTGCTTGATTCAGTATTTAGAGATTTGGTATTGATTTTATCAGCCACACCCCCTTCCTATGCAAACCAAATGTAACTTCAAACTCCATTTATAACCATGATAGATTCATCAAAAACACACATTCTTTTTTCTGGGGAATCATACTTCCCTCCGGATACGCGAGCTGGCCCTTAACTCTGAGGGTCCGCATCAATAGGCCGACAGACCAGTGTTCCGACCACCTAAACCTAACCTTAACCCTAACCTCAGTAAAACTAACGCTGGTGAATGCTAACCTGGTGAAATGCTAACCTGCCGACGCTGGTGAATGTTAACCTGGTGAAATGCTAACCTGCCGACGCTGGTCAATGGTAACCTGGTGAATGCTAACCTGGTCGGACCAACGGCCCGCCGGAACTATGGGTGAACCCCAACTCTGAACGAAAACTTTCTGAAAAGCAGCAGTTGCTAACGTAACGTTGCAATTGAAAGATAATTTCATTCATAACATTGGCCTACCAGCTGATAGTTTACACATTGATGCATGTGTAACAATTAAGCCTAAAGGACCAATCAAGCAGATTGGTGCATTCTGTTATCATTTCCTACACCATTGCTCACATGAAGTGCGAGACACCGCCATGAAAACCAACCAATGAAAACACTGCGTTGATGCACCACACTGTCAAACCCCATCTTCTGAGTACTTCAAATACATTGACACGTTGTGAGCTTGTAGATCCACTATTTGAACTATTAAAAAAAAAAAAAAAAATCAAAATAGTAAAAAAGGCAAAATGTAAGGGTTTATGGGGAGAGAGAGAGAGAGAGAGAGAGGGCAGGTGGCTTCAGTGAATAGATGAAGAAGATAAGATAAAGTTTTATTTCCCCCAAGAGGAAAATTGTCTTGTGCTTCACACGGTTAAAAAATGGTTCTGGTACACAGAACAATAGAATAAGTTACACGTTACAGGACAGGGCAATGGAGCTACAACCAGTAAGACTCCCTAATCGGGAGATAAGCGACCGTTGGTCGCTTATCTCTACAAATAGGCCAAAAATTAGTTGTACCAAAATCGTCCTGATGGTGGCGCTAGATGGGACAGATGCTTTTTGATTACATGACTGTAGAGATACTGTGCGATTTGCGTGAGTTTAGGGCAAAATCTGTAGGAGCAGTGTCCAAAAATGTGTTTTAAAAAATCAGCCTGAAGGTGGCGCTAAATGGGACAGGTCCATGTTGATGAGATGAGTGTAGACATACTGTGTACCGATTTGTGTGATTTTAGGGCAAAATCTGTAGGAGCAGTGTCCAAAAATGTGTTTGAAAAAATCGGCCTGATGGTGGCGCTATATGGGACAGGTCCATGTTGATGACATGAGTGTAGACATACTGTGTACCGATTTGCGTGATTTTAGGGCAAAATCTGTAGGAGCAGTGTCCAAAAATGTGTTTAAAAAATTCGGCCTGAAGGTGGCGCTATATGGGACAGATCCATGTTGATGAGATGAGTGTAGACATACTGTGTAGCGATTTGCGTGATTTTAGGGCAAAAATTGTAGGAGCAGTGTCCAAAAATGTGTTTTAAAAAATCAGCCTGAAGGTGGCGCTATAGGGATAGATCCAAGTTGATGACATGAGTGTAGACATAGGGGTCCTTGGAGGTTGTAGTTTGGCAGGCAAGGAGTGTGTGTGCAAAATCTGGCATGGATCGGGGCAACGGTTGCGGAGATATGAGCAGGGCAAAAGTGTGACGTGTGACGTGTGACTGACAGACGGACTGACGGACTGACGGACTGACGGAGGGACGGACTGACAGCCGGTGGAGGTTTGGATAGTATAGGAGTGCAAGTAACTGCGACCTACGGTCGCAATAACGAGAATCTAAAGTGCTTCTGTCTGCAATGCAGGTCCATAGTGTATCGTGGTGGCTCGTTCTTTTAATATATTGCATTGCTGCAATATACTGTGTTGTATTGTATCATATAGTCATGGGAGAGTGCTCGGGCTCAGTGGCCTCTAGTCAGGGACGTGCTGGCCATTGGGAAAAGTGGGACAACTCCCAAACGGCCGGTTCATTCCCGGCCGGTCCAGGCCGGCCATTAGGAAAAATAATTAAATAAAATGTCTGCCTTCGTTCCATGTTGGGGGCTGGGCGGCCAACAAAGTAAATCGTCACTGAGTGTTGGGCAGAAACCTTGTATCTCCAAGTTTCCAATTTATAATTTTTTTCGCAAAGCAAAGCCCTGCTTCATCATACAAGGCCATCGCACAAAAGTAGTGAAAACAGCAGAACTACAAGCACACAACGCCTCGCGGTGCGAGGCGTTGTGTGCTTGTAGATCGGCTGTTTTCACTAGTTTAAATCATTTTTAAAATGATAAAAATTCTAAACAAACGGTTTTGGACATACCGGTACAAGGTTTCCACCCTACAACGACGAAATATAACTCATGTACAGTAATTGGCCCACTGGCTTGTCACTTGTCATGGCAAATCTTTGAGTAGCAGCGGCGCTATAGAGAGAGATCTCTCTCTATAGCGCGCAATGAGGGCCTCTCCAACTCTTTTTCCCGGGCTGAATCAGGGGCCCAGCACGTCCCTGCCTCTAGTAATGCAGCACAGAACAGATTACAGGCTGAAGTGTATGGCAGGACCCTGGCCCAGGGGCATGGAGGGGTGAGCAGCTTTCCCTGACTGCCACTCCAACTCCAGGATTTTCTGAATGTGACACAATCCAGGCCACTGGCAGCCAGCGGAGGGTAGCATAGGGACGGGTGCGATATGGGAGAATGTTGGCACGGCTAAAAGAACAGGCGAGAACAGCCTGGAGCGTTCTGGATGAATTATAGAAGGCTGGAGAGAGTACATTGGGATGGCAGCCAGGATGGAGTTGTGGCTGTCCAGATGGGAGATGTCTAACAACTTGAACAGGACAATGGACAGGTAGGGTTTGGACTGGAGTATGATGTGGTCGACACATGCTGCATACACTTACACTTGCTGCATACGCTTGTTGCATGCCGTGTCGCTGATATGACATAGAGGTCAACTGCCGATGGTGGAAAAGTCTGGAATTCAATCAAAATGTACCGTAATTGCCGGACTAAGCCGCAGCTTTTTTCCCATGTTTTGAACCCTGCAGCTTATACAACGGTGCGGCTTATATAGATATTTTTACAGCTAACGGCCAGTTAGTTAGTTTTACAATGGTCTTTAACAAGGATTTATATATAGACTTTACAGCGGCCACCAGGGGCGCTCTAACAGGAAGCAGGAAGGACACCTGCGGCTTATAGTCAGGTGCGGCTAATATGTAAACATTTGGTTTTGAGCGGTGGTAAACCGCTCCATAGAGTGGCTGTGCGTGTGTCTAGCCACTTTTCCTCAGCGTTTTGCCATAGCAATGTGTTTTCCTCAGCGTTTTGCCATAGCAATATGTGTGTGTGTGTGTGTGTAGCCATCACCATCCTAGACCTATCTGTAGCCACTTTTCCTCAGCGTTTTGCATAGCAATGTGTTTTCCTCAGCGTTTTGCCATAGCAATGTGTGTGTGTGTAGCCATATTACATCACATTACATCACCAGTTACATCCTAGACCTATCAGTAGCCACTTTTCCTCAGCGTTTTGCCATAGCAATGTGTTTTCCTCAGTGTTTTGCCATAGCAATATGTGTGTGTGTGTGTAGCCATATTACATCACCAATTACATCCTAGACCTATATCCTAGTCTTTTTCCACAGCGTTTTGCCATAGCAATGTGTGTGTGTGTAGCCTGTATTACATCACCGATTACCAATTGATGAAGACGTTATGCAAGCACGACCACCGCTCACTTCACATGGGTGTGATTTTTTGTTCTAAATTTAGCTTGTGCGGCGTATATTCAGGTGTGGCTTATAATCCAGCAATTATGGTGCTTGAGTAAAAGTACAAAAGTATTTGCATCAAAATGTACAAAAAAAATCGCACCCGTGCGAAGTGAGCGGTGCAGAAATATTTAGGGAGTACCAGTAAGACTCCCTAATCGGGAGATGGTCGCTTATCTCCACAAATAGGGCAAAAATGGGTTTTTCCAAAATCTTCCTGATCCATGTTGATCACATGAGTGTAGACATGCTGTGTAGTGATTTCCGTGATTTTAGGGCAAAATCTGTAGGAGCAGTGTCCAAAAATGTGTTTTTTTAAAATCGGCCTGAAGGTGGCGCTATATGGGACAGATTCATGTTGATGGGATGAGTGTAGACATACTGTGTAGCGATTTGCGTGATTTTAGGGCAAAAACTGTAGGAGCAGTGTCCAAAAATGTGTTTTAAAAATCGGCCTGCAGGTGGCGCTAGAAGAGGGCCATGTGAGAAATGAGGGGTGGGGTCTCCGCGCTGCCTTGGCGGACGAATAGGTACCGGCCCCGGCTCTCCCGGACGCTCCTAGCCCGAGTTACGGCATTTTATGTGAGCTGCAGTGGAGGGGGTCCTCCACTGGGGGCGCCACCACTTGGGGTGGTCATTTGGTCATTTTTGCACATGTGGTCATTTTTTACACCAGGGGTCCTTGGAGGTTGTAGTTTGCCAGGTAAGGAGTGTGTGTGCAAAATGTGGCATGGATGGGGGCAACGGTTGTGGAGATATGAGCAGGGCAAAAGTGTGATGTGTGACGTGTCACTCACGGAGGGACATTTATTTACACCTGGGGGTCCCCCAGGGACCTGGGGGTCCCTGGAGCTCTGGGGGTCCTTGGAGGTTGTAGTTTGGCAGGTAAGGAGTGTGTGTGCAACATTTGGCATGGATGGGAGCAACGGTTGTGGAGATATGAGCAGGGCAAAAGTGTGACTCACTCACTGACTCATTGACTCACAGACGGACAGCCGGTGGAGGTTTTGGTAGTAAATGCGTCCTACGGTCGCAATGATATACTGTGAACTTTGATTTCAAGCCCTTTCTTCGCAATGTACCTACATAGCTTACTTACAGTCACAATGTGATGTGTTCACGTAGCATATGGAAATGTGATGTACTTACTCAACCTTCATAGTTCAACATGAGATTCAAGACCTCAAAGATGAATTCTACATTACCACGATATTTCTAGCGTCTTGAAGATATGTAATCTCATCATCATAGAGTAGACCCATCATAGCTCCACTCCACCCCAACCTTATAATCTGCTTCAAGGAAGAGCGAAGTAGCATAGACTTAGAAGGTCCCAAACGGAATAATTCACATCAGATCCACGCAACAGGACTAGGAGACGCGAAGAAGAAACATTCGTTACCTCTAACATACCGGTACGTTGTGAATCCTCATGTTATCGGATTTACGGGGGCAGTGTTGTCGAGGAAACGAGCATGATACGTCACGTCACGGCATGACGTCATATTTAGTTATAAATTAGCTATATACAGAAGAATATAGTAGTATACAGATTTACAGAGATATCTGGAGATAGATTCAGATACCGAGACTCATAGAAGAATATTGAATAGATCTCTCCATGTCCCTCTCGCTGTCTTTCTCTCTGTAGGGAAAGGAACGTGGCACTTGAACATTATGTCGGATGATCTAAAATAAATGTTTCTTGAAGATGGGGGATCGCAAAGATGTGTCTCCCCAGTTCCACTCTCCCACCCAACAACAACAAATAGACCTACAGTATATGGTCACCTATGGCATGATGACAGCATCCTACATGTAGGCTACAGTACATCTAATTTGCCGAAATCAAGGCTTCAAAACTGAACTCCACAAAGCAATGGATGACGTCATGGGTAGATCTGTCGTCAGCGTAACGGATATAAAAGCAGCAGTCAAACCAACACAGGTAATTTCTCCAAAAGCGGATCACAATTGTCTGGTATCGCACGAGCAGCGAGCACCACATAAAGGCTGAAATGGCCGCCACCATGATTGACACGGAAGGAGCCCCAGCGCCAAAGGTCGTCCCACCAAAGGTCATCCCCTTCCCCGACATTTCAAAGTTATTTGGCAATGGGAGATCAGTTGTACCAAAAGGGGCACTATATCAAAGCTATAGAAAGCTATTCCATGGGATTAATGCTCAAGGTGGAAGACAAGGACTGCCTCGCTGAGCGATCTAAATGTTTCCTGAAGATGGGGGATTCAGAAAATGCTTTAAGGGACGCTGAGGCATCTCTTAAACATGACAAGACATTTTACAAGGGATTGTACTGTAAGGCAGAGGCACTGTGCACCATGGGGGATTTTGAGTCTGCACTGGCTGTTTACCATAGAGGACGGAAGCTGCGTCCAAATGTGGCCGACTTCAGACTCGGCATCCAGAAGGCAGAGGAAACTTTGGAAAGGACTGTGCGGGGGAAACCTACCGGTGTTATTCATCACCTGAAGAAAGACAAAGAATACCTGGAGAAGTGGGACCTAAGGACCTAAGGAGAGACCCACCTGAGGAAGAGGACCTAAGGAGAGACCCACCTGTACAGAAGACCTAAGGAGAGACCCAACTGTTGATGGTGCCTGATTTCCTGGAGCTCTTCAGGGAGAGAGCCACCGCCCCCTTCCAGGTGTTCTGTGTGGGGCTGTGGTGTCTGGATGAGTACTGGTACTATAAGGACCATAAGCTGGACTTTGCCATGTCTACATACCGGTACCTAAATATTAGAATACATGAGGATAGTGCATTCTAATGACCCTGAAAGGTCATGTTAAGATACTTTGAAGACAAAGTCATTCGAAAAGACAAGTCTGGCATGTGTTATTTCTGTTGGGACGATATTTGATGTCTTCTTGCAAATGATGGCTGAGAAGCCCAAGACCAAAGAGCATGAAGAGCAGCTGGAATGTCATGCACAGTTTCCATTGCTTTACTTTAACCACAATGACAAAAGGATCTGTAGAGTTGCAGACAAATACTGGACTTGTTTGGTCGAGACTTTCCCACATCTGCTGTGGAGTGGTTCTAGACATTCTAGACATCTTGCAAACATTCTCTCTGTCACTCAGTGCTGACATCCGCAAGGATCTGCCAAACATGACATTATTATAGGTATCACCTTCATGATCACTGTCCCAGTTTAGCCAGAAGGCCGGCAAGATGAGAGACCGATTGTACAAAATTCAACAGTAGTTGCAGATCCAAAGAGGAGAAGGAGGTTCTACTGTATTTTCGCTCCCATGAAGTGTCCAGGATATGGAGTTGGTTATCATAAGCTGTTTATTTATATTCTTTGAATTTCAAAATTGTCTTGAGCTGGATATCTCTATAATACATGAAAACAAACCACACTTTTAGACAGGGCCCTGTGATTAAAGCGCTCTGTCTAAAAGTGTGGTTTGTTTTCATGTATTATAGATAATAATACATGACTCATACAATTGAGAAATTCAAATGAACTATTTTGAAATTCAAGGTTAGCAGCACCGCTCAATAATTTTTTATGACGTAATTTAGGCGGCCTAAACGCGTTCTAAATCAGAGTTAACCAATCGGGTGCCTATATGTGACTATGACATCATGGACAGATCAACAGAATCGAAGTGTTTCATTGGTCTAGTGGACTCATGTCATCATCATTTGTGATAAGCTGTTTATTTATATTCTTTGAATTTCAAAATTGTCTTGAGCTGGATATCTCTATAATACATGAAAACAAACCACACTTTTAGACAGGGCCCTGTGATTAAAGCGCTCTGTCTAAAAGTGTGGTTTGTTTTCATGTATTATAGATAATACATGACTCATACAATTGAGAAATTCAAATGAACTATTTTGAAATTCAATGTTAGCACCGCTCAATAATTTTTTATGGCGTAATTTAGGCGGCCTAAACGCGTTCTAAATCAGAGTTAACCAATCGGGTGCCTATGTGACTATGACATCATGGACAGATCAACAGAATCTAAGTGTTTCATTGGTCTAGCGGACTCATGTCATCATCATTTGTGACATCATTTGTGACATCATTTTTTTTAAGCGGTCTATAGGAGCGGTTAGCACCGCTCAAAAATTGTACCAACAGTAGAAAGTACTCATTATGCAGAATGTCCCATTTCAAGTTTTCAAATGTATAAAAATCTTTTGAAAATAATAACAGATCTACAAGCTCACAATGCATTGAGCTGGTAGATCGGCTGTTTACAAATGGCCAAAATGTATAGGGCTGAAGTGGTTTAAGGGAAAGTCCACTTGTTGCATTCCTAAGCTAATCATTTGACCTTCCCTATGGAGACACAAAGAGCCTCCTTTTTTCCCTATGGAGACACAAAGAGTCTACTCAAATGATTGGCTTGGAAATGCAAAAAATATCCATGAATTCAAGTCTCCACGACACATGTGCATATCTCCCATGGGCCTTTCTGTCCGTGACATTAGTTATCTCCATACATGGAGATCCGTGCTCATGCCTACATACACACAGCCGTGGAGAGGTTGGTGCCTCTCAAAAAGTAATTTTGGGGTGAACTATCCCTTTAAAGTATCTTTTGTAATAATGATCAAAATCTACAAAGTATCTAGTAACTAACTAGTTTTCAAATAAATGTAGTGGAATAAAAGCACAATATTTGCAGTAAAGTAGAAGTAAAACTAGTGAAATTGGAAATAGTCCATGTAGCCTACTTAAGTACTGGAGTAAATGTACTTACATCACTTACACCACTGCATTTCAGTAAACCCTGCGACCTCCAACAGTACCTCCTTTGTGGCCAACGCTAACCTGAAACATATTTGACATATTGTGTGTGAAGAAAGCGTAATGGTGTTGCGGTGTGACCTCTCTATCTCTCTCTCTCTCCAATCTTCAGCTATCAATAGCAAGTTACAAGGTGTGCATTCTGTGAAAGCCATCAGCAGAAAGGTTGTGCCAGTAATGTCATGATGAGCTGGTAACAGCTTTGGAAATGTCAAAGCTACTGTATAGTGTTTGTGCAAACTGGATGTACTGTACGAGTGAGGGCAACTCTTTAAAGATGGGTGCTGCATGTGAAATTTTCTCCCCTACAACATGATCATCATGGTATTATGGTTATACTTGGAGGAAGATTTTTGACTCAGAGGCTTTCAGTTTCAGGAAGAAACCAAAGATATACAGGGAAGCCATATTTGCATATTATAACCACACCCAGGGGTTATTAGTGTAATGTTAATTCCATAGACACATACAAAACAGAAAAAGTACAAAACGATGGCACCACCTCTTTACGGCATTTCCTGGTGTTATACAAGGCATATATTCATCTAGCCGAACAGCAGACCAATCTAACACAGGTAGCCAACCCCAGGATTACCGGACCAGTAACATGCCCTAAGGGCGAAAAGCGACCTCGCCCTAAAGGGTGCGTGCACATGGGCACATGCACATGGGCTCGTGCACACATCCGCCTGGGTGACAGCAGACTGCTGGGCGAGCGCTGGTACTTTGGCATGGGATCAACTTTGACAAAAATATGGCCATATCTTCCCAAATATGGAGATGACTGACGTCTGACATCATAGATGTTTGATGTCATAGACCACATGAGACTGACACAATATGTCCATATTCCGCATTCCCATATATGGACTTAATATTGACGTTCCGTTGAGAACGCTGAGCTGACCTGTTCTGACATCATTATGATGTCAGAACAGGTATATCAGGTATATCCTTCTGCTGAGCTGGTCAAGTCATGAGTGTGACATTGTGCTGTCAGAACAGCGTTACGTCTGACATCATAGACGTCCGACGTCATTGACCACAACATTAGGTGTGACAGATAGACAGATGGACATGAGCTGCAGGTTTTCATACTAAATAGCGACCTGCGGTCGCAATAAACTATTTATCCTCTTCTCATTAAGGTAGGTTTTAACATGGTAACTTTCTGTTTTCTGATGTCACAGTGTGCATTCTAATGTTATTAGTCTACTTTTGTGGGAACATAAGGACATGCCGTACAGTATGCAAACTCTTTTCTATAGGGCCTTCTGCCACGGTTTGAAAAGGTTCAAATTGTAAGTTGGCCATTTCACATTTTCATCTCTTGAAATGATGATGTGTAAAAATGTGAAATCATGGTAATAAAATCACACATAGTGTGAAGTGAGTGGTGCTATTTATGAGTTCATTTTATCAAGCATACCGCTGGCCAATCACAGCGTGTCCTGCGAAGCTTGGCCAATGGGACCCTGGGTGTACAACACACTTTGAGCCATTTGTGCCAAGATGTAGGCCATGCTTCACATTTTTGGGGACTGGACATTTTTTGGGAACCAGATGTTGGAGCTTAGCTCCTTCAAAAAAAAAGAAAGAAAAAAAATAATCTAGTATGAGTTTTCAAATATCGCCGTGGGGAATGGTGGTTCTGGCCTCAAGCTGGCTTTTAGCTGTAAGGATTGGAATGACTAATTCTACTCTTCTCAAGACATTCAGACGCCTCACTGCCTCTCTCTCCCTCTTCTATTGCCAGATGCCCTTTTCTTGCCAGCTTTGATGTTTCCTTGCCTCACTCTTCACTCCTGTGCCTTTTTCTAATCCAGTTAGCTCCCTCCCTCCCGCCCCTCCCTCTTCCTTCACTTCATAAGTTAGGTGAAACCTCCTCGATTAGCGGCTGCTCCTTTTCTTCCCTCTCTGCCCGCTTATAAAATGATCCCCCTGACTTTACAGAGAGACAAGCATGATATTTCAAATGAGAGAGAGGGGGAAGACGGACGTTATGATGGTAGAGGGCCCGCCCGAGGGGGTCAGTGGAAATGATGGAGGTGAAGGATGAAATGAACGAGGAAAGAAAATAGGAAAAGGAAGGAAGGCACGGGAAAAACAGTGTAGGGATTGAACAAAGGAGAGAGATATACTGTACAATGTGTGACGAGGTATCAGAGAGAGGGGACATGCAAGAGAAGAAGGATAAGAAGACGAAGAAGAGAGACATTTGATTTGGTGAGTGAGGTGTGAATAAAGAGACTTATCGTCAGAATAAAGACGGTAAGACAGACAATTGCAAAAGGCCATAGATAAACAAAAACAAAACAAAACACAGATGGGACAGACATTCAGGGCACACACACTGACTCACGCGTCACGCACACACGCGCACGCACCCACACACATGTATACGGACATACACAAATGTCATACGTACACTAGGCAGAAAGAGACAGACAAACAGATAGGGATGTTTGACAGACGAAGACGTGAAAATAGGACACAGAGACAGACGGTTGCACAGTGGCACAGAGAAAGAGTCATGTTAACCAGGGTGAGCAGGTAGACAGGGTGTTAAGACAGCGACAAGTGTACTGTAGATATTGTCAATTTAGTTATTATTTCCCCCTATTTTTCCAGTCTGTCGAGATAGGGAGCAGTTCAGTACTTACCCAGGGCATGCATGCAGGCTAATTGCTTTGCTACTATAGGCTAAGCGAAGAAGGCTTTTAAGATGTCTGAAATATAGAGGATTTCATGGCTTTTTTTTTAAATGTCATGATAAATTGAGACTAGAGGAGCAGAGTGGGGTGGGGGGAGGAGAACACATGCTATTAGCCCTATTCACGGCCCGCCCACCTACTTCCGTTTCTCAGTTTTCCCCGGGTGCTGACTTCAATTTAGAAGGGGAAACTATACTGGACTTAAAGCCAACAAATCGTTATTTCTAACGGTAAAGTAAATTATAATGCTTTGTGCCGTTTACTATCTTGTGTTCTTGATCATGCTAGCCGTATTTTATACTTTACTATTCGGAAATTGCATTAAATATGCGATTTCTGTGCTAACTCTATAGGCTATGGTAGGATTTACCCCTTCAAAACGGGACTTCAGCACCCGGGGGATGCTGAGTGGGCGGGTCGTGAATAGGGCTAATTGGCTGGAGACTTGCGGAGAGACTCACCGCGCCCGCCCATCTGCCTACACTAAACTGTCCGCGTTAGGTTAGAGTGGGAGTTACATAACACGTGCATGCACTTTCACAATGTACCTTGGGGTCTAAGAGAAGAAAATGGGGTGGACAACTTGTTCTGCCACCTAGAGATGAGAGCTGTAGCTGTTAACTGTCTGCAGCCAGCCGCCTCTCTACTGAGATGAGACATGGGAATCCAGCCAGACTCCCAGCTCTCGCCATGTTTAGATAACAAGTGTGGCTAAAAGCCAACACTGAACATCTCCCCTCTCTCTCTCTCTGTGTGTCTCTCTGTCTCTGTCTGTCTGTCTGTCTGTCTCTCTCTCGCTCTCTCTCTCTCTCTCTCTCTCTGCTGTCTTGTCTCTCTCTCTCTCCTTTCACTCAGGTGAGCATGCTTCCCCTCCTCTTTGCCCTCCCATGCCCTGCCTGTGGCAGAGACAGTTCAAACATTTTTACCCTTTGAAAGTTAAAGCTACAATCCGTAATGTTTATGTGCGTCGCCTCTCTCCCTTCAGCTGGTGGAGAGAAGCAATTGAAATACCAAGGAAATGCCATTTCCTCACACACAGAAATAATTTATAATAATATAATATATTATTTATAATTTATAATAATGATTTATAATAATAATTTTCATCTTCTTTTCTTCCTTCCTTTTTCTTTTTTTGCCTGTGCCTCCAAGCAGATTTATTGTCAATATCTGTCCCTCGCTATTTCAACAGATCCGAGACAAAAATAACGACTAAAGTATAACTCTACCACTTTCCTTTCAGCAACAAAGAGAAGAAAAATTAGTAAATGGTAAAAAGATTCACGGACGCTGCATGTTGTAGGCAGGTTCTCCTCTGCCTACAAAATGATGTCAGACTTAACAGCCCCATAGGTCCCATTCCAATCCTTATAAGTCACATCTGCACAATGCATGGCCAAAAATAGGGATAGGCAGAAATTACAGCTACCAAATTGTATAGTATTGCAGTGTTTATCTGCCCTAATGTTCTGTATAAAACGTCACAAAATGATGACATAATAGCCATGTCTCTGTTTTGTCTTTTTTTTTAAATTTCTTTCATAGGAACACATTGGACCCTGACGTCTGCTGTCAATGAGATCTAATAATTGCAATGATTACAGGACATCCATAAAACGCCTTTCCAACAGAATGCCTCTTATCTAATGTGACTTTTACCTGCTTTGAAATGTCAGAGAGCATTAATGAATGCTTGTTGTTGTCGTATCCATGTAAATATCCATGGCAGTGTGGGAGTGGGCGTGTGAGGGGGTGGGTATTTGAGGTAGAAAGTTAGGAACCGGAAGATGTGGGGTATGTGCAGTGTTGGGCAATATTACTCAGGAGAGTAATATGTTACTTCTTAAAAAAAGGAATAATATTATAGTACTTATTACTTGGAATAAAGAGTAATATATTACATATTATATTATGTTATATTACACAATATAATGTTTACAACAACATAATCTATTTAGCCAACTCCTTTGAGAGAATATTTTTTTTTATCAGCTAAGACGGTCTTATGAGCGATGGTGCGTGGTTCATGGCCTGTGGGTTGTAAAAAAAACTATTTATGGGGGAAAGTCTCAATGGCCGAGCTAAGGCACAAATTGTTGTGGGTTCAAACCAAGCTTACAACTTTGCCAACCCTTCTCTGTCTATTAGGGTAGCGCCAATTGACAATGACTTGCAAACGCTATTAGACTTACTGTATGGGACATATACAAGAGACGTGAGATTCTTCGCTATGTCCCGTTATGCAAGTATAACAACTTCTCTGAAAAACATCTGCTATTTCTCTCTTTGTGCTGCCTGTTTACAGGCACCTCTCAGCAACCTCTCAATACTTCTCGGCAACATTGGTTGCCATGGTTACAAACAATCCTTTCACTGTGCAAGTAACTTCGAGTTGTTTAAGAACCCCAAAGCTGCCTTTTGAAAGGACATATTTTGGAAATTCTTGAAAAGGACATCATACAGACAGCACTGTCTCTGAGGGCCAAAACATCCTCTTGTTTTCCTCAGGGAATTCTTTTTTAAGGTTGGTCATTGTGGGAGTCTCACCAAGTTGAATAGATGTTTTGTGTTTTTTGTGGCGGCACATCATTTTTTAGGACATCTTTTCTGGCTAGCTCTGGTCACTGAGGTAGACTGCTGCAGGGGTAGGCGGTGGGATACACAAATTGGTTCTCTGCATTACCATTCAATTAGTCTCACATACTGTATCCAGACAACTATTCCACAATCTCTGAATGCTATAGAGTCTGGAAGAACACCTCCCGAAATCTGAGGCAGGAAGCTGTCATCTGTTTGTCATTTCCGTTCATGAAAATATTTGTAAAAATATCTTTACAATTATTTATTTTATTTCCATTTCTTCTAAGCAGCAAGGTATATATGCTTTATAGATGATTTTTAGGATACATTTGCGTGACCTTAAAGACAAACGGAAGTGGAGAGGAGGCTTCACATCCGCTATATCGCTTGGTCGTTTTCAGAGCAAAAGATGCGTTTTCCTGGTGGCGCTATAACAGGCTGATCTGAAGAAATAAATGGTAATAATAAAAATAAGAAATAGATAGAGGTTCTGCTCTGGCATCCAGGGAGTGTGTGTGCACAGTTTCACTGCAATTGTGCCAATGATGCCAGAGATTAGCTGCATGCTCGGAGACGGATGTACAAACACACGGACACACGGACGGACGGACAGACAGACAGGGTGCAGAGCAGTCTCGGCCATGCCTTTGGTCTGGAGCCAGGAGACAAAAAGATGGTGAAGACATGAGGGCAAGGTGCAACAGTTGATCCAATAAGATATTTAATTAAATACTTGCCCTGATGACCAGACCAGCTCGGTTTGTGGTAGACATTATTGAGGTATTGAGTTTTACGCCCTCTCCTTTTTTGAGGGCTCAAATCTTTCCCTTTCATTTTTAACTTATTTTTTAATCTTCATTGAGCACCTGGTTGATCTCTGTGTTTTTCCTCTGCAAGATCTTTTTAATTAACTGACAAGTTTTGATAACATAGTTACAGACAGGAAGTTACAACTTTCAGTACCTGAGACGAATAACAGTATAAGTCTATATTTGAATTTTTTTGATAATATATATTTTTGGATTTACCAGACTGTAAACCACAAACTTGTCATTTTTAATCTGTTACATTGTTAATGCAATCCCCCCTCATTTTGTTTAATTGTCGGTTTTAATGTTATCTGCTCCCTTTGTCTGCTGAATATTGCTTGTACGGACTTAGACTGTTGTTCCACTAACTGCTGGAGATATACTGTTTTCCACTTTCCATTAGTATTATATCTTATAATTCCCAATATATATGAGTATTGTTATTCGTCTCAGGTACTCAGAATTGTGAAGCACTATCTCCTGTACTCCACACCCCTGTTGCTCGACTTAATAACAACAGAAATAAGGGTCTGAACAAAAATTACATTCAGCCTTTAGATGCTCAACCATGAAACAGAACTGCATGATGTCATTGATGGTTGCTGTTTTATTCAAGCCAACAAACTTGTTGTCAGATAGTGTTTTTGTCCAGAATGCTGTGCACATAAATAGATATAGGTCAATGGAATTATGAGTATGCTATTTATAACAAGACGACCAGTCGCAGCTAAAACAACAACTTTGAGCTAGCATTATCTCTTTAATGCGATGTATGTTCTTTTCAATACAAACGAGAGCAAAGGATTTGACATCTTGTCGTAAAATGTGCAGATAATGCATCTCTATACAAGCATTCCTTCTTTCGTGCATGCAATTGTACACGAGTCGTTCCAACTGTTAACTCTCCTACTGCCAGATTATTTATTTATTTATTGGGTCTGGCGCCATCAAAAAGCGGCTTACCTTGGCGACGTTATAGTAGATAGACAGACAGACATTTATTTATTTATTTTTATTTTTTTTGGTTGTGCAATAGTGCACTTTGGTCTGCCAGGCAGCAGAGGGCGGCGTCATGCGAGAATGAATGTGAATTTGCCTGTTATGTGTTGAAGAAGAAGAAGACCAGTCACTGGCCATAGAGCCTTACAGCCGGAGGAAATCAACAAGGAAGTGAATTGTTCTCCGTTGATCTAACGCATAATGGATTTTTTACACCATCACCGCGGAAAATGTGTTTACAGTAGACGGCCGCGCGACCCCTCATCAGCTTACAGTCATCAGACGAACGAACCGAACGAGCGCCGTATTGGCATCGAGGTTCTGTAAAAAATGGGGCGAACGTTAACGTTCAAAGCGTGGGAAGAGTTAAACACCGTAGGCATCACCCATTCTAGCTATGATTAAATGGAATTTTGTTCGGAAAGTAAATATCCAGTATTCTGTAGGACACCAAATATGATTAACACACACACACACACACACACACACACACACACACACACACACACACACACACACACACACACACACACACCACACACACACACACACACACACACACACACACACACACACACACACACACACATATATATAGTATATATAGTATATATATAGTATATAAAGTATTCAGCAGGCAATCCATTCCTCTTTGGGTTTGTTTTCCCTCAAACAGATAGAAAGCTTGAGAGGGAAGCAGCATTAAGCGGGCAGAGAAGAGAAAATCTCTGGCAGGATTCACTGGTTTACGAACTTCACTAAAACTCTGGGCTCCACCAGTATATAATGTGTCTTTAGGAATCGGTAGCAAGCCAGAGACTTTCAAAATCAAGTGAGCGCTGAGAAAAATAAACTAGCCTCGCTTCAGGCTGAACTAATATTGACCTATTCTCCAACGTTCTTTTATTCATATTTTTTCCCTTAATGTCTGCGAAGAGTTATGAGAGGATTGTTGGGGATGTTCACTGTTACATGGAGCTCTCTAGAATAGCAGCAGGCTACACAAACAGTCTGCTTGGGGGTGAAAGAGAAAGGCAGCGTTGACAGCACTGCATTATCTCCTCTGAAAGTTTGACATTCTAAATCTACACATGTTGTCCTCACAGTAGGAGTCTTTAGATGTTGAGAATCATGCAATATTCTCTGTTAATTAATAGACATGGTGTTGTATAAAACAGAAGCACTACACTATATGAAAGCGGTTGTACTGTATGAACAACCTCTTTGCAAATGTATGCGTTTCAGGAATGACTAAAAACAGCCCCATTTTGAAATTGATGTCCGTGCAATTTTGAAATTATAGGTTGGTTTCATGAGCCCAAGTATATTTCAAATGCATGATAACCACTTAAACCACTTGAATGAACCCTAGTGTCGCTACTTGAGGACTAACGTTCAGTGAAAATGGGCAGAGGGAAAACAGTAGGGGGCCTCGTTTTGAGCAATGGGGGCACCACACTAAACGAAATATAGGGTTATTGAATTTTATAAAAACAATACTATGTTCAGAATGCAGGCCGGTATAATAATTATCATCAGCTCCACCTTGAAACTGAGACATCATATAGACTACTGTATCTCATATGTTGTTTTAATGAGCCCGGAAATGTACAGCCTTGAGTTACGAATGTCCTTGAGGTATAGTCAATTATGGGGTTAAACGAAATAGACAAAACTATACCGTCTACGTAACAGAATGTGATATGTACTGTGACCTTGGAGGAGCATGGTGTATTGTGGATGTGGGTTGGGATAATGGTGAGAGGTGAGGATTTGTACAGCGTGGGGGAAGAAGCAATGATTGATAGGTTTTTTTTAGGACTTGTAGTGCCTTCCAGGGTTAGGAGTTGAAAGCATTGTATTATGTGTAGGAAGCATAGGTAGGAAGAGATGCAGCGTCAGTGTTTGTCTCTACAGTGCCAATTTGAACACTACATGAAACATTAAACTACCGGTATGTGAATCTACATCAGTGCTAGAGAGCCTGCAAATTCCACCAATCAGAAATAATGTAGGCCTGTTGAATGAGGAAATAATGCCAATACAGCATGGTCTTTGTACTGAGCAGTGGCTTTATTTGGTCTTGAAAATATAATATAAACATAATGTGCCTTGACACGTTGCAATAACAATGATACTTAGTTTTTAATTAAAGTCAATTTCTAGTTCATGAGCCTGACTTGATCATATAATGATCCACATCCGTCTAAATGTTTTGGCTTCTGGGTCCCACTTCATGTATATTTAGCTATGGATATTAATTAGATACTTTGTCAATTTAATTGTTGGCAGTATGTTAATAATGCATAATCAGCCACACGTACAGTTACTACAGTATACAGTACACTGCAAAAACATTGAAACAAACTAGAACATCTATAGAACCCCATGATTCTTTAGTCTACACAAGAGGTACTTAACTATTGTTGGGATGCTTCCTATAATCAATTAATCAATCAATCAATCAATCAATCAATCAATCTATCTATCTATCTATCTATCTATCTATCTATCTATCTATCTATCTATCTATCTATCTATCTATCTATCTATCTATAAATTCCAGAAATCCTGTCTGTCTGTGTTTATGCCCGTAGCCAATCATGGGCCACGGGCCGTGTATAACCGTAGCCAATCAGAGAGGGGCAAAAGGTGACATCATAATATCAAGGCTGCATACGGGTATTTATTCCGTTTATAAACAGGACATCTCTAGACGTGAACGGCCCGAGGTGAGGATCCCTTATGGACTGCACAAATACTGTATAAGGTCACTGGTCTTCTCCACTCGGTTGTCCTTTACCCCGACTCACAAGATGCATCGGCGTCACAGAGGCATAAGGTACTGTATGTATATTCCTGGATTTATTATGCGCTTGGAGGAACAGTTCTGTGTGATATTTCGTCCACAAAGTCCAACTCTGTCTCCGCGACTGCAGGATGGCGTCTTGACCTCCTGGAAGGGACCGCAAATCTCAGCTTGGCCTCTAGTCCAACGAACGG
Organism: Nannobrachium achirus; assembly: GCF_963921795.1. NCBI lineage: Eukaryota > Metazoa > Chordata > Actinopteri > Myctophiformes > Myctophidae > Nannobrachium > Nannobrachium achirus. Next base: position 43,571,734 of record NC_137817.1, read on the forward strand.
CTCTCCGCATTGCTAAGACGAGGGCAATGATGAACAGAAAGGTGACTAGTGTGTATATCCTTGTAGAAGCCCTGCTTTGATTGTGAACGAAATAATTTCACCGCCCTGTGTTATCACATCAGAATGCATGTGTGTTGGTGTGCATCAACTCAATTGCACAGAGCAGACAGGCTCCATTGGCCTTCGAGATTCCCATAATTTCCCTGATGGATAGAATCAAATCCCTTCTTGAAGTCGATGAAAGTCAACACTGCTGACAGATTGTTGGACTTAACGACCTAGAGATGATGCACCTGAGAGACAGAATTTGAGCAACGGCGGAGCGTTTTGCTCTGAATCCATTCTGGTTGTCTCTTAGGGGAGGATTTATGGCACATTCCAATGTTGCCATTTCATTTTGTGTATTATTATTTTATTTTTGTAACCGAGTCCTTGCGCTAAGGGGTATGAATTTATATATATTTATGGATGTATGGATGTTAGGCCTTGTACTAGTTCAGTCAGTTAACTCAATAAATAATCAAATAGATTTTTTAGAATAGATTGAAACACATTGTATTTATATAGTGTGAATAAAGTGTGAAAGGGATGTCAGAGGTCCGCTATATATGATCTTGTTGTTCAGTACACTCATTGAATTTGAATTTATTGAAAGGATAGCTCCTTGAGATGTAACATTTCATTTTTGAGGGGGTCCTATAGAAACAAATACAAAACAGACATACAAACAAAATCAGCATTACATTACATAACATACATACACAACAAATACACAGATAAAGATAGCTTGCTCACGCTCTCCCACACACACCACAGTGCTGAGCTGTTATACAAGGAAACATTTATACAATGACCTGAATAATAAATCAATTACATCAGAATAAAGAAATTGAAGCGGTACACTGGGGAGATATGGGAAAAAAAAGCTTCATGCCTCAATATTTATATCACAGTATCTATACATAGGCCTATATTATCTTCTGTCGGGCAGAAACCACTAATTCCAAACGGTTTGGCCGAAGCGCCTTTTAATACTTTTCTCTTTTTTCCTTTTTCTAATTTTTTTTAACCAACAAATAGACTTTTTTTCAATAGCACTGATTTATGATAATAAAATAATAAAAAAGAAAAAAAAAAGAAAAATTGAGTTATCAGGTTCTGAATGTGTGATCCTCGCAGGGCTGGATTAACCATTGGGCCGGGGGGGGCGTTGCCATAGCCTCGTAAACCAGTCTCCCTTCCTGCCTTCATTCGAATGCGAGCAGGAGAGACTGGCCTCCAGCAGTGTCAGAGCGATTGGGCTGGGCGGGAGCATGGGCGGGAGTAGAGCGTTGACAGACAACCCCTTCAGCCAATCAGGGACGCCTGGTGTTTGTCTGCTTAGTTTAGCCGGATATATTTGCAAGAAGACGCTGAAGCACTGCTTTCTCCCTCCTGCGCCTCCATTTCGTTTTAATGTTTATATTGTTTGACCGGCATGGACCCATGGACTTCTCCAGATGAAACCAAGGCAACATCATTTCAAAAGGTATAGTCAAGAGACAGTAACTTTGCGATCTTTTGCCTTGCTGAGGTTATGTCTTTTGCATTTTACAACAAGATGTGGCTAATGGAATCTAGCAATGCTAATATTGCTAACTTCCCTGTGTATACTTCGCTTTGTTAACCATGTCATTTGTATCAATGTGATCAAAAGTAGAACATATTACGCACATCTCTTAATGAGGTGCTGGGTGAGAAATATCACAATAGAAAAGGAAACCCGCACACTCTGCTCCAAATGACTGAATATTTATTGACAACGTTTCGAGCTACAAGCTCTTCATCCAGACCAGATGAAGAGCTTGTAGCTCGAAATGTCGTCAATAAACGCTCGTCATTTGGAGCAGAGTGTGCGGGTTTCCTTTTCTATTTTTATCAATGTAAAATAACTAACTAGTCATTATATCAACCACTGTGTTTTATGCAACTCCTTTACTGCTCAACAGAAACTGTATGTCTAGGTTTACGAGGCTACTTACTGTATGTCCATTGTCCACCAATATAAACACAGCAGTGGTTTAAAAATCTATAATGGTTATAATTATATAATGGTTTGTTATAGATTGATATAAAGGACACGAATAACAAAGCCTAAGCAACAGGCGAAATGCCTGCCAACATGACCGATCTAAGAAATCTAAGAAAATGGTGTAACAACACCCATTGTTATTTATTTTTCTAACAGGTCAACACCAATACATGGAACTGGAGAGAGCACACATCTCCTTGCTGTCTGTCGTCCATCTTAATGGCTCATCCTCTTGCTGTACTTGAAGACTCCAGACCTCCGTGCAACATCTCCCTTATTGCATTTCTTTTAAATAGTTATGGTTCCTCTAATGTAAATGTTTCACACGCCGAGGACAAAGTAATTGTGTAGTAAACACTACAGGATCATTACATATACATTTAATTTTCAGCTGATCAAAATAATCATTTAAACCTTGTCAACCATGATATAAGGTTAGCAGCATATTTACACATGTTTACAGTCCATCAGTGGGTATTCAGATAATAAGTGTATACAATGTATACTGGTTTGTACATGTACATGCTGAAGAGAAGTAGCAGAAAAGTGATGAATACTTTAGATATAACTGAGAAAATTAATTAAACAAAACAGAATAATTTCTTTAGAAGACTGACTACTGTGTTGATGTTCTTTTCCTCTAATACTGTGATATTATAAAAAAGTGTTTAATAAATGACACTAAAGCAAAGATACAGTCAACTTCTTATGAAATTAGAAAGTAGACATCATCTCTGTGTATTCCTAAGAGGAACGAATGATTCCTATAATTGATTTCTGTAATTGTATTTATTATTTTATTGAGACCATACAAATATTGTCAATAAACTTGTTGATGACAGCCAATGCATGTGTGGATCAAACTCTGTCCATTGATGCAGTCATCCGCCAGCTTCCATTTCCTAGAGGAGAAAGAGACAAGATTGATTGTCATACGTTTTTGGTAATGATGTATCACAAAAGTTACAATTCTATCACAAATGTTTTGGTAATGATGTACAAAAGTTACAATTCTATCACAAATGTTTTACATTGCTAAAGGATACATTTAATTAGTTGTATGGGTCAATTCATGTATTTTCATCTACAAAGAACGGCCCAATCACAACAAAAATAACAGACAATGGTCTTTTAAATTTAACTTGTAGCCTAGTTCTTGGTGTGATTTAAGTTGTGAATACGTGCATTTAGATCACAGATGTGTCAGGACCTATTGCCCAATCAATTAGTATTCAACAACAGAAACTGAACATCCACCATTATGCAAACAGTATAGTGGCTTAAAAACTAGGTTTGATATAAAGTAGCCCTGAAACATGACGGTCATGAGTGACCATGCTTCAGGGCTAGATGTATGTTACAGATATATTTAAGGACAAACAGCACAAGTCACAGGCGTCTCTGTCTCTATATGGAAATGGTTTAGATTAAGCCAAAGCTATGGTGAGTGCAAAAAATGATATGATTAGTTCCTTCCACAAAAATACAACGAGTACACAGGAGAATAGCTAGGCTACCTATGTTAGCACAGTCTGTCCCATTAAATCATTTTCAGACCGAAAACATTAGCAAGAGAACCGAGATTGCAAAGCCATACATATTATTAGTCTACTGTACCTTTCGAAATTAAACGTTGTTGCAGTTGCCTTTCATCTGAAGAAAAACATCCATAGAGAAAAACGGGAGAGTGTTTTTTGCAGGTCGTTCAGTCCGAGTGTATCAAAAAAGCTACTGTGTTAACGGTGACTGCAGACTGCAGAGAAAAACAAACAGATCGCTTCCGCACCGAAGCGACGTCATAGAATTCCCTGATTGGCCAAAGCGCACTGTCAATCACAGAGCTCCTGAGCTCGAATGCTGATTGGCGAGGAAGAGCGCTTGCTTCCGCCCGAATGGCTTGTGTTGCTTGGAGGCTAGACTCCTCTGCAGATTCGAACTGAAGATGGGAGGAGTCAGTTTACTAGGCTACCGTTGCCAGGGGCCCTTGGCTCTCAGGGGCCCTTGGGGGAACTGGGCCTCGTGGTCATTGACCACGAGGCCCAGTTAAGAAATGATCGGCCAGGGCCCCTCGCGGGGGTTAATCCGTCCCTGGGTCCTCGAGGGGGTTCCAGGACTCCCCAACAACTACAGTACATTAGTTAATTATGGCATCAAGACCAGTTTAACTAGCCTACTTTAACACTGTTCATCAACAAGCTCACAACGCGTCACACTGCCAGACGTTGTGAGCTAGATTACCAGTAAGACTCCCTGATCGGGAGATAAGCGACCGTCGGCATAAGGTCACATGTTTACACAAATGGCTGTGTAGCACTTTGCGTGATTTTAGGGCAAAATCTGTAGAGCGTCCAAAAATGTGTTTTGCAAAAATCAGCCTAATGATGGCGCTAAATGGGACAGATCCATGTTGATGACATGACTGTAGACATACAGTGTACTACCGCTTTGCGTGATTTTAGGACAAAATCTGTAGGAGCAGAGTCCAAAAATGTGTTTTGCAAGAATCGGCGTCATGGTGGCGCTAGAAGAGGTTGTGGTTTGGCAGCCAAGGAGTGTGTGTGCAAAGTTTGGCATGGATATGGGTAACGGTGGCGGAGATATGAGTAGGGGAAAAGTGTGATGTGATGTGACGTGACTGACAGACAGACAGACTGACAGCCGGTGGAGGTTTCAATTATAGATTTTTCTCAAAATATAAAGAAATATTTTCAGATGGGGGTCCGTGGCCAAATACAAAGTCGTAACATGTTGAAAACCACTGAACTATACTATAATGTATATTATGACTGTGGGTTCACACTTGTAATTTTATATTTTGGAAGCAACAATGAAAACTCATCAACTCAAGGTCAACAGTGCTCTCATTTGAAATTCCACCAACCAGAAGTCAAACACTTTCCAATCCTTGACAAAGCGCTTTTAATTTGTTATGAGCTGTTTGCAGCACACGTTGTTTAGGTTTAGTAATTCATTTGCAGCGAGAGAAAGATCAGTGAGCCACGGGCCCGCCCGTGTTGCGGGTTAAATAGTTTTGGATGTTTTTCTATGTGACTCACGCAGGTAAAGAAGTTTAAAACAAGCTATTAAACACTTGAAACGTGAGGTACTGGCTGCCTTTAAAGCCATCATGCAGGGTATCATCTATCTACACTACAGTATCATTACTTTTTGGGACGTGGTTAAAAAAAATATATATATATTGACTTTAAAGCCCCGGTGTACTATTCTGGGATCAGTACCATTTTCGGGTTTCTGATCCGGTCAGGAGCGGAAATAACTTTACGTCATGACTCATGTTCAGGTGGACGGAACCACTGACCAGAACCACCGGTGCCGTGCACCTCCAAAATGATTCCCCTAGTTTAAAATTGGTTTGAATTGGTTTATGGCAGGGGTCTTCAACGTTGCAAACATGGGACAATCTAAGGCAGGCGAAATGGCTCTTCAACTGCGGTGAATGGGCCAAACAGGATAGGTGAAAAGACTCCTCCACGGCGAAAGTGCCATGCGAAAGGGACCAAATGCATGCAGGTGAAAAAAACATAGGCGAATACGCCTGACACCGGTGGTGTCACATACGAAAACACTATCAGCTGTATTATGCTATTGTGGTGGTAGCCTATATCCTTCTGTCATTTATGCCTTTGGTCTAGCCTCTGCACTGGACATTTTTAAACCAGGTACCTAGGCTCAAAGTAGTAGTAGGTTCGAGTCCCCCCCCCCCCCCCCCACCCCCCCCCCCCCCCCCACCCCCCCGCCGCGCCCCCTAGTGGCGAAAATGAGAAGCTTCTGGGAACCCATTAGGGAGGGGACTACCACAAGCTCACAACGCGACACGTTGTTGTGAGCTTGTATATCTGCTATTTTCAACAACCAAGTGTAAAACCAGACATTATGATGCCATCAAGGCCTGCCAAAATACGTTTCAGTAGACTAAATCAACTGTAGATTTAGTCGCCTAAAAATCTTATGATATTTAGTCGACTAAATTACGACTAAAACTAAATGACATTTTATTCAAAAGACTATGACTAAAACTAAATCAACCCCCCCCAGACATAAGATCTACTATCTCAAACTGGTGCAAACTTTTAGCAACTAGATTGCTAATAAAATATAAAAAATGTGACCACCATCCATCCTTACTTCTCTTCATGTGTTGCCTTTGAGCTCCAGAATTGATTTTAAGATTGTGCTCATGACTTTTAACATCTACAAGGCAAGGCCAGGCTCCGAGTTACATTTTAGATATGCTGGTCCCGTATGAGCCTGAGCGCAGCCTGAGATCCTCAGATAGGGTCCTCTTGCCCGGGGTGATTTGACTTTTGCAGTCTTAGGAACACCCTGGGGATCTAAGGTGAGCAGAGGCAATTTCTTACTTCAACTCACTCCTGAAAATGTACTTTTGGTCAAGGCCTTTTCATAATGTTAATTTTTTAACATAGGATATTTGTTTTGTTGTTGCCAAGAAGTCTCACAAGGTCATCCTCACATGGTCCCCTCTTTATTCCAGGCTGTAGGCTAATCTATTTTTCATGAGATCCAATAACCTAACCTAGCCAGTCAGACCTCCCTGACTCACGGCTGTTCAATGGAACTGCAATCCCAACTTGAAAAGGCGTATGTGTCTCAACCAGGGTCATTGTTTCAGCAGAGGGCACCCCGAGGACATGGCCTGGAGGACGCGGTTGTAGGGATTCCTATCAGCACTAAACAGCTAATGAGCCAGGCCGTGAACTTATAGAGCCAGAGAGATTGTGTGTGTGTGTGTGAGAGAAAGAGAGAGAGAGAGAGAGAGAGAGAGAGAGAGAGAGAGAGAGAGAGACGAGAGAGATGAGAGAGAGACACAGAGAGAGAAAGAGAGAGAGAGAGAGAGAAGAGAGAGAGAGAGAGAGAGAGACAGAGAGAAGAGAGAGAGAGAGATGAGTGAGAGAGAGAGAGAGAGAGAGAAGAGAGAGAGAGAGAGAGATCATTTCATTCTTAGATTTGCATCCTACAAGCATTTCCAGGCCTTTTGGCAACTGGTGGAGCCTGCAGTCAAAACTAATGGTGCTGATCACTAGTGCCAGTGCTGCCTTCTGCCAATAGCAATGAGCCATCTCAACTAAGAGAAATAATAATCAAGGTCTCAAAAAAGTTTAATTTAAGGTCATGCTTAACTTTAACTGTGAATAGGTCTGATTTAATTGGTCTCTGCTTTATAAAACGTTATAAAAGAAAGATAACGATGCATTTATCTATCCAGGGGTGTTTCATTATTATCTTTTTCTTCTTCTTCTTCTGGCATTGGCTTCCAACGTTGGAGCCAAGCAGACGCACTCGCCTTTCAGATGATAGAAGCATGCATAGTAGAGCTTAAGATTTCAGTCCGAGCCTGACGGGTCCCGACGGGTCGGAGCGGCGCGGGCCGGGCCGGGCCTAATTTTGTCACGTATTTGTCTGGCTTTGGGATGGGTTGGGCTTTGTGACTGTGTAAGCTGCACTCGTAACTTGTGTGTGTGTGTGTGTGTGTGTGTGTGTGTGTGTGTGTGTGTGTGCTGTGTGTGTGTGTGTGTGTGTGTGTGTGTGTGTGTGTGTGTGTGTGTGTGCTGTGCGCGCGCTTCCCGAGAGGAGGACATCGTTGAAACAGTCTAGTCACTTTTCTATAGCCTAATATTATATACCTTAGTCGTTGTTTTAAACTTTGTAGCTATAATAGCCTGTACGGCTGCTGCGGAGGTCATCAGCCGTGTTCTCCGAATGAGGCTCAGATGTATATTTGTTCCTTAATTAGGAGTGACAGTTGCCCTATTTCCTACAAGCTGTTTGTTTTAATGAAGATATTTGGAAAGGGGTAGAATGACTGTTGACAAATCACCAATATTTAATGGGAAAAAAGGCTGCATGCCGCAATTAAGCTTGTTTATAGAAAAATGTCTAAATGCAGAAGTCAGATACCAGATTTGCAATACCAGATTTGACCACCAGAACATGGCAGCTTCAATAAGCCCCGCGGTCCTAGTGGATTACTTTGCCCCTACAGTTGGTGATGTTCTGTTAGATGTGTGCGTACACACACTGGTGGTGCGGGTGATGCTTACAGTATGTGAAGCCGTAGTGGGGCACATTAAACTATCGCATAACGGCTCTTCCATTGCCATCAATGAGCATTTTTTTTTTTTTTTTTTTTTTTTAACTAAGCAATATTAGCCTACACGAGAGGGTGTGCTTTACTGTCATTATGGGCATGGCAGTGATGTTGTCAGGAACTTGGCGCTGAGTTCCATAAGAATCACTGAAGTGCCTATAATGATGGTAAAGCACCCCCTCAAGTGTAATCCCGTGATTATACAATGGTTACCAACAAAATAAAACATTTCATTCTCAAAATAAAACCCTTGTTTCTAGTGTAACCTCCATTTCCTAGGATGGGATCTGACTAAGACATTAATTAGTCTTTCTACCACTTTTTCTAGTCACGTGTTCAAATACTGGATTCTGATTGGCTAAATTCCGGAGGTTATGAGAGGACAACTGCCGCAAAGTTGTGTGTCCGAGATCAATGCGCCTCAGTGTACATCCGGGGACTTCAGGAGGTAGTCGGAACACCTTTCCCCCAACCAACAAATGACGGTGGCAACGGTCCTATGTTTACTAACGTGCATGCTATAGTCGCCGATTTATTTGGATCCAATGCAATCCGCCAACTTTAAAGCCCCTTTTCTCTGAACCTATGCCTTTCTGGAAGCGAACAGCCTCTATTTACGGCCGGAACGGTACTTCTAACTGACGTTAGCTTAGCTGTAAGCTAGACGCATGGATTAGTATGGAGTTGGCGCCATCTGTTGGTGAGTAGAAGATGTTGTTTGTGGAACTATCTGCTGTCTCGCGGAAGTTTTATAGGCAATAATGATTGTAACTTAAGATCCTTGCAAGTTACAACTATGTGTTTTCTTTCATGTATACGGGAAAAAGTGGTAGAAAAGCTATTTACCACTCGGGGTCGGACATTATGCTCTCATAATGTCCTGAGTGAGGGTGTTATCGGACTCGGCTGCGCCTCGTCCGATAACACCCTCACTGCGGACATTATGAGAGCATAATGTCCTCTCACTCGGGGTAAATTGCTTACTTGTTGACTCAGCCAGCTCAGAACCATTAAGATGGTTAGTCAACTTTCTAAATAAATCCTGAATTAATGCAAAAACAAGTGAACTAAGTCCCTGATATTCACTGAAATATCACTAGCTTAAATCTTGAGGCTTTAAAAGTCTTTTAAAGGACAACTTTTTTGCAACAAGGATTCATATTTTAGATTGTAATTAGAGAAAAGAAAGGATGAGTGTTAAAATGTTTTCATTTACCGTTTTCTTTTTTTTGTGGCTAAATATGTCTTTTTAGACACAATAATAACATTTTAACACTCATCTTTTATTTTCTCGAATGACTACCTAAAATATGAACCCTTGTTGTAAAAAAAAGTTGTCCTTTAAATTGTCATTTTAATTAGTCAAGTGGAAGAACTTCAAGTACACAATAAAATCCACTGAAGATTTTACTGTGTAATGTCAAGGCTGAACAGTTGGCTATATATCTAATCAGTGGCAGAGTAATATTTACTTAAAGGAGTAGTTCACCACTTTTCAACCTGTCTTCATATAATAGGTCCTCACTAATGTTCATGAAAAAATATCACAATTTTTTTCTACCATTTTCCCCAAAAAAATTGTAATCAATATTTTTGAAAAAAATATTTTGATTTTTATTATCGCGAGAACAATGGCTTCCACTTTAAAATTTCAACTTTTCAGGAATAGAAAGCCTGCAGTTTCTATAAGCTGGATTGGCAATCGATGATGTCACAAGACTATGGGTTTCTGACCTGCCCACAGCCCTCCTCTGAGAAAAAGAAAAAAGAAAAAAAAAGAAAAGATATTTTTGAGTGAGGACAAATTATATGAACATAGGTTGAAAAGTGGTGGAGTGCCCCTTTAAGCATTTTTCATTCGAGCACGGTTGGAGAGCCTATTTCATCTGGGGAAATCTCGCTATTTCTACGTCCCATTATTCCGACTACGGGCGTCGGCAGGTAGCTACTCACCAGCATCAGGGTTAAGGATAGTCGGGGGCGTTAGGGAGATAACATGGTTATTTTGTGCTAATTAGTCTAAAAGCGCAAAATTTTGCACAGATGTAGCCCAGGGCATGCTTTAATGATTTAGCTAGGGTGGCCGAGTCGGCGGCCGAGTCGGCGATCATTAGAGCATGCCCTGGGCTACAAAATGTGGTGCTTTTAGACTGATTAGCACGAAATATCCCTAATGCCCCCGACTAGGAGGTTAGGGTTAGGGTTTGGGTTAGGTTTCATAGAGGTTAACATTCACCAGCGTAGTCAGATTGTTGGATCAAATGCGTCTAAGTAATATTACAGTTACATAGGCTATATTTACATTTCTGCTCTATCCTATTGTATGTATTAATGAGTTGTTCATCTATTCGTAGAGATCTATTGTATTACTGCTTGACCTACTTTAGTGATGGCACGATTTGCAAGTTTAAACAAAACGTTTCTGCTAAACGTAATGCATACCAATGTATGATGAGTTAAGTCCTACTGTATATCTAGGCCTAGACTGAAGAGATCCATTTTGCCTGACTGTTCCCAATCAGTTCCTTGACTTCTTCTATAAAGACAAATAGGATGTTTTTATTCATCGGTCATGTCTTTACTGCCAATGCCTGCAGCCTGCAGTCAATCAGAATTGTTGCTGAAGCTTCCTGTCAGTTGGCAACTCCGCTAATGAAGACTGCAGGCTTTGGCAGTCAAAGCATGTCAGGTACATAACAACACCCTATTTGTCTTTATCCACAAGTTCCTGTGTCCCATGAGCCCTTCATGAAAGGTGGGCTTCACTTCCTGTTACTCTTAGATGTTTCATTCTGTCTGGTTGCTGTTGCTGCTGTGAGCCTGTGGCGCCTGAATCTCTGCATGGTGATTGATTACGTGGTGCTTTGTTAAGTGATTTGAATCAGCTGTGTGTAAAAAGTGAAGCCCACATTAACACACACCTTTCCCCCAGTAAGCTCACTGGGAGACTTGTGGATACAGGGATTCAAGAAACTATATGTTATTGGTTTATGTTTACAGGAACTTTGCACCCCTAGACGAATTAGCTTGGCAGCGTCTGTGAGCCCGCCTCTCAGGGACCTTCCCAATTCACCCTTTGTTAGCCTTCTGATTGGTCACTGACCGACCAACCAGCAGGATCTATCTGCCTTGTCCCGCCCTGGTTCCGCCTTTTATATGTTGAATTTGCTAAAACATAGTTCTTGGAGAATACATTTAAAAACATGCTGAGTCACTATACTGCCACTGAGCAGCTCCATTTTACTGAAACCAAGTTTGAAATTAGAATTGAACACACAGAATAACAATACGAAGCAACTGAATTAAAATGGTAGTGGATGGAGTGTCCCACCGAGTGTCCCACCAAGACACAGCAACCAATGGGTGTGAAGAGGGTCTGGAAAACAGGCAGGACTTGACAAAGGGTGAATTGTTAGGGTGTTCACTAACAGCCAGCAGAATAATTAAAACCTGGACCTTCCTCTACTTGATTGGTTCCCTCAACCTGTGGATACCACCAGATGGAGTCAAAGCTCACTTACCACCAGGGCACAGAGTCTCATTTTGCAGTGAGAGGTCTTTTCAATTATAATAAATCGCACACCACATTCAAAGCCATGATTGGCAGTGCACCTCGTGGTCCCATCATTGTGCGAGTTGTATGGGGGGTGAGCATCTATGAGTCACAGGGACATTTTAAAGCGACTGTATCTGTCATTACCAGTGTTGCATTGGTGATTTTATGTTTGGGGGGGTTAACAGACAATGGTGTATTTATATACACACAGGCTCATCCCTTTGTTAAATCACCCTAGTGTGACACTACAGCAGTTGCAAACGTGATCGAGGCGTGAACTTATTGGGGGTTGTTTTGCATCGATGCATGTGAGAGGCGTGACACTGCTCAGAAAAGATACAGGACGGCGGCTACACGTGTGACGTGACCTATACAACCCAACTCCTCACAGGCATCCGATGTGGTGGCTCTTATGGTAGACAGGATTTATTGTGGACTCGTTCACGAGATGCTTCCAATACGGACCCTCATTTGTTTCAAATAACATCCAAATGCTTAGGTTGGATGTCCAACAGACATTTGCCTTTTGCCTGCTTGTGTATCTGGAGGGTTAGGAGAAGAAACACTTTGACGAAGTCAAAGTATTATCTGTGAATATGCATTAATAGGCCACTGGTAAAGGCACAGGTAGCTTAAAGGGGAAGACCACCCATTTTCAATATTGAACTATGTCATTAATATAACTTAGAGGAGTTGTGTGGAAATAGAAAAAAAAGTTCCCCCCCCTTCTGTATTGCCTAGAACTGGAAGATTGATTAGGGGGTTTGTATTGTAAAGTACAATGGTGTGATGTCATCAAGTTGTACTTTACAATACAAACCCTAAAATCAATCCTCCAGTTTTTGAAAAAAAAATTTTTGAAAAAAAAATGTTTTGAAAAAAAATTTTTTTTTTAAGTTTTGAAAAAAACAATTTTTGAAAAAAGATTTTTTTTGGAATTTTTTTTTTGTTTTGACTCTGCATTGCATTTTTTTGAAAAAAAAAAGTTTTGAAAAAAAAAAATTTTGAAAAAAAAAAAATTGATTTTTTTTTTTTTGACTGAAAAAAAAACGGGAAAACGAGAGTGACGTCACTCTCGTCAACTCTCAGAACAGCACTGTTCTGAGAACCCGTGGAAAGCTTTTCATCTCTGTCTGCCCAAAACCAGAGAAAGACACAACGGTCAGAAATAGGACTTTGTGAGGATAGAAGGTGCCAGTGGGACCCCAAAAAAAGGTTTTAAAATAGAAAAAGTGAAAAGTCATGGTGTAGGTCCTTTAAAGGAATAGAAATTACTTTTTTTCTATCGATTACTTACCGGGTGAATTTTGAATCCGCTATAGCCTTTATAGCTTTCCTAAATGTGTGTAGCCAAAATAGCAATTTTATGGAAATAGCAACAACACAACACAAGTCAGCATAATGTATAGGGAATGAGCAAGCTGCCTTGCCCACATTTCACGGGTACAGGGCGAGGCTAAGGGGTAAGGGGAGGCAAAGAATATGGCCCCTTGTATCTGAAATGTACTGTCCTATTCTATTCCTATGCAAACTTCAAACATTAATTTAAAGACCATGAAAAAAATTACAGTTTATTATAGAGAGTGATCTCTGAATAAATTACAGTCCTCTTTAGCAAAGAGGATAAAAAGGCACTGTATTTTGTCAAAATAGTCCACTGGTTTATTCTAATAAACAAGTCAAATGCAATAACCACACCGTGTTTCAACTTTTTAATTCTACTGAAGAAGGCAGTGGGGTTGAATTACATAAGGTGCTTTTTTATTTTTTTACAAATGTCATTACTGCAGGCGACTTTTTTGTTTTTACAGTTTCGAGTTTTCTGTCACCCCAAATTGACCTCAACTTGTCAAGCAAACCACCATGCAAACGTAAACACACGAAAAAGTAATCCCCAATCTCCCTAATTATTGTAGCAAATTCTCTGTGTTTGTAGATCCTTTGAAGTATACTTTTTATTTTATTTGTCACTCAAGCATACAGGTACAGGCAGTGAAATGTTGGTGTGGCTGGCATGTCCCGCGTATAACATCAATACAACAACACATTAAATATTATATTACTGGATGTAATAAAAACTAGAAAGATGCAATTCTGGGAAATTGCAAGTGTGGTTGTCCTGACGCGAGTTTCAAGGAATCCACTGGGAACTGAATTCTGTCTTAACATTTATATTATATGTGACAAGAGGCTTCGGGCATATAGCAGGCAACACAACGACTTTATATTAAAATATATAATCTTTATAAATAAATTGTAAATATAAAAATATATGAAAACGTTGTTGTATTTCATTGATCAAAACTCATAAAGATTACAATTGCTTAATTACAGTGCATTATCACAACTTGAACAATAAGACCATGAGACAAAGGGAACTATAGACATTTGACAGTGTCAAATGTCTATAGTGATCACCGCCGAGACACAAAACTGCGAACTAGCTCAAACTTGGACCCCAACGTGGCTTCACACTTAATGTACTGTGCAATTTCATTGAATGACTTAACACTCGGCGTGCGACACGCCAACATGGACCAAGGCACACGCTGTGCTTTGCACCTCACAGCGGTCACACGCCGTCACTGTCAAGGCTGCCAGGGTACTTTGTCAACTCTGCGCATAAGCACTCTCTCTCGGACTGTGCATCCCCCTCGGGGAACTGCTTGCTGCAGCCTCTGTCGAGGAAGTGTTTGTCTCAGCTGTGCTGAAATGCATTCTCCTACCAGAGCCACACCCACATTCTTTGTCATTCAACTCACACTGTCGCAACCCGGCCACACATTGTGATGCCATGTGAAACACAACAGTGTGTGAAGTATGACCAAAAGATGAACTTTTCTGTTGTGCTAAGGTCAACAAAAAGCAGGTTCACTTTGCTAGCAGAACATTCTCGATGTAGCAACCACACTAATGAGAAAAATAAAAAGAGAGGAAGATCTTTTTAAAATATAAAACTTGCAATAATACAGGTAAAACGTAGAATCCAAGCTGCTCACAACACCAAAAAGGCGCTGCGAGCGCGAGCTTATATATTTGCTGTTTTTGGCTAAAGCGGCGGCTGGGGTTCAAGTGGTTAATGTCAAAAGAAATGTCAAAAGAGATTTGGCAGACCCCCTTAGAAACTATGAGGACCCCTTAGGGGAATTGACTGGAATAGTAGTAAAAAAGTACTAGTAAAATCAGATCTAAAAAGAAAACAAAAAGTTAAAGAGGTAGAGAAAATAAAAATGTACATTATACATACAATAACTGCATTTGAGGTTAAATGTGAACTCTAGTGGGTGGAAAATACCTAGCTTGGAAACCAGATGAATCTGCCAGGGCTCAAATAAAATGTTATATTTAATATACTAGAAGCTTGGCCGCCCGCTGAGCGTCTAGTCGTTCCTGGCCAACTCGGGAACAATGTAAATAGGGAATGAATGCCCCGCCCTTTAATGCAAACCCCATTATACCTGTTGTCATAGGATCCGTTTTGACCATCTGTTTGCGTGTGTCCATTTATGCCCATATATATGGAGATATCTGTCTGTTTACGTCCATTTTATGCCCATATGGAGATCTGTGTAGGACCCGTTTTGACCATCTGTTTGCCTGTGTCCATTTATGCCCATATATGCAGTTATCTGTCTCTAAGCGTCCATTTTATGCCCATATATGGAGATTTCTGTAGGACCCGTATTGACCATCTGTTTGCCTGTGTCCATTTATGCTCATACGGTATATGGAGATATCTGTATCTGTCTGTCTGCATCCATTTCATGCCCATATATGGAGATATCTGTATCTGTTTGTCTGTGTCCCTTTATTCCCATTATGGAGATCTCTGTATCTGGCTGTGCCTCCGACTGTGTTGCAGACACAGTGCCGGTTCCCCCTTTAATGCAAACCCCATTATACCTGTTGTCATAAGAGCCGTTTTGACCATATGTTTGCCTGTGTCCATTTATGCCCATAATGAACATCAGAACACGTCATACTGATGACATTCAATACGTAACCATGGCATTTTTTGTTGACTCATGTGGCGTATGTAATGTCAGAGCCTTTTATGAAGTGATCTCACAATGAGTCAGCGATTGCGCCGATTTCCTCCGGAACAGCCTGATGTCAACAATCAGCTCCGCATATTAGTAACCATGGCATTTTTTGTTGACTCATGTGGCGTACGTGATGTCAGAGCGTTTTATGAAGTGATGTCACAATGAGTCAGCGCTTGCGCCGATTTCCGCACACATTCTTGTGTGTGTGGCTCACAACCAAATGGGCCCTTACGGGTCTGTAATTCTGAAAGTGTATAGGCCTACATGTAACCAAATGGACCCTTATTGTTCCATTCATACAGAGTATAATGAATACGAAGGATTGTACAGTGTATGGTCAGAGAGAAAAATGTTATCAAATGGGGGTCTGTGGCCTAAAGCAGCGGTTCCCAAACGTTTCAGGTCGAGACCCGAAAGAGAGATTGGATGTAATGTGGGGGAAGAAAAGTGGGTTTTTACTCGAGTCGTCACCCATATAAAATCGGTCCGTGACCCACAAATGGGTCCCGACCCACTGTTTGAGAAATCTGGCAATCTTTGAAATGAAAAGGCTTGAGGATCGCTGTAGAGAATGGCTCCCTTTGTTTTGAATTCACCATTGATTTATGAGGTCATAAGCATGTGACCTTTCAAGCAATGGAACTCATTATGGAACCCATGGAAGACAAAATGGTCTGTGGTTCACGTAAAACTGTGGTGTGTGTGTGCTGTGTGATGAAGGAAGTCATACCACACAAAGCGGAAAACAATCATCATCTTTGCACGCACACACGCGCGCATGCACGCAGACACACACATTGCTTCATGCCTTGGTGTCTTAGTTGCCAACATTTAAAAGTATATGAGCAGTGAAATGTTATACTGTACCCCACCAGACAGAAGTGCTCACTATGTCCAACATTGCGTATAAAAAAGGTATAATGCAAGTACATAATACAATAATTGTGTAAAGTGTTTTGCAATTGGGATAACCATGGCACGAGGGCAGATAGGCTATTTCAAAGGCCGGCTACCAACATTAGAATCACCTGCCCGCTCCTTATCCTTGGGGGATGTCCCAAGGATAAGGAGCATGTATTTCCTGGCGTTCCCCATGGTGCACCAACCCCATTGAGATAAACAGACAGCGATCGGATAAAAAGGCTTCTTATTAAAGAACACAGAGGATACGGGTAATTATAGAATGCCGTACCGTATTTAGACAGGTGTGAGACTTGATTAAGCACTTTGTTTGTGAAATCTGAATGTTGGTGTAGTTGTAGGGGGGCAAAATAAGTCGCTCTGCCCAAACCCATGTAAACCCGGAAACATGACGGTCGGGGCTTGGTCTCTACGACCATGTGTGAGCTACGATGGGCTAATCGCTTTGGGAAACCCGGCCAATGTCAACACCCACAAAAGGATTCAAAAGAAGGGCTACAGTAACTGGATTGAATGGTACATCCACAATATAGGTTGCAACATTAGGCAAAATCACGCTCTTTCGAACGACGATCATTTCGACCGGAGGGTTAGCGACTCACTCCACGGAGGTTAGGGTTAGGGTGAGGGTTAGAGTCGGGTGTCGAAAAGATGACATGTAGTAACAGCGACACGATCCCGCAACATTACAGACTTGCTACCTGTGCAGTGCTTGCTCTGCCACATATTAACTATTTGTTAACAACAAATAAAACAATGTTAGCATGGAAACATTAGCAACTACAAGTTGCTCATATATACTTACAACTAACTGACTGACATTACAGCCAATAATGTTAACATAAATTAATCACATGAATTAATGTTAGCACTACTTAAAGTTGTTGATTGATTGATGCATGCCAAAATCACAATACAGTAAGTTAATATGACGGCGGAGCAAGCACTGCACACACAGATACTGTAGCAAGTCTTGGTACACACAGTAATATTGCAACCTCACATACCTTGAATATCGTGGATGTACCATTCAATCCAGTTACTGTAGCCCTTCTTTTTAATCATTTTGGGGGTGTTGACATTGTCATCTTCCCATTTGTCAATTTGTTCAAAGAAATTGGTTGAAAAGAACAAATATTTTGGGACCATCGCTCCATTGTTTACAATGATTTGTAATGCAGGCTCAGATGTTTTGCCACCCCATGTGGTCATTTGATCCAAAATGGCCGCGGTGTGAATAAGGTCAATGGAAGTCACATGGTTTCATGCCTCTAGCAAGCCATGCAAGCTTGAAATTTGAATAGATTCCCACCTGTTTGTTCCTTGTGTTGTTTATTCTTAGGGCCGTGCATAGAGCGCTGAGTGGGCAGGTGCTCAAACCTCATAAAAGGAAACTTCTGCACACACACAGCGCACAACTTAGCATGCTTTCTGGTCATCTCATTAAAGTACATAGAACTTAGCATGCTTTCTGGTCATCTCATTAATGTAGTTGTGCACTTGTGCTCAACGCAAGTTCAGGAGTGGAGACCACCCACTGTGATCCCCGTCACCGCTCGCCTCAGCCATCCACATAGCCTCTGCTCTCCGCAGCCACTAACGTTCCTTATCACCTTATTAACTACACCCGTGTTCTCCTTATCAGCCAATCGCACAGCAATCACACAGTATAAATACACCTCAGATCATGTCACTTACCTGTTTGACTCTGCTCATGTAGAACGCAAATCCCCACCCCCTCCCCAGTCACCACCTTCATTCGAATCGTTTTGCCATGCTAACTTCGTTTCTCGTTTCATCACAATAACTTTCGTTTCTCTATTTCCTATAGGAGCATCGAGGTGGACAGTGCAGGGGCAGAGACGACAGTTGGCTCACGGTCCGAGCAAACCCGGGTCGTCTCGCTCCTGAGGCTGCTTCCCCATCCTGAGCCTCGCCCTACCTCGGGCTCCTCAGCAACGCACACACACACACACACACACACACACACACACACACTCGCAATCTTGCATGCATACATCTCACTTGTTCAATAAATGCTGTTAACCTGAGCAGAGGTGTGGTCTCTTACTAGTGAAAAGCTGTTTGCAGCTGCAAGGTTAACAAGGTGGGAGGGCTTGACATCTCTGCATCAGGTGAAACTAAAACTGATGGAAGCCAGTTCATTTAAGTTATAATTATAAATAATAATTATTATAGTGAAAGTGAAAAAATATCTATCTGCAGGATATTTTGTAGAAAGCTTTTTACACACGGCCCATAAGGATGCATTTAAAAAAATATTGACATGTGTGGGAACTTTGTAGCCAATTTCTCTTAGTTCACTCTATGACCTAAATCTGTTGTAACAGAGGCGGAAGGGCAGAATCATCATCATCATGGTATGATGTAGGTAGGCCTAAATTGTAACATTTCCCTTCACTGAACTATGAAAAACATCCCTTGACCATTATTCCTCCTCCACAAGACTTAACAATTTATTTTTGTAAATAGACGATACAAGTGAGCTTTACATCTGCCATTTCCGGGGGAAAAAAAGAAAAAAAAAGGAATTAGCAAAACATTCATTTAGGGACACCAGGTTGAGAGCAGTTAGCAGGAATTTGGGCTGCAATATTCTCCTGGCATGTATCAAACCCAGATAAGTCAGTTTCTTTATTTGTGTATTTATTCTATACCCATGAATGACTCCTCATGTGTGACTTTAGATCTTTATAATGACTGAATGAGTGTTCACAAAATGTACATGCAAAGGGTATATCCTCTGTATGAGTCCTCATGTGATTCTTCAGAGTTCCATTGAGACTGAATCTTTGTTCACAAACTTTACAAGCAAAGGGTTTTTCCCCTGTATGAGTCCTAGTGTGTCTCTTCAGACTTCCATTGAGACTGAATCTTTTTTCACAAACTTTACAAGCAAAGGGTTTTTCCCCTGTATGAGTCCTTGTTGTGTGTCTCTTCAGACTTCCATTGAGACGGAATCTTTTTTCACAAACTTTACAAGCAAAGGGGTTTTCCCCTGTATGAGTCCTAGTGTGTCTCTTCAGACTTCCATTGAGACTGAATCTTTTTTCACAAACTTTACAAGCAAAGGGTTTTCCCCTGTATGAGTCCTTGTTGTGTGTCTCTTCAGACTTCCATTGAGACGGAATCTTTTTTCACAAACCTTACAAGCAAAGGGCTTCCCCCCTGTATGAGTCGTCATGTGTCTCTTCAGACCTCTATTTTGACGGAATCTTTTTTCACAAACTTTACAAGCAAAGGGTTTTTCCCCTGTATGAGTCCTCATATGTTGCAGATATCCATTGTGACTGAATCTTCGTTCACAAACTTTACAAGCAAAGGGGGTTTCCTCTGTATTGTCCCCTATATGAGTCCTCCTCATGTGTCTCTTCAGATTTTCATTTCGACTGAATCTTAATTTACATACTTTACACGCAAAGGGGGTTTCTCCTGTATGAGTCCTCATGTGTGTCTTCAGAGCTGCATTGTGGCTGAAGATCCTTTCACCAACTAAAAGTAAATGTTTTTTCCAGATCATCCTTTTGTCCACAGACGTTGCCATTTATTGTCTTGTGTGATTTCAGTGTGTCCTCCCTGTCCCAATCATCAATGTCTTCAGTGATGTCGGACTCAGAACAATGTGGAGAGAGGGGCTGGACATCACTAGTTGATTGTGATGTTCCACAGTCCTCTAAATAACC
The DNA here is from genome assembly GCF_963921795.1 of Nannobrachium achirus. NCBI lineage: Eukaryota > Metazoa > Chordata > Actinopteri > Myctophiformes > Myctophidae > Nannobrachium > Nannobrachium achirus. The sequence goes on from NC_137817.1 coordinate 43,592,159, forward strand.
TTGTGTTTTCATGTGTTCAGTAGATGTGCTGGCTAGAGGCTTTTTGTCATCGTCTTCACCTTTCACCGATAGTAGTGTCAATGTTGACCCAATAGCCTCTTCTGGTCTTTTGAGTTGGTCCTGCTGCTCCTCTTTAATCTGCGGAGGTTCTAGTTTCACCTGGACCATACCGGGGCTCCACTCCTGCTGTTCAGAGATCTCCACTTTACACACTGTAAGGAGTGAGAGATCTAGGAAGAGAGAGGAGGTAACATCAGCAGAGAGCAACTGGATGTTTTTTCTGATTGGATCAAATGAATTTACTATTTATTGATTTGTTTTTCAACAATATGTTTTGTATTATATATTTATTATTTTTTTCACTTGTTTTCACCCCAAATTTAAATGAATGCAGACCCCCATATATATGAAAGGATTTTGTGCCAGGGAACCGATAAGACAATATGTGTCAACATTGTTTAGATCTCCAATTAGCCAGAAATATTGTTCTTCATTTTGATGGGGACCCCTGGAAGCTTAATTTTGAACTGACTGTATAGCACTTTTTTTGAGCGGTGCTAACCGCTCCTACATCTGGCTTTGTCTGTTTGTCCCGTGTCTGTCCAGGCTGTGATTGGTCAATAAGCCCAGGGTCACATTGACCAAGCTTTGCGGGACGCTTAATGAAATTAACTTATAAATAGCACCACTCACTTCACACTGGGTGTGATTTTTATAAATACAGTTGGGTTGGACTTACTTTCTATTGATGCTATGATGTAAAATCTGAATATTACCCAGCCTCGTACACTGCACCAACCTTGCTGCTCACACATTGTAGCAAACAAGAATTCATTTCACGTATGGGAGGCCTTAGAGATGAGGAAAAACTATGTTGTTTCTGGTCCTAACTTCAGTAGGGGTATCTTACATTTTTGGGGCCATTGTCACTAGCCTATAATGTGAATTCACGTGCTCTGTTTTGAACAATATGACACAACACTGTAAAAAAAAAAAAAGTCTAAACAATGTTTCATGTTGGCTGGCAGTGGTGTGACTAACTATTTTCCTGTGTCTTCTACTTTCGTGTATCATTCAGATGTCCAACTTTTCAGCATGCAACGCCATTATGTGACAAAGTATGAATCGAGCTTGAGTGAGTGAGTGAGTGAGTGAGTGAGTGAGTGTGTGAGTGCCAGGGACGTGCTGGCCATTGGGAAAAGCGGGACAACTCCCGAACGGCCGGTTCATTCCCGGCCGGTCCAGGCCGGCCATTATTCATCATACAAGGCCGCCCGTCGCACAAAAGTAGTGAAAATAGCAGATCTACAAGTAGATCGGCAGTTTTCAGTAGTTTAAATCATTTTAAAAATGATAAATACAAAACAAACGGTTTTGGACATACAAGGTTTCCACCCGACAACGACGAAATATAACTCATGTACAGTAATTGGCCCACTGGCTTGTCACTTGTCATGATCTGAAATGGCAAATCTTTGAGTAGCAGCAGCGCTATAGAGAGAGATCTCTCTCTATAGCACACAATGAGGGCCTCTCCAACTATTTTTCCTGGGCTGAATCAGGGGCCCAGCACGTCCCTGGTGAGTGCTCACCTGAGCCAGAGGTAGAAGAGCTGGTGGTGTTGGGAGTTGTTAAGGAGTATCCCATGTACCCAGACCCCAGGCCTTCATTCTTGACCACCACATCAGGGCCAGTCACAGCCACAGGGTTAAACAAAACCATCTTATTCTCCTGAGCCTGCTGTTGGCACGCGGCAGCCTGGCACGATGAAGATGAATATAGAGTTCAAGAAAGATCACATAGGATAGGACATTTAGGATTGCCATTTATCCACAGTGACTTATTAACTGATTGGATATACTTTATTAGCCAACAGTTGTATCTTCAGGGTTGTAAAGAACTGGACACAAGAGGCTTTGACAAAGTTCTGAGTTCTGGGTATAACATAATGTATTACAGAAAGTGGAGAATGGAGGGATAAAGGGAAGGAGATGCAGGAATGGGAGACAAATGCATAAGAGGAGAAGGAAAAGGTGACCCTCAAAGCTACAGTATAACCCCTGAGGGTTGTTTTGTTCTGTCAGGGTTCTATAGGAATGTTCAAGGTGAACTGGTTTGTGAGTTGTCGGGTGAAAACCTTGTATGTCCAAAACCGTTCGTTTTGTATTTATCATTTAAAACATGATTTAGACTAGTGAAAATAGCCGTGCAACGGTCTTGTGTGATGAAGCAGGGCTTTGCTTTACGAAAAAACTTTCAAATTGAAACTTGGAGATACGAGGTTTCTGCCCGACAGTGACGATATCTTGGAATATGGGTTTTCTCTAATACACAACACAGCAAAAATGCAAACAGCACGGAGGCACAGTAAAACATTTATGCTGGATAACACAAAAACGTGAGTTAATGGGTGAATGTAATGCATACAAAGCAGTTTGGATAAAGTCACTATTACTATAGCAACTATCTAAAATATGTCACAAGAAGATAAAGGCAATGAGGTGATGTAAAATGTGACATTTTCAGACTGCAGGGGAAAATGAGGAATGAGTCTGTATTCCGAAGCATTTTGAAATAGCTCTCTACCCGTGTGAATAATGAGCTCTACCATACAGGTCTCATCAAACAAAGATTTCAGATTTTCATTTTTACGTAAGTGACTGTCAACAAAGCTGGGGTCACTCACCCTTTTTTTGGGTCTCTGCAGGTTTGTGTTAAAGATAAGCCCTGCAATGATTGACAGAAATAACACATTAAAACACAGTATATTTATAATGATGAACAAAACATACATTTTCCACTAGGTTACAGTATAGATATAGTGTTTCAAAAAATAATAATAATAACTTGTATTTAAAAAAATAAAGACAAAAATAATACTGCAGAGCTGTTGAACTTGTCACCCTGAGTGTTCCAAAAACTCTGTCTTGCAGTTGCATATAGGGTTGAAGTGGAAATGAGCAGATGTGTGTGTGAGAGTGTGTGCGTGTGTGCGTGCGTGCGTGCGTGCGTGCGTGCGTGCGTGTGTGTGTGTGTGTGTGTGTGCGTGCGTGTGTGTGTGATGGGAAAAAGAGGTAAATGAATGAGTGGCTGAGATATGGAGAAATACATGTTGTTATTGAAGAAGTATTCCTTTATTGCCTTTTCTCAAAACAGTAACAGCGCAACTCCGTTCTTTACAAAACAGTCGGTGCAAAAGCCAGACTGGTATTCTACTTTAAAACCTAAGCGGCACAATGCGAATCTTCACTGTAAAAGTGGAAACTTGTACTGTGTCCATACCGTTACTTGACTTTTTGTCTTCCAATGGATCCAGTGTAGTTATTATTGAGTCGCAACTCACAAGCTCCTGTTACAGTAGTACTTTTCATTTAATTTGTTAAATATTTTTACAACCCACAGACCGACGTTCAACATGGCCTCCCTATTTGTAGGTGACACCTGACAAAAAAATGTGTTGCATCATGGCACATGTGAGGTTGTCGATCTGCAATTTTTGCCACTGATAGAATATGGAGTTAACTGCCCAAAAGTGACAAAATACAACATACTGTATGGTTCTCACCAAACAAAGATTTACATTTCATAGCTGGATTGAATTGGAAGACATTTTAGTTCAGTTGCGTACTACATCCATCTTCTGCAGTCTCTCTGCTCCCCTGCACGTAACCATTACACCTAATAAAAATCATTTTCTGAGTGCATCCTCAGTGTGTCTCAATACAGCACCATCCATATTGTTCACCCACAACACCACAACACATACAGTAATACTGTAGGCCTATTACTGTACCTTCTCATATTTTCCCTTTGACTCTCCCATCTTTGACTTCTCGCGTCATATTATTTTCTCTAATAATCTACTTTAATCTTTCCTTTTTCTTTTGCCAAAAAGTCAAAAGCAGGTTGAGGGTGCACTCTAATTAAATTAAATCCTGTTCTGAACAGCACCCCTTGACTATCTTTACGTACTCTTGTGTATGCCTATGCCACCATATTCTAAAGGTTCCCGTTTATAGCATCTATAATGAATATGAACTCTATAATAGTCTTTACGCATTACTGCCACTAAGTGCCACTAAGTGGCAGTAATGCTTAAATATCAGATATCCAACCAGGGGTGTAACACAAATAGCTGTCTCTGTGGCCCCTCCTTCACCATCAAATACTTTTATTTGCAAGAACAATATGAACATCAGTTTTCCATTAAGCCTATAGAATGCAGTCTATATTTTTTATGTAGGCTATTTGTATAATATTTGTACGTTTTCAAAAACATGTAATGAAGAAATGAGTACATTATTGTAAACATCAAGTATGAAATTGAATAAAGTTTGACAAAGTACTGCAATATGACAGCTAGTTGCCCAATTTCTCTGCGAGAAAAGCAAAGAGGTGACTCTAACATTTGCCAAAACCATGCAGTGTGTCTTCTCACAGCATGTAAAGTGTAGCAGGCAGCATCCAGCAGTCAGCTCGATTATCCCATTTGCATCCTAACCAGTAAGACTCCCTAATCGGGAGATAAGCCAAAAGTTTGTTTTACCAATTATCAAGACATACGGGCAGTTGACAGTTTGCCATGGTTACTCATTGAAGTTGAATCTCCATATATGTGTCCCAATCTCCCCAGGAGCCAGTCATTGCAATTTTTTTCATTTTCATTTTTTCATTTCATTTGAAAGCTGGGGATCATAGCTACAAAATGATATATTGGTTGTGGAGATTGACCCAACACTTTTGAAGATATGGCTTATAGAATGATGCCATGCTGAAATAGGACTTTTGAGATATTCAAGTTTTAAATAAATTTCTAACCTGCAATGACCTGACTCCGCCACATGGGGAGCAATCTTCAATTCAATCTTCAATTCAAAGAAGCTTTATTGGCATGAGAACACAAACGTTTACACAGTGGTGGAAAAAGTACCAACATTTTATAATAAAGTAAAGTATCAATTCTGCAATGTAGAATCACTCTGTTACAAGTAAAAGTCCAGAATAAAAAATGTACTTGAGTAAAAGTACAAAAGTATTGGTATCCAAATGTACTTAAAGTACCAAAAGTAAAAGTACAAAATGTTTGAAAATAGCAGATCTACAAGCTCACAACGCGTCGCACCGCAATGCGTTGTGAGCTTGTAGATCGTCTATTTTCAAATAGCCTTGGTATAACATAGGGCTAAAGTGGTTTATGTATGTTTTAAACTTTAGTTATTGCTCTCTAAAAAGATAATGCCACAACAGCATCTCAAGCATTATTGGGCTAAATGTAAAGACGCTACAGTGCGCCAACCGTGAAGCAGTTTAACCAATTTGCTACATACGTCTACACAAACGGTCAGATTACAAAGATAAATTGCTTAGTGAAGGCTCACAGATGTCACCATAGGGTACGCTCCAGCAGAATGTCCCGTAATGATCGTATTATTTAATGAGGAGCATTTTAATCCGATCGGTCGTCGTTTCCTTAAAAAGGTATTAATGTATCTAAGTGCAGTACACCTCGCAACCGATGGGGTCGCATGGCTGAAAAACAACAGAAAATGGCATCTGATCGGATTAAAATGCAGTTTATTAAACAATACGAAAGATACGGGTAATTCTGCTTGAGCGTACCATACTGTGACATCTGTGAGACTTCAGTAAGCACGTTATCTTTGAAATATGAAGGTTTTTGTAGACGTACGTAGCAAATAGGATTAACTGCTCAACACGAGGTTGAAGTGAATGTATTACGTGTGCAACAGGGCTAACTGTGCTAAATGTAGCATAATCAGTGTTTGTGTAACTTCAATCAGAAGGATTATTTGACCTGATAATAAAACACAATCTACAGGCTTAACCGCCTCGCGTTGTGAGCTTGTAGAAGAGAGCAACAATAGAGTTGGGTCACGTTTTATTTGTTTATAGCCTGCAGGTAGCGCTGCAGCTAGCGCTAGCTAACGCTAGCTAGCGTTAGCCGTTAGCCACTCATAGCCAGTCAACCAGAATAGTCTACTCTAAAGTCAACTTTCCGACGGCGAGTGAACGATTGCATTCCATCCATGTTTTCTTGGCTGTCAATTTATTGTCCAAAAAAACAAACACCCTGAACGTTAGAATTAGATAGTTTAGGACAACACTGATCTATTCAATGCTAAGCTAACTCAGTGACAAAGGAAGCTTCCGCACCGGAGCTTCACAGAAGACAAACGCATACGTCACAGACGCCTCCAGGCAGGAACGGATCATTTCACCAGCGTAGAAGAAGAAACAGCGGAAGAACGGCGGAAGAATAATAAATAATAATACACAAAATCATACATTACGTGGTTAATAATTGTTCATTTGGAACACACGTGGCATTAAATTAATGGGATAAATACTGTGGGTTGCCTCGCTAAGTAATGGAGTCCCGATATTACCGCATTTGGCTACAAACGGCTAACAAAGGCTGGCTAGTTAGCATTTTAGCTAATATAAACTGGGAGGACTAACAGAATTATGTACCGATCTCTCACATTAATTAAAAAAAGTCTTATTTACATGCAGAGTTAAGCTCTGGCGTTTAAGTGAAATGTAGCCTAGATATTATGAGATGCTGTTGTGGCATTAAAAAAAAAAGAGCAAAAAAAAAAAAAAAATCATTTTGGCTACAGGGAATAATGACAGTCCCCGAGATGACTAGCTGCTGGGGGTGCTGGGACACATATGGAGATAACCTACGCATCACACTAAGTCTGACCTCACCAGCCCATATTTGGGCATGAGCAACTTATGTCTCCATATATGGAGATATGATGACATCACACAGTCCTCAGCCGATGATGTGGCGTGATGTCATACAATACACAAACGAGCCCTACAGTATAAAGGGGCAATTCTTGCCAGGAAAGAAGCATTTCTTCGACTCAGACCTTATCGCCAGGGTTGGCTTATAGCAGCTGTCGGTAGGACCATATATGGATTCTGTTAGTGTGGATCTCCTAACAGGGCATCATCTGAGATACAATCCCTTTTATGCCCATATATGGAGATCCCTAACAGAATCCCTTTCATGCCCATATATGGAGATCCCTAACAGAATCCCTTTTATGCCCATATATGGAGATCACTAACAGCTAAAAGAATCCCTTTTATGCCCATATATGGAGATCCCTAACAGAATCCCTTTTATGCCCATATATGGAGATCCCTAACAGAATCCCTTTTATGCCCATATATGGAGATCCCTAACAGAATCCCTTTTATGCCCATATATGGAGATCCCTAACAGAATCCCTTTTATGCCCATATATGGAGATCCCTAACAGAATCCCTTTTATGCCCATATATGGAGATCCCTAACAGAATCCCTTTTATGCCCATATATTATGGAGAAATCCCTGCTCTGAGTATCTGACATCAGTGTGATGTCACCTGTTTATGCCCATATATGGAGATCCCTGCTCTGCGTATCTGGTTGCTATGGTAAACAGTTGGTTGCTAGGGTAAAAAAACATGGTTGCTATGGTAAACAGTTGGTTGCTAAGGGTAAACAGTTGGTTGCTAGGGTAAAACCATGGTTGCTAAGGTGGTTGCTAACGTACACTAACAGACCAGCAACAACAGACTGTTGCCACAGCAACGTACACAAAGGTTTGTGTACACATGTGGTGTGATGTCATACTGATGCGGAGATATGAGCAGGGCAAAGGTGTGACGTGTGACGTGTGACGGACGGACGGACGGACGGACGGACGGCCGGTGGAGGTTTTCATAGTAAACTGCTCCCTGACGGTCGCAACAAGGCGAGTATGAGACGAGAGGGAAGGAGGGCTTCCAATATTAAGAATTGCTGCACCACTAAGTCTTATTATGCAAACACAGGAGCGTCATATTAGTCGTTACATGTACTCCTACAGGCTTGGGCGGCATGAACCTGTCAGCGGGGAGGGTTGGGCGGGAAAAGTGGGACAAAGGCATTACGTCCTTGCGGTGGGGGCTCCTCACTGGCAGGTGAGTCGAGTCAGAGTGACAACACAAAACATATGTGTGGAGACAAATTAATTGGCATAACGACTAAATTGTGGCAGAAAATAAATAAAATAATGATTATTAGTTTATTTATGACACACATTACACATTACCAAAGCACATCTACCCCCCACCCCAACTTTGGGCACTGGGGTGGTGTGTTCCACTATTATCAGAGGGCTATTATCCCTCTATTTACTCTCGAATGAGGAAGAAGCTGTGTTTTCTTCTGAGAACAGATGGAGGTGAATTTGTCTCATGCATATCGGTTGGCTATGTATTCACCTGGCAACAAAGGATGCATCCTTTATACAAAGGATGCATCCTTTGTTGCCCGTATGGGTATCCAACTGAGACAATAGACAAAGAGAAAATAGCATTTGGTCAACATGTAAATTAAATACATGTATTCATATTACAGTCAATAAGGTGCTGCGGTCCTGTCAACATAATTATCACAAACAAATTCAAACATAAAGGAAGTCCTTCTGGGATTTCCCGGCAGTGTAGCTGGTTGAGAACACGGCAGGTGTTGCTGGCAAAGCCTCACCTGTGTTCTGGTTCATTTGTGGCTGGATAAACTCCAGTGTCTCCTCAGCCATGAATTCTACCACACCACCTCAACAGCTGGGTTTGATCGGAAATTTCAGTCCATGTGTGTGTCCATGCCGATGAGCTCCTTCTGCAGCAGTGACAGTTCAGAACACGGTGGCTCTTTAGCATGCACTGATTGGTCAGCTACTGTACCTGTATTAGCCCAAGGGCTCTGACATCGCACGCTCTGGCTTGATGTCCCTTTTATGCCCATATATGGAGATCGCTGATGTCATCACGAGTCACACGAGTCACGCAAATTAACTACGTCCTTGTCCGTTTTATGCCCATATATGGAGATCCCTGTCCCGATGTCATCAATATTAAGCGCATATCTGGGAATGCCCATATTTGGTAATGCCAATGATATAATGTGTATGCATCACATTGTTGACTATAATGCAGGGTCTCCATATATGGGTAAATGGTCCAATATACATCACCGGCGCCCTTTAGGGCAAGTTAGGGCGAGGTTGCATGTCGCCCTGAGGCGTCTTACTAGTATATAATATATCAGTTATACGTTATGTATAGGAAGGAGATTGGTAATGTTCTTCCTGAGAGGCTCCCAATTCCAAGGTGGATAGAATTATGGATATGTTATAGCACTTGAAGCCTTAATTTGTGCTCAAAGCTACTGTATGTACCTGCGCTGTACAAATACTTTAACATTGTTTTAAAGTTTAACTTTGTTTGCATGGCTCCTTTGTGCCTCGGCTACAGTGTTTTATTGATTGTGGGAGAATGGGTTTGAAGGGCAAGATGAATAGTTCTTTAAAAATAAGGCAAGACCATATTTAATATTGAATCAGGAAGCTGTTGGTACTTGCCCTTGACTCAGATTCGGTAGGTTTATTTCTGTCTTTATAAGCTATAGATTCAATCGTCTGAGCGAGCTACTGTAAGAAATCAGGTTAAAAAGCAGCTCAGGGTGAACCAATTGCGATCATAAATTGTATTGTTGAATTAGGCTCCTGCTCAGGAAAAAGTCTAACATCAGTTACACGCTGATGTTCATCTCCTTGCCTGGGGCAAGATAATCAAGTGATGGATAGAGTTGAGTACAAAAACATATCCTTGATCCCCCCTTTGTCTTCACAAAATCTTTAGATTTTGCTCTCAATTCTCATTCTCGTTCATATGTCCCAGCTCTGATTGGGTGATACTTAAACTTTGACCTGCTCAATGGCCCGTGGTGACAGCCATGTCCTGCTCAATGGTCCTCAGTGACAGCCTCTTGCAAGGTCAATAGTTATTACTTTCTAGTAGTGCATGGTCAATGGACCTATTCAATCAGGGTCAATGGAAATATTCAGCTCACCGCAGACTGTCAAAATATATGGACTCCACAGCCGGGAAACATGCATAAAGTCAATGGTGACATGGTAATATACTCTAACATACTATATGTACTACTGCAAGTATGGCCTAATGGGTAGCAATACCTCCATCATACTGTTTAATATCAAATATGCATAGTCAGTGGACACAAATTCTCCTTTTCTTGATTCCTGAAAAAAGAAGGAAAAGAAAATCAGTGAAATGTGGTTTTAGCTACTGTAATAGCACTCTGCAGGGAAGAATATTGAGCACTTCAGAGCACCAGACAGTCAATATAGGCATAGACCACTTCATAACAGGGAGCTATTACACCTCACCACTCAATTCCAGACGAGAATACAGAAGAAAAAAACAGAAAGAAAAAACAAGGGCACTCAAAAGCAAATAAAGGAACTGGTTACAGGAAACAAGCTGAAAATAATATCCAATATGGAACAACCGCAACCATTACATGATAAAAAAAGGTGGAAAGCATTCTCTTTTGTACCAGTACAGGGTGTATTGTGATTGTTCAGTATATCAGACACAACTGTAGGCCTGTTGCTGGTATGCTGTTGTCCTGTTGATGAGTATTGTCATGTTACCCTGTATATGAACTATGAAGGAATGGACAGTTTTCAGTGAGGGTGGCAGCCTGCAAGGAGGGGGGGGGGATGCGGGGTGATGCGACGCGTTGTGAGCTTGTAGATCGGCTATTATAATTGTAATGGAGTAGGCCTGTTTATGCCTGAAGAAGGTCTATGACCGAGAGCTTGCACTTTGCCTAAACTGAAAATAAAGTACTTGATTTTGCACAGTTTTGAGTGTGCGGAGGCTCCCTTTTTTCATAATGAAGTAGGCCTAAAAGTATAATATTTGGATCCGAGATTTAGTGGAGTAGAAGTAAAAGTATTGTAAATTGGAAATATTCAAGTAAAGTACAAATTACTACAAATTGTAAGTGCAGTACTTAAGTAAATTTACTTAGTTACTTTTCACTCTCACTCAATTCCATTCACATTCGCAGACGAAAATGACTACACGAATTCTCCCTCCAGCACATTCCCTGTGGCAAATAATAACACATAGTAGAACAATAACGAACACAGACATGCACCAAGGACAGTAGTGGAAAAAAGTATCGATACTGCAATATACAAATACAGCTGTGTTACAAGTAAAAGTCTGGAATTCAAATTTTACTTGAGTAAAGGTACAGGTAAAAGTAAAAGGTAAAAGTAGAAAGTACTCATTAGCACAATGTCCTATTTAATGTTTTCAAATGTATAGAAATCTATTAAAAATAGCAGATCTGAGCCTTATAGATCGGCTACTGTATTTTCAAATGGCCAAAATATATACCGGTATAGGGCTGAATGTTTTGTAATAATAATCTAAATCTTCAAAGTAACTAATAACTAAAGTTTTCAAATAATCAAAAAGTACAAAAGTACAATATTTGCCTCTGAGATGTAGTGGAGTAGAAGCAAAAATGTTGAAAATTGGAAATACTTATGTAAAGTACAATTACCTACTGTACTGTACTTAAGTAACTCTACTTAGTTACTTTACACCACTGACCGAGGAACACTCAGACATACCTCCTCATCCAACTAACTGCCGTGGGCACTGTCGACGGTGTCTCATGTTCCCAATGTATTAATATGCAACCTTTTAGTAACACACACACACACACATGCACACACACACACACACACACGCGCACACGCGCACACGCGCACTTGGATTTAAAGTTTTCTTTCCCACAACCCATGCTACAGATCTTGCATGTGGCATGTGGAACGACCCAGTGGTCTATAATTAGATTCAAATGGACAAGGGGAGTTTGAAGAGAGAAAGGTTTTCTGGCTATTTGGCAGAAGAAGGTTCACATATTCCCACATCTGCTAATTATTTGAAAGAGGCATTGTCAACAGCTTTTCAGCCAATGGCTGTCTGCCAAAATAGCACTCTGCTGGACAAAAGTATTGGGTTTAAAACTTCAATTCAACTTCACTTAAAGAGCCAGTATATGTAAATCCACAGAGCAGGAAACTATTAGCTAACCCCTATGGTGGCATTTAGTAAGTGGCTTTTTCCCCCACAGGGGCCCAAACTCTGTAATATCGTAAAAAACTAGGAAAGTTGGACATCTTGATGAAGTCATTACAATTTACAATTTAAGCATTTAGCAGACACTCTTGATCCAGAACGACTTACAATAAGCAAGGTAATAATAATACTTCAGTACATCAACACATATGGTAATGTGTTGCCAACAGCAACCACACTAATTCATTTTTGAAAAGCTGTTGTTCTAGACAGTAACCGTTATAGACAGATTTTGATGCTTCATTCCTGTAATTGGATTGACAAAATTGTGTGCAAGCCCTATTTCTTGCAAAAACAGCATATCATGAACTCAACATCCACCCAAATTAGAATTGCCCTCACAGGTTCCTCGTATCCTGACGGCTCTTCCTGCTTGATTGACACAGCCCTGGATAGGCAACCTGGCCTTGTGGAGCTCTGCATTCAGAGGAGCACATCTTTCTTGTTCTAATTCATGCAGTGGGAGTGAATAAATGGGCCTTAACTTATTCAACTTTAACAGTGGCCACATCACTTCAGTAGAAAATTATTACAGAATCTAATTCCACTTAGTCGGGGCAAGCTGCTTCACTAAGCAGTCTGTCAAAAGCACAAACCTCTAGCTGTGTGATTTTACAAGCGGGGCTAAGACACTGTCTAAACCCACAATGCTCTCCTTCTAACAATGATGATGTATGCTGTGCACTTGTGCTAATTGTTATGCAAGGGACAGAAAGCTGACTGGTGGTAAACCGTCAAACATATTTCATACCTTCTTTGACAACCTCTAATTCTCTAACCTCTAAGTCCTCTAATTCTAATCTTTTTTTCCTTTTATGTGGAACGGTAAAGCGAACCAGGGCAATCACTAGTTAATTTAGCTTTCTAGGACATCATTTTTAATGCTTCAGTGATGTTGAAAGGAGAACCGTCAACAATCTCTAGAAATTCTTTATAGACTAGAATTCGGCATGTCGGCTGTTTAACGTTGGGTGCTGTGAAAATCGGTGTGTCAGCATCCTTTGTTGGGAATGCTCTGTTGTATTGCATCTATTGACAGGCCACCATAAAGTGAGTGATAGCGTGCTCAAATTTCTTTTGAATATTGTATGGTCCAGTGGTGATTGCAAAGTCACTTCAGCTGTGGCTGACGTTTCCTTCATAAATCCAACACTGAAGGGACAGTGTTTTATCTGCTTCTTATTTTTTTTCTGATTCAAAATTCAACTTTAATCAGAGGCAAACATACTTTTACTCCACTATTGGACAACTTTAGTTACTAGTTACTTTGTAGATTGTGATCTTTACCACAAAACATATATTAACCACTTCTGCCCTAATTACATTTCCGCCATTTGAAAATAGCCGATCTACAACTCACAATGCGTCACGATGCGTAGATCTGCTGTTTTCAAAATATTTGTATACATTTGAAAACTTGAAATGGGACAGTCTGCATAATGAGTACTTTTACTTTTGGTACTTTTAAGTACATTTTGATGCCAATACTTTTGTACTTTTACTCAAGTAGACCTACCATTATAATTCTGGACTTTTACGTGTAAGGGTACAGTCACATGAAAGTACCTATGGGAGTGGATTCCTCATTCTGCCAATGTATTTCAACGGGAATGGAGCGGTTTGATGGCAGTCGAGGATTTCTGCGCAGACCTTGCGTTTATGCTGGAGCAGATCAATTCTCCACGCAGATTCTGGTTTTCACCCTCTCTCCAATCGGGTGAGTCAAAGGCGGAATGGGGAGGGTCCTGGAAGTGAGTGACAGGTGCGTCAGGCTTTGGGACAGAATGCGCTCTCTGCGTTTATAGCCAGCCATGCACAAAAAGAGTTTATCAGCTGGCGACCATACTTCGATGTGACCGCTGCATAACAGAGTATTTCTGCAATGCAATATTGATACTTACACTTAAGTAAAACATTTGAGTACTTTTTCCACCACTGCACCTAGGGCACTTTAAGATCTGTGACGGAATGATAAAAACACTGTATTGCTGTAAGTATTGCAATATGTTGGCATTATCAGGGATACAGGGATATGTGACTTTCCATTCCGGTGCCAGGTATCAATATTTTGCTAAATTATTACTGTATTTAAATAGTTTTAAACATTCAGTGAGTATTAATATTGAGAACACTAAAGCCTTTTGGTTACTGCACACACTATAAGTATTATGCAATATCTATGAAAGAGAAGAGGGTAGCCTATGGTGTGTACTTTATTACCATACCCTCCACTACACCACTATCCGCATTTCGATACTTGTCTGCTTTCACCATGATGATTAGATTAATGGGTGAATAAAATTATTTAAATCTGGGGAGGGAGCAGATGGAGCAGAGATGGATAGATTAGAGGAAATGCAGAACATTTTGTGACAGTAGTATTCCCTACTAAGCACTGATAAGCCAAGTTCTCTGATTATTCTAAAACTTGGTCATTTAAGTCTTCAGACTTCAAAGAATAACACAAATCAGATGGAAGGATTAATAGTTGGACGGACGGACGGACGGACGGACGGACGGACGGACGGACGGACGGACGGACGTGATTGTGAACGTGAAGAAATGTTTGCTGTGTTGGGGGAAGAGTACGGAGGACAGGGTGTATCAGAAGGAGGTGACTGGAAATGCAGTACAAAGATGAGGGATGGATGGCAGAACGCATGGCTGGTTTGCCGTGGATTGCTCTGTTAAGTCCATTGCATATAAGGTCATCAGTGAGATTAATAGTGCTGAAATGGCCCAATCAACCAGCCATTCACACAACTGGTTTGGTCACGCCTACTGACCACAAAACAGTCCACTTCACCAGGGAGTTCAGTTGAGTGGGTTAAAGCGGTTGTCTTCAACGTTTTCAGGCCAAGGACCCCTTAGTTGAGAGAGAGATGAAGTAGGGACCCCCACAACCTTTTCATAGATTCCATATGGTTTCAGTGTTTGACAACAAGATCATCAGTGTATTTTGGATTCATGTCAATTTGTGTTTTCAGATATTTAAACACTTGAACCGTCAATACTTAAACAACTTTCACTCTGTACTTGGTCTGCTCTTTTTTCCCCTCTACACTAAACCTCTTTGCCAAAAATAGACGATCTACAAGCTCACTACGCCTCGCAGAGAAAATTCAGCATATTTTCTCTTTTTGAGTGGCGCTAATCGCTCCTACATCTGGCTTGGTGTGTATGTCTCTATGTCCCTATGTCCGTATGAGCACCGTATGCAGTACGAGACTAACATCATGGAAAATACGTTACCGACATCACCACAGCTGATGTCATGGACAGAACGGCCCATACAAGGAGATATGCAAGTGTGTCCCTTTTTTGTTTGTATTTGTATGGTTAATCTGTCTGTCTGTCTGTCTGTCTGTCTACTTTCAGCCCTATTTTGGGCATAAATGTTTTCCAAAATAATAAAAATGTACAGAGTAGCTTGTAGATCTACTAAGGGGCTCTTTTTTCCTGTCTGACAGACATACTTAAAACTAAACAAATCAAGATTCATATTTGATGCATCACCTTAAAACAACGCTAAACAATTAACAAGCAGAAAATCATGCCCAGAGAGAAAGACAGAACGACGACAGAAAGAAAGTAGATAAACTTCTGCTTTAAAATCGATCACTCTGTCCTCAAGCTGACCACGCTTGATGTATGAGCGTTTGCAGCAATTCCTGTCCAGTGTTAATGATGCCTGAAATGAACCCAGCAGCCCAGGGTGCAACTAATTATGTTGACTGATTAAATCAACTTCTGATCCCATAGATGTGCCAGATAGACCGCTGATCTTTCAGAATCAATTGTGGTCAACAAAGACAATATACACCTAGGGAACCACTAACCTATACCTTTTTTCCTCTTTTATGGCCATAGCTTCTTTAGGGACGAGTCGTCTATCTGCTTTTATGTTTTTCTTTTCTATGGCTTGGTCTGTCTGTCTGTCCGTCCATCTGTCTGTCTGTATATATGTGCTGCTCTTGCAAACTACTGGAATGATCTGTGATCTTTTCTTGTTCAAGCTGTTAGTACACCATGTAAGTAAATAACCAAATATTTATCACATACTGTGATTCCTTCCTTCCTTCCTTCCTTCCTTCCTTCCTTCCTTCCTTCCTTGTCTTTGCCTGTCTTTCTTTTCAAGTAAAGTTACAACTGAACACGGGCCTGCGTGCTGTTAAAGGTACAGCAAGTGACTTTTCTCTTACAATAAGCGTTAAAAACTCTATATTCTGATATGATACGAGTGAACAGAAAATGGACACCAAATCTATCTAATTGGGAGAGAACTCATAACAGGATAAGTTAAATTAGAAATGAGGACCCAAATAAATGAGCAGACAACATTGAATTCGGAACACTATTAAATTGATGAATGGGTTCTAGTAGTAGTTTATTTTTTATTTATTTAAAAAAAAATCTGATGAAAATCTGAAAGTTTTACTTGTGTTTTTGTAAAGAAATGGAGACGTGGAATCTCTACCGATAGCAAGGATGACTATGAAAATCCACAACAAAATTATTCACAACAAAACACAACTGCTGTAAAGTAACATGATTCTATCATTATTCATGCCTGTAGATGGAGCTGGAGACCATGAACTCCAGTCCCTTAGGTTTGGGTTAAAAGGGTTCACTACCGGTTTCACCAGCATATATACTAGTAAGACACCTCAGGGTGACATGCGAGGTCTAAAGGGAGAGGTCGCGCCAATTCTTGGCCATCTGGCCAGTGATGTATATGGGACCAGTTACTCATATGGAGACCCCTGCATGATAGTCAACAATGTTATGTCAAAACATGCCCATATATCAATGACATCAGGGATCTTCATATATGGGCATAAAATGGATACCCATATATGGACTGTCACTGTGATATTACCTGTGATGTCACAGTGACAGTATGAATATCCAGGGTTAGATTTTTTGATGAGGTGATGTCACGTGACATCACTTCCTGTACTGACTGAAAGACGTTCACTTCCTGTACTGATGGACAAGCTACGACATTTCTCATGGTATACTGTGACCTTCGGTCGCAATAAAATGTAGCTGCCTGACATTGCATTTGTTCTGTATATTGTCACTTGCAAGTTTTGAGGTAAAAAGTCAAATACACTAAAGCGTGAGTGTGTTCCTTTCTTGGAGTGAAGTTACCACAACAACACTCTACGCTACGGTTGCTGGTCAACCCGCATTTACACATTTCAAAACTATATTTAGCCTACCGGCAGGCAGCAATGTGGCAGGTTATTATTATCTTTCCAGTTTTTCTGCCTGTCTGGATGCATAGTAAGAAATAACTTGAGTATGGATGTACAGATGTAGGCATGGGACGATATGAAACTGTCATGTCACAATTATCCTGGCCGAAATAATTGTGATTAATAATACTATCCTGGTAATTGTCAAAATATGCTTACATGTCTTAAAATGGCACCAAAACATACTGAAATCACTTATATTTAGTTAAAGCGGCAATATCTTATTAGTATGGAAATTTGTAATTTTGTCAAATTTGTATGGGGTACAATTGGGGTGGTTGTATTATGTCTCCATTTAGATTGTGTCAAATGTCTCAACTGAGACAGGGTCTGACACGAATTCTGGCTCTATTAGCTCAATAATAACATTTCAGCACCTGCTCTGGAAACCGTGTTCATTGGGAGATTTAAGAAATGAATGGTTTTTTAAAACACTTGGATAATCATAATTTCACACTTGTGAGGATATGCATGATATTGATTATCTTGACAATTGAATTTCCTTGCGATCAAATCGTTGTGTGTGTGTGTGTGTGTCTGTGTGTGTGTGTGTGTGTGTGGGTTATTGCCCCCTAGCCCTAGCTAGACTAAACATGTGACATTAACAACATGCATGAAATATAATGCATGTGGAATAGACAGCTGTAATGCTTCTTCAATTGTTGTCAATTGTGATGGCTACATAAGTTGCATAGGTGTCACAATATTTAGAGAGTTGAAAGTAGCTATAATAGTGTCTGTCAAACTCTGAAAACAAATAGGGTATAGCTTATCCAATAGTCAAAACGTATTTACTGTAAATCATATCCCCCTAGTTTGCGGAAGAAAAACAAACAAACAAACAGTAATTTGTTCCATAATTGTCATGAAAAAGGTGAGAAACACAGACATGGCCAGTAATAGGCCTGTCACTGTAATATCACACAAAATTACACAATCCATCCTAGATAAACTAATTCCCGCCTGAATAGCGTTATTCGTGCCCTTGAGCACATTAATGTCTGGTATACTATACAGTATATGCACAACTGTACTAGGACTACATAGCCTATGTGAGGTTCAATGAGTATGTTTACAGTAACTGTGTCAATAGGGGTGTAAACGCGTCAATTTGATTTAAAACAAAGAAAGACAGAAAGGTATATTCAGTGTGTTATTGGCTTTCCTTACTGTGACCAATTGGTGCTGCAAGCTAAAATTAGCTATTGGCTTGAATGGTAAATGCTAACATAGACATAGGCCTATACATTTTTCTTTTCTTTAATTGAAATGCAAATGACTGATCATTCACCTCCTTCCCTTATGCCTAACATTACTGTTATGTGACACATACAGTATATGGGACCCTTCTTTTTTAATCCTGTTTGATGCCTCGATTTTCTCCCTCTACCCTAGCTGGGTTGTTGTAGTTTGACATGTTTGGGTGCAGGCAGCACGATCCTTTGTCCCCAAGAATAGGAAAAGATCTCTGTCTTCCGTAGCCTATACTCGTTCTGCCATATGACACCTGTTGCCCAGGGCTTGATCTAATATCTGGACACACATGTCAAAACAAGCATAAACCTGTGTCAGTCTCATATCTCTTCAACGACATCCTCGGGCCCTGGCTAAGGTCTGGCGTTGCATCAGTGTTCTATGGACGCCAGAGGCGCGAGGCTTTGTCTAAAGTATAGACATAAATTCAAAGCAAATTTCACAACCTGTCAGTCTTCCCTCTATCGTTTATTCACAGTGAACGCAATAGCCTTGGGCAGTGGGCAAATATCAGTGCACAGTGAGCTGTCTGTATCGTAGACAGGCATGTTGATGTAAGACAGGCTGTTTTTCAGTACATGCTATTTTAGTGTGCATGTTTAAAGACAACCAACATGTTTCTGTTTAGCATATTAGTCTGCAGCGCATGCAAGTAGTGTTGATTTTGACAAGAAATTTTGATTTAGTTTTAGTCATAATCTTTTGACTCAAATGTAATTTAGTTGGAGTCATATTTTAGTCATCTGAAATGTTTTAATTTTAGTCTAGTTTTAGTCGACTACAGTAAATAACATGATTCTAGTTGACTAATTACTAAATATACAGTTGATTTAGTCGACTAAAATGTATTGTGGCGGGCCTCAATGGAGTCATAATGGCTGATTTACACTTAGTTGCATGCTGAATATAGCCAATGTATAAGCTCATAAAGTTGTGAGCTTTAGATTGGCTATTTTAAGAGCATAACACCGAAGCGCAACGAAGCATAAAATGTCTTCTCCACTGTACCCCCCTAACATTATAGTCTAGTTTTTATTTGTTGACTAAATTGTCAGTATATTTAGCATTAGTTTGAGTCATCATAGCTTAGTTTTTATTTTGTTTTATTTAGTTTTCTTCAGTGAAAAAAGTCTCAAACAAGTAATTCTACTAACTGCATTTGGTTTTAAATTGCAAAATTACTATACTTTTTTGGTCAGGCCTGTCCCAGATCACTTCGTTAAACTGCATTAGCTGTCAGCCAAAGCAGACATTGCCGTTACAGAGCAGGCTACTTGTATGGTGGCCCGGGGGGGCAGGTTGGCATGTACCTGACTACATTTGTTTGAAACCAATGCGTGCCAAAGTTACTGTAGGCCCTTTTGTTGCCAGGATAAACTGCTGCCATATCAATCTAGTATTCTAGTTGTTTCCATGCTGTTGCCACATCAACATTGCAACGCCAACCTCTCTTGCTATGAGGTGCCATGTCGTGCTGTGTCTGCAGTTTGACATTGAAGAGTGCCTTGCAATGTCAAACCGTCTGCTACAGATCGATCATCTCAATGCCATGTCAACAATTCTGTTGCTACTGTATGTGCCTATGTCTGCCTACCTATGTAACTGTAAGGATTTATGTTTATGTCTATTATTTGGGGCTAACTGTAATATGGAATATCCTACCTACACAATCCTTTTTTATTAGGCTTCCAAACCAATGCATGCCAAGCCCGTTTGTGTCAGAGTAAAAAAGAAAGAAGAAAAACAAGCCTGAATCTTTTTTTTTTTTTTTTTTTGACATTCAAGGTTTCCACCCAACAGCAACGATATCTAACTTGGGCTACTTGAAAGGATAAGCTAGGGTTGAGAATCACAGTTCTAGCTCCTTGCTTCCCTCTCATCCCTTCCTGTTGAGGAAGATATCATATTATGTTATTATGATACATGTGATCATGATTGATTATATGTGACCTTAGTAACAGCCAAGCTGTCTCTCCTATAGGCCTGATAGATATACTGCTCATTGTTTACAGTACAGCTTGTCCTTGTACATGACAGTATAACTATGGTCTCATTCCTTGTGCCTGTGGCAGAATCACTGTACCGCAGGCCTGTGGTATGTACTCAATGATACATCTCCCCTGTTCACTCATGTATTAAAGCAGTGGTTCTCAACCTTTTCAGGCCGTGACCCCCAAAATAATCCCATCCCATTCAGCCTCTAATATTTGACAATTTGGCCAATGTTTAATTTGTTATTTTAGAGGTATTAAAAAATCCTTAAATTGTCACGTTAGAAATGTGCAGATATATACCCTTACTTAAACTTTATGTTGGTTTGTTTACTGTGGAGTGAGAAAACAATGTTGCACATTAACTCATTTGATGCCCATGTGGTGTCAACGCGTCAATCTCTTTGATGTCTACGTGTGCCCATCGACGCGTTTGACGCGTTGTACAGTAAACTATACTGTACTGTAGCTACTGTACTTGGCTACCGCGATGATGAAACAAACTCCATTTCCCAAAATGCAGCGCGAAATCACGTGACCAGGAAGTGCTGTCTGCCTCGTTCACTGCCCTGTATAGAGCTGTTGCACAAACATGCCGTTTTCTCCGGATCTTTTCTTTTTTTTCTTTTCACGTTCAAAACGCGGCCTTCTCTACCGGCCGTCACACAAACGCTGTGGCGCAGGATTGTTAAAAACTGGTCCTGACTGAAAGAAAAGATTTTCACGAAATAAACAGGACATGCCTGGATTACATTTACTCTGATTACTTTTTTTCGCCAGGACCTCGAAGGTAGGCATGGGCACCAGCAAGTTAACCCTTGCATTCATCGTCGGCACCCGCTGTGTTAAGTTAATCATCTGGGGACCCCCCAAAGTAATTTGGGGACCCCCCTGAGGGTCCCAACCCACAGGTTGAGAACCACTGTATTAAAGCACCACCACCTTTAGGCCTAGAATTATTGAATGCTTTAACCAGTGAAAAATAGCAGATATACAAGCTCACAGCGCGGCACCGAGTGCCGCGCTGCGAGCTTGTAGATCTGCTATTTTTGAAAAAGTCGTGAAAATGTGTGAAAAACTTTGAATATATATGTATTTTCAAAGCGAACGTTTGTAACTCAAATTTTGCTTCTGGGTGGTCCCTGGAACTAAATGTTTTGAGATGGGGGTCCGTGGTCAAATACATATCATTTTCGGGGTCCTTCACATGAAAAAGTTGACATATAGTAGTCTCTCAAGAATAGACTAACTGAGCTCCAGTTAAGTGAAAAGGACCTTTTCTTTGACGATGGCTGGCCAGATTGCCGACACAGAAACATAGTTTTTTTTCCAAAAATCTTAGAAGGATTCAAAAGACACTTATAGAATCGGGTCAAAATTCTAATTTTCACGATTTTTCAAAAATAGCAGATCTTCAAGCTCGCAGCGCGGCACTCGGTGCCGCGCTGTGAGCTTGTATATCTGCTATTTGTTTTTATATTTAAAGCATAAAATATTGCGTCATAATGTGTTCAGGCCTAAATGGGTTAAGTTTTGCCTCTGACACCTTTAATTCCATATTATTGTTTGATCAGGGATTCCTCCACACTGTTCATCAACTCAGTTTCCACACATCCTGCCAACGTTTCCTTCTCCACCGGCGCTGTCCTCCCCTCCTCCATCCTCATACTGTATCTGTCCTCCCCTCCTCCATCCTCATATCCGTCTCTTTGTCATGCATCAGATATTCACTCTCTGTTTTTGCTCTCTCTTGTGGAAAGGGGAATTGATGTTTCCCCTCGCATTAGCTCGCCCACCACTCATGTTTTATTTTGCGAATTATTTATAGATCAGATAAATATTTGCGCGGCGAGGGCTGCTGTTAATCGGCACACTGTCACATATTGACACTGCTTGTCTGCTGTGTTGACAGTGTGTGTGTGTGTGTGTGTGTGTGTGTGTGTGTGTGTGTGTGTGTGTGTGTGTGTGTGTGTGTGTGTGTGTGCGTGCGTGCGTGCGTGCGTGCGTGCGTGCGTGCGTGCGTGCGTGCGTGCGTGTTTTTGTGTGTGTGTGTGTGTGTGTGTGTGTGTGTGTGTGTGTGTGTGTGTGTGTGTCAAAGGAGTTTTGGCTGGGGGTCAGGGCTATATTGGAAGAGTCCAGAGAGAGTGGAGAGAGAGAGAGAGAGAGAGAGAGAGAGAGAGAGAGAGAGAGAGAGAGAGAGATCAACAGCTGAGGCAGACCAGCATCGATCAGATGGTTGTTTTATAGGAGCCCTCTGGATAGAAAACAAACTATCTGGGAGGAAAATAATTGGAGCAAACAAATAACCTAAGCTCTAATAAAGATAGGTGTTTGGCTGACTGCAGAGAGGGTAGAGGGCCAGGAAGAGGACACAGAGGTGCAGGAGTGATAGGGAGCGGGTGTAGAATGAATGTGGGAGATAGGGAGGGAGAATGGAGGAGAGAGGGAAAGACAAATGAAAGGGAAAGTGATTAAGAAAGAGAGAATGGAAGGAAAGGATGGGAAAAACCACTAACACCTGGGTTATAAATTGAACTGTGCTCTTAATCTGCTGCCCACGAAGCAAGACGAGTTCGCCAGGCTCTTGTATAATCTACTAAATCTCAAAGATGGAAGACATAAATTCCGAGCTTCAGTAGGCACGTGTTGTAAATATGTGCCTTTAACATCAATTCCATTATGCTCAAACCAAGACTTATACCTTATTCTTGTTTTTCCTCCTAGAATATTGCACTACATCTGTATCACTATTTTTGTATTCTTCGCTATTAAGACACACCTTCATCACGCTACCGATCCGACCGATTATGCTGTGTCGTAGTGTCTTTTCCTTTTGTGCCAAATCCAATACATGGAGATCTCTAATGTCATTAGTATATGCACAAGCACATGCACATACTTGCAGCACATATGTGGATCAAATGTCCATATACTGTACATGGAGCATGCCAATATACAGTGTATGGGCATATACCCTGGCCTGTATATCTCAGAAAGGTGTACAAAGGTGAGGCCCGGCTGATTATTCATGCCAAATAAGTACGCTATGGAATATTGTCACATTGCTTTGACCAGTCAAGACCAAGGAATATTCTTGGAATTGTTAATATTAGACATTGTTAATGTGGACTTGTGTTTGTTCCACCTCATTCCAAATCGGAACTGAATCTGTGATCCATGTCATAACAAAACACACTTTGACTATTGACTTGTGTATTACTGTAGGACAGGTCTTACTGGCCACATTAATATCAGTGACTTGTAGATTGATTGACCGACTGACTGACTGACTGACTGACTGACTGACTGACTGACTAACTGACTGCAATTGTATGTATCGTGTCGCAAACCAAGGTAAACTAAGCGGCCACTCAAGCTCAGATTGGGGCAGGTGATAGAGGGAGTGAACTTTCCTGTCCAGGTTCAACAGCTACTTGGTAATTGGCATTGGTCACACCTGGAGCCCATCCACTAATCACCCTGAACCTTATATAACTAGCTTCAAACCACTAGGCGAGTCAGTTGATGCCAGACAGTGAGGGGGAAAGACCTCTATCACCTGCAGTGAGCGACTGGTAAAACGGACTGTAAAAGACCTGAGCGGTTCCATGTAGTCAGTGGCTGCGTCCGAAATCCACCCTATTCTCTAATGTAGTGTACTAAAAGGGGGCTCCGCCATTTTGAACTAGTGTCCGAATGTATAGTGAGCATTTTTGTACCCTAATATAGTGTACTGAAGTATCCCACAATGCATTTGGATTTGTAGTGAGCATTCGATGGTCACTATTCAAGCGCTATTCAAGCCCTGCCGCCCCACAATGCACTGCGCTGCGGCCGCTGTCTCACGCTTTGAGCACACACATGTGGTGTGCACGCGCACACGCATACTGCAGGCTCGTCTCTGCGTCTCTGGGCAGGAGGAGTAGCCACCTGTTGCTGAGCAAACGCAACAGAGCCGTCCGTAGCAGAACCACCGGCTAAAGAAAACAACTCGTACAAATGTCCACAGCATTGTCACCAGAGAACAACATTTTGTTTTTCATCATTTAATGATGAAAACAGCTCTAAAGTTGTTTATGAAGAGAATAGACGAGAATAGACGCTGGAGGCTTTTGTTTTTCGATCTTTTCTTCCCAACCTTCCACAGCTGATAATAATCATGATAAAATAATGTTATTTAAATTAGCAAGAATAACCTATTTTATCACAAACATGGGTGTATGTCTGCATGTGAGACAAATGAATGTGGCATAAACATTATTCATTCATTGATTCACCAATGAATTAATACAATTTTAAAAAAATATAGGCCTATATATTTTTCAACATTATTTTATTGAATTGTGATGAATAAAAACATAATTATATTTGGCCTATTTCTCATAATAACACCGCAACATGTTATGTTATTTACAATCCAGAAGCATTGGGGAGTTGATGTACAAGCTCACAACGCATCGCTTCGCCCCCTGTTGAGAGCTTGTAGATCGGCTATTATTTATTGCTCCAAAAGCCAGCGCTAGAGCGTTTTAACTGTGCGACAGCGATGACGCAACCAGATGGCGACGGAGTAGTGTCCGAAATGCGCTGATTTGTTCACTACTGTAGTACACTACATCTGGATCCCTCATTTAGGGTTAGGGAGTAGGGAACGTGTTCCGCATTTCGGACACAGCCAGTGTGATTACGAACAAGGACAAAGACCGCCATCCGGGAAGAACCTTAGTTAATCCTTTTTTAATAAATACCCTTTTTGTTGTTGCAAATTACTCCGAGCCTACTGTTTTATGGTGAAACATAACTCTGCCACCCCTGGGTTGCCACAAATGATTAACAATGTATTACAGTATGTGTACGGAGGATGAGCACACTCCTTGACAGTTGCGAGGACCAGAATTTCTCCCCGTCTCTCTTCCTTTGGTTTCCTCTAAAACCCCTTCGGCAAGAAACACATTTAAAAGAAGGAAAAAAGAGAGAAACTAAAACAAGCATGAGTAGCCTACTGTAAATGTTGAGTCGAAATAATAAAAATCACACCCAGTGTGAAGTGTGTGGTGCCTTTGATGAATCAATTTAAGTAAAAGTAAAAGTATCAATACTGCAATATAGAAATACTCATGTTACATGTAAAAAGTCCGGAATTCAAAATGTGCTCGAGTAAAAGTATGAAATTGTTGGCATCAAAATGTACTTAAAGTACAAAATATTTGAAAATAGCAGATCTGCAAGCTCACAACGCGTCATTTTCAACTAGTCACAGTATAAAATAAGGCTAAAGTGGTTTATGTATGTTTTATAATATTATAACTTGTCTCTTAACAGTAACTAGTAACTACCGGTAATTACGTTTTTTAAATAAATGTAGTGGAGTAAGTACAATATTTGGATTCGAGATGTAGTGGAGAGTATAAGTAAAAGTATTACGCAAGTAGGCTAAAGTACAAATACCTAAAAAAATTATTTATGTACAGGCTACTTAAATAAATGTACTTGGTTACTTTACACCACGGCATATTGGACTGTTGAGTAGGTTCTTGTGCTGGACCAGATGGTGTGATTACATTACCATCGGACATTTGTTTGAATCTCATCTGCGCTGCAGCATATGGGAAGGGAAATGACTTTAGATAGATGGTGCGCGCGTGTGTGCGTGCGTGCGCGCGCGCTCGGGCAAGAGTGTTTGTGTGCGTGTCCGTGCTTTCTGAACATACCGGTACGTTTGTTGAATATCAATTACATCTCAATTACATCTCAATTTAGATTAGATGCACATGTGAATGGTCACATGCCTCTGTTTTTATCTGTTTTGGTACTAATGCATACATTATCTCTGTATTGTACCCTTAGGTACCCTTAGCGTTTAGCATAATAATAGTGATACATTAGAATATTTACTTCCACGACAAGCTTCCCCCCCAAAAAAAATAAATAAAGAAGAAGAAGAAAAAAATAATAACAATACAAGGTGCTTGAGAAAGAAAATAATGGGTGTTAAAGTCCTCAAAGCAAATATGAAAAAGGGTTTCCATGCCACATTTTTTTAAATTACTCTTCAGCTCTCTGCATCTAAACTACAAGTGTAGAAGTGCATTCACAACAACATACTTCAGCTGAAATGAAGTATGTTCCAAGTGATTTCTCTCGCCTAGAGCAACACTGTGCAATGCAGTTAAAATATATATTTGTATAACGGCTGCAGTGTTAGACATTTTTTAGGTTTGGCTTAAACCGGTGTCATTTTAAATTTTAACCACTTTGGCTATTCAAAAATAGCAGATATACTATAGAGGTTATTGCGATTACTATATGAAGTGTATTGCTATTACTATGAAGCTTATTGCTTTGAGCTTGTAGATCTGCCATTTTAGAAGAAAAAAAAAACAGTCTTTGCTTCTGGGGGTCCGTTGAACAAAGTATAATTGAGTTTGAGGGCATATATCTTTTTGGGGGTCCTTGAAATGAAAATGTATGACAACGTACGTTTTTCAGGAAACATATTTATAGAATTGGCCTGGGGTTAAAGTACTTTATTTTAAACAATGGCTGTAGTGTTACACATTTGTTTACATTTGTCTTAAGAGGTAATACTTCACCCCTAAATAACCTTTTTTTTCTGTCTTTACCATTTACTCACACCATGAAGACTTCAATTCCTGTTGCAGTTCTTCGCAGTGAAGTGTGTGTGTGTGTGTGTGTGTGTGTGTGTGTGTGTGTGTGTGTGTGTGTGTGTGTGTGTGTGTGTGTGTGTGTGTGTCTTTCATTGGTGTGTCGCCCAGGTGTGTGTGTGTGTGTGTGTGTGTGTGCGTGCGTGCGTACGTGCGTGCGTGCGTGCGTGCGTGCCTGCGTGTGTGTGTGTGTGTTCGCGCGCACGTGTGCATGTGCGTGTGTGCATGCGTGCATACGCGTGTGTGCAGTGTGCACAAATCAAATAGACACTGGTTAACTTGTCTGCGAGGATTGATAGACTGTGTGGGCAGCTGGGTGGATTGACTGTCATGGCACCTGGCAGTAGTAGTGTGGCGCTACTAATAAAACACCAGGCTGGAGCACTCTCTCTTTTAGTGGCACGGTTGGCAGGTTTAATTCTTTATTCTTTTTCCCCCACAAATATTCAAAATGGCGCAGTTTTTCACTGTGCAAATCAAATCATTATTAAAGGTCTTGTGACTCCAAATGTCTTTGTTTTTTCTTTTTCTTTTTTTTAGGTTTCCTGAACTCAATTACTCCCAAAACAACTTTAAACATTCAGTGGACTTTGTGCGGTTATGGGGTTTTCTGAATAATTTAGGCTCAGAAAAGTGAAATGATTGGCTCCAGGACTTTGATACCAATGATTGGCCCATGGACTTTGATGTCACAGTCCCTTAATCCCGCCCCCCCTCTCCTCCCTGGAAAGATGATTGACAGGCAAAATCCCTCAACAGCGACATCCTCATGCATGTTTTCTTTTCTTTTCATTGCAACTGAAAAAGCCTTAGAACACAGAGAGAACAAAACCTGCCATGGCGCACTGGAGTGGATTTTTCAGTTAAAACCTTTTATTACTTTTGGACCTTGTTGAAGACTTCTAATTCTATGTTTTGTAAAAAAAAAAAAAAAAAACAGCATGTCATAAGACCTTTAAGCACCTTGGCACTGAGGGAGGCAAATAATTAATATAACTATATCTTGAGAACTCCATGTTTACTGTCAATATTCCAGGATGACCTCCCACTTGGGTAATGACGCCCCCTGGCGATCATTCAGAGAAACTACTTCAGCTCCCGTACTAACGTAGGTAGGAAGGGCCTGTCACTCAAACCGGAGTGACCCGCCTCCAGGCTATATAAACCCCCGGAGGCGGAAGTAACATCCTCTTTTCACTCTCTGCGATATCACATTCAGATAAGTTGAAACTCAGCCTTTGTATTATTATTCTTCGCGCATTAGCCTAAAGCGGTGGCATTGGAGTCGCCCACTGGCGAGTGTTGAATTAACCCGTACTTAAGAATACTTATTCTTGTTCCGTCCTAAATCGACGGTTATTTCCTTTTATAACAAAGGATTATTACTGCTTGTTCAGGCCTTCGCCGAAGCAAGCGTGGCATAGCATTAGCCGTTAGCTTGTTAGCTCGTCTGCTATTGTTAACGTTAGCTACACTGCTTACCGCTTGTTCAGGCCCTGCCCGAATCAAGCGTGGCCTAGCCTTAGCCGTTAGCTTGTTAGCTCGTCTGCTTCTGGTTAACTCTATCTACAGTGCTT
Source organism: Nannobrachium achirus (assembly GCF_963921795.1). Classification (NCBI taxonomy): domain Eukaryota; kingdom Metazoa; phylum Chordata; class Actinopteri; order Myctophiformes; family Myctophidae; genus Nannobrachium; species Nannobrachium achirus. The sequence goes on from NC_137817.1 coordinate 43,620,931, forward strand.
CGCCATGGATCCTCTGGCCTTCCTGCCGAGGCAATGTCCAGGCTGTCCAGGACTCATCGACGGACAGGATCTTCACCATCTCTGTGTCGGCTGCATGGGCGTTGCACACGCCTTCTCTGCACTGAGTCCTCAGGGGAGAGCAGGACCTTTCTGTGACTGCTGCGTGGCCTACGACCACGATGTACTGATACACCGGTTCTACCTAGCCAGGGCAGGCCTCGGGGCCTGCGCTCCACCAGGTGGGTCCACTGCTCTCAACCCCACAGCCCAGTCTTTCCTTCCCCAGGCGGCCCGCACCGTTGGTCAAGGTGCGGTGCTGCCTTCCGGAGATCCGCTTGGCAATCAGCGCGCCATTCCAAGTCAAGATGGCGCCGTGCTACATGAGACACCGCCTGCCGCGCAACCGACCGCAGCTAGCTCCACTGTCACTGGAGCTGGCGGGTCTGGTGAAGTCGCCGCTAAGAAGGCGACCAAGAAGGCTAACATCCAGAAATCTCCGGTAGCCTTTTCCCCTTCGGGCGCGGTGCCCAAAAAGAAACGCTTGGATGTGACCGTCGGGGACGTCCCCCTCGACGTGAGCATCACCAAAACAGTCCAGACCTTCAGGCGAGAGTCGGACCTGAGCTCCTGTCAGAGCGAGGGTTCTGGTTCTGAATACTCTGGATACACGGCCGAGGAGGAGGAGGACTCCGTCGAGGACGAGGGTTCTCGACTCACGGTCACTGTGAAAGGTAATGCCCCTGCGGCTCCAGCACGTCAACTGGACGCCGCAGGGAGCTCCCAGGCCTCCTCAGGCACCACTGCCCCTCCACCCGCCAGTCAAGCGAGTGAAGCGGGAGCAGAGGACGTCGATTCTGCAGCAGAAATGCTGGATCATCTCACAGTCTACATGAGAGCTCTGGCCAGAGTTGGAGAGGAGTTGCCACCTCCTCTCCCCTCTGAAGAGGCCGAGGATGATGACGAAATGCCCGGGCAGGAGCCTTCGGTTCCCGCCCCGTATGTCCTCTCCAGGCTGCCGCTGGTGAAAGGTTTCACCAAGGCCCTCCATTCCTCATGGAAGACACATAAAGACCCCAGGAAGCTGCCTTTTTCTGTGTTGGATTTGGTGGGCGGTGCGGAGGCAGGCATGTCCACCTGCCCTAACCTGGACCACCTGTTGGCACAATCTTTTCTGAGTTCCGTCAGACCCCAGTACAAAGATGTAGGCACAGCTAAAAACGGGCCGTTTGTTGGCCCCGTCGGCACCAACCCGCCGGGGTTCACTGTCCTGGAGGACAAGCTGCAGTCGGACAGGGCTCGTAACGCCTACCGGTCCGCTGCTCTGGCCGCTAAGGACCTGAATCTGATCCAGCTCTTGCTCGCTTCCACCAAGGACCTGGTCAAAGGTCTGCCCACGGGGGAGCACACAGCTGAACTGAACACTCTATTTGACATCATGCTGAAGGTCAATTGGCATGCGGTTAAGTGGATGGGCAGGTCCATGGACTACAACCTCCAGTCTGAGAGAGCCCGCTGGCTCGACTATGTCGACCTCGAGCCTAAGAGGGACGTGGGCGAGAAGCCTCTAGGTCCTCGCGGGGAGATGTACAAGTCTCTCATAAACATGGAGAACAGTCCCACCACCCTCATGGGTGGGGGCTTGGAGCTGCTGCAGGGTAGAGTTACCTTCTTCAAGGCGGCTAAGGACATCGTCGAGTCCACCACAGTGCCACAGGATGAACCGCAGCAAGCTAGGAGGACGTCCCGCTCCTCCCGCGCCAAGGAAAGGGGCCGCTCTGCTTCTTTTAAGAAGCACTCGTCTTCCTCCAGGGGAGCCTCTGCAGCCAGGGCGCCTGACAGGCCCCGCAGCAAGGCTGTGGTTCCCGAGCGCGCTCAGCCGCGCCGCCCGTCCAAGGATGGCAGGCAGCAGTCTTCATACCGCGGTGGCCGCGGTAGGGGACAGCGCAAATGACACTTTGAAGAGGGGAATTGTGCTGGGGCGGGGGTCCGAGGTGTCTCTCGGTCCCCCTCCCCCCAAACGAGGGCGTTTTTTCGGTACCCCGTGTCGGGGAAATGAAAATGTTAATTTTGATGCCTCCTGTGTCGACAATAAACATGTTGAAAGAGCAAAGTCTGTCTCTGTCCAACTCTCTCGCACTAGCACAGACGACCCCATCGTGCATGCCTCCTGTAGTAATGATGAAGTCCTGTCAGGACTCGATAATCAATCACAGGTTTTATCAGAATCCAGTAATGTTAATGTCAAACAATTATGTGGTTCCTCAAGCGCGCGAGTGGGATATCCCTCGCGTCGACAATATGAATCCTTTATGCATGCCTCCTGTAAGAATGATGGAGTCCCGTCAGGACTCTTTAATCAGTCAGAGGTTTTATCAGCAACCAGTAATGTTAACGTCAAACAATTATATGGTTCCTCATGCGCGCGAGTGGATTTTCCCTCACGTGAGCGATGCTATGAATTTAACCTTGAGTCAGAAATTCTGTCGGCCTACTATGAGCCCGGGTCAAGGGACAAGCATAAAGGCCTTAGAGCAGGTATTAAACGTAAAAGTTCCTCTCCTGTCAGGGGAGAATGCTTTAGTTGTGGGCGAGTCTGTTTATCAGTCGAATCGCTTTGCTTTTCCTGTCGCTCTATCGAGCGAAAACCGAACGCTTCCGGTTTCACCGGATACGGATTCGCTAGCTCCCCGCTTCCGGTCCGGCCGCAAAAGAGCTCCGCTAGTCAAGCGGTACAATCAGAAGGTGTTCCCACCTTGCGGCCTATTGAACCCCCGCGCTCCGCATCCGGGTGTTCCGGATACGGATACGCAGGTTCCCCACTTCCGGTCCCGCCGCAAAATAGCTCCGCTAGTCAAGCGGTACAACCAGAAGGTGTTTCCGCCATGCGGCCTATTGAACCCTTGCGCTCCGCATCCGGTCGTTCCGGGTACGGATACGCAGGTTCCCCACTTCCGGTCCGGCCGCCAAAAAGCTCCGCCGTCACGGAAGCACAGTGGTGGGGTTTCTCTCGCTCAAAACACGCTAGCACGCTGTGCGCGCCAGTGGAAGTTATGCAACCCGAGCCATTGGGTATTTCGAACGATAACCAGGGGTTACAGGTTACAGTTCGCAGATATACCCCCGCTTTCGAGCAGGGTTATTCATACCAGAGCACGTGGTTTAAAAGCAAGTCTTTTGAGAGAAGAGATCAGCTCATTGCTAAGCAAGGGTGCTATAGTGGAGCTGGACAGGACCCAATCCCGCATGGGATTTTGGAGCCGTTATTTCCTGGTGCCCAAAAAGGGGGGGGGGCTACGTCCCATCCTGGACCTAAAGGCACTAAACGTGTACCTGAAGAAGTACGTTTTCAGGATGCTAACAGTACCCACCATGTTACGGTCGGTCAGGCAAGGGGATTTCCACTGTTCAGTGGATCTGAAGGATGCTTATCAGCACGTCCAGATTTATCCCCCACACAGGAAATTCCTTCGGTTCGCCTTCGAGGGTCGCCTGTACGAGTATACAGTACTCCCTTTCGGTCTGTCACTGAGCCCGAGGGTTTTCGTGAAAGTGACCGAAGCAGCCATCGCCCCGCTGAGACAGCAGGGCGTCAGGTTGGCGACGTACATCGACGATTGGATGATTTCAGCGAGCTCCGCCCACGAAGTGGCGCGTCACACACAAGTGGTTTTGGCTCACCTGAAGGCCTTAGGTTTCATAGTCAACCACGGCAAGAGCATGCTGACTCCAGCAAGTCGTCTTACATTCATTGGGGTCCTTCTGGACTCATCCGACATGTCGGCCCGTCTCTCAGAGGAGAGGGTGGACAGGTTTCGGGAATGTCTCGACTCCTTTCAAGTGGGCCAGGAGGTCACTTACAGGAGTTGCATGGTACTGACGGGAATGATGGCTTCCGCAGTACATCTGTTGCGTTTGGGCAGGTTTCATATGAGACCTTTTCAAAGATGGATGTTATCCCTCGGGATCCCGCCCTCCTTGAAGTACAAGAAGGTTACGGTTTCCCCTTCCTGCGCGATCGCCCTGTCTCCGTGGCTGGTGGAGGGATTCCTCACCAGCGGAGTCTCGATTGGCGAGGTGGTTTCCCACAAGTCGATCACGACAGACGCCAGTCTCAGTGGATGGGGAGCCACTTTCGAGGGGCGCACAGCGCAGGGGCTTTGGCCTCTGGAGATGAGGGGTCGTCACATCAACTATTTGGAGTTGATGGCTATACTCCTGGCGCTCAAGCATTTCGAGCCTTGGATTTTGCATTGTCACGTCCTGGTCAGGACAGACAATACGACGGCCATGTTTTATGTCAACAAACAGGGGGGCCTGTCGTCGTTGCCACTGGACCGTCTGGCTCGAGAATTGACGGTTTGGTGCTTGTCGCGCCTCAAGTCGATCAGGGCCTCACACGTCCCAGGTCTCCTCAACAGCGGAGCAGATCTCCTGTCCAGGGGAGGTCCTCGCTACGAGGATTGGTCTCTCCACCCCAGGGTGGTGAGCCAGATTTTTCGCAAGTTTGGTCAGCCAGTGGCGGACCTGTTTGCGTCAGCGGAGAATACGAAGTGTCCGTTGTTCTTCGCGGTGAAGGGCAGTCCTCCCTTGGGGTTGGACGCCTTAGCGCACACGTGGCCGAGAGGTCTACTGTACGCGTTTCCCCCCTTCGACTTAATCCGACCCACTCTGGAGAGAGTCAGGAGGTTCGGTCTGGAGATGCTCCTGGTGGCCCCCTACAAGGGCACGTGGAGATCGGCGATCGCCCCTCTCCTTTGCGAACCGGGTTGGCAGCTGCCTCGGTGCAGGGACCTGTTGAGTCAGGCCAGGGGGGAGATCTTCCACCAAGACCTGCAGGTCCTAGACCTGTGGGTTTGGCACGTGAAAGGTTAAACCTGCTGGCAGCCGGTTTTTCTTCTGAAGTGGTTGATACCATTCAGAGTGCTAAGGCGCCCTCTACGAGGGCGTCTTATGATGGAAGGTGGAATGCCTTTGAGGACTGGTGTGAGTCGCGTGTTCCACCTGTGGTGGCTCATGTGGCGTCAGCCCAGGAAATTCTGGAATTTATGCAGAACCGCTTGAGAAGTGGTCTAGCATTTTCTACCCTTAGGGGGTATTTGGCGGCTATTAATGCCTGTCACCTGGGGGTGGCGGGCAAGGCACCTTCTAAAGTCCCGGAGGTCATCAAGTTCATGCAAGGAGTTGAACGTTTGAGGCCGGTGACTAGGTCTTTGTTCCCAGTTTGGGATCTGCAGGTGGTTCTAGGGGGCCTATGTCGGGCTCCCTTTGAGCCGCTTGTAGGGATGCCTTTGAAACTTTTGAGTTTCAAGACGGCTCTTTTGCTGGCTTTGGCCACGGCTAAAAGAGTTGGTGACCTGCAAGCTCTCTCGGTGTCTGCGGAGTGCATGCAGTTTATGAACAATGATCTCAAGGTGTTGCTCAAGCCTCATCTTAAGTTTGTTCCTAAGAACATGGTGGTTCCTAAGGAGCCTGTTGTTCTTCTGGCTTTTCATCCTCCTCCGTTTGTCTCGGTGGAGGATGAACGGCTGAATTGCCTTTGTCCTGTCAGGGCATTGAAGGCCTACTGTGACAGGACTGCTGGTTCTAGAGCTTCTTCTCAGCTCTTTGTAGAAATGGGCAATGTTCTTGTCAGAAAGCCGGTGTCTAGACCCACTCTTTCGAGGTGGATTGTGGATGCTATTAGGCTGGCTTACTCTAGTGCGGGTGTGGAAGTGCCGGCGGCACTTAAAGCCCATAGCACTAGAGGTGTGGCTACTTCGTGGGCACTGGCAAAGGGAGTCTCCGTTCAGGAGATTTGTGTTTCGGCGAATTGGTCTTCGCCTTCTACCTTTGCAGCCTACTATCACCTGGATATCGAATCCTCTTCGCTAGCGCATTCGGTTCTGGGTGCAGTTGCCTCCTCTACGTCATAGAGGAGTCGGATCTTCCCCTCCCACAGGTGGGCATGTAGCCACCTGGGGTACTTTGGGGGGACCCTGTGTTTTCCTTATATAGTGTGTCTTACTTATAAGGCGGACTTGTCCTTTTCATTTAGTTGAATGAGGCGGACTTCGGTCTGTCAGGGTCTCTCTTTATTTTCTCATGCCTTCACACCCAGGTCCGGTGGGCCTGGGACCTTCTGGGTGATGGGTCACGCCCGTTTGGGCTGTGCTCACCCGTATGAGGGATGTGTGGGGGTATGAGAGTAGGTTGTGGCTTAGAGGGGAGTTTAAGAATCCCAAGTGGGAGGTCATCCTGGAATATTGACAGTAAACGGTAGGTTCCGTACGGAACCATTGTTTACTTAGATATGGAAGGATGACCTCCCACGTAATGCCCCTCTGTTTCACTGAATGTGGCAGAGAGTGGTATTAAGAGGATGTTACTTCCGCCTCCGGGGGTTTATATAGCCTGGAGGCGGGTCACTCCGGTTTGAGTGACAGGCCCTTCCTACCTACGTTAGTACGGGAGCTGAAGTAGTTTCTCTGAATGATCGCCAGGGGGCGTCATTACCCAAGTGGGAGGTCATCCTTCCATATCTAAGTAAACAATGGTTCCGTACGGAACCTACCGTTTCTGTTTAACTGTTCTGTTTAACTGTTTAACAGACGCGCAGTTCGCTCCGTGGCCTTGGGGCTCCTGCAGATCTCTGCCATCTGTAATTTGCCTTATGAGGACAGACATTTGGCTTGTTTGCAGACACATTAAACATGAACGTTTCGGTCCGGAGACTGGGCCGCTCTGCGTGTTGGCCCACACTCTGGCCTTGCCCAGGGCTCTCTTACCTTTGGCATGGGAATGACTATTTTGAGCAGGGCCATTTTACACTCCAGAACTGCATGGAGAATGCGCCATGTGGTTCCTGTTCCTGCCATCTAATCAGGCTACTAATTTAGACTGAGGATACCAGGTGACCAACATTACTCTCTCCTGTAGAATGGAAAACAACTTGCAGAAGATTGTGAGGAAGGCAGAAAGACACATTCTCAGAATTGTGACTGGGAGGGCTATTTGGGTCTTTTTTTTAGAGCAGGGGCTAATTAATTTTGGCAACAAACAATAATGAATAATACTACTAATACGACAAACAAGATTCTCTTGCTTAGGGTATCGATAACGCGACCTTGAAACAACCAATCACATGCCACAACACGAGAAAAGCCTAACCCCCCCCCTGCACATTCTCATGCTCCAGATGGAGGCACTAAAGGAGAGCAGCTGCTGCTGGACAGGCCAGTAGCAGACGTGAGCAATTCCTGAGCTTACTGTCTGTGGTCATATGAGAGAGAGAGAGAGAGAGACAGACAGACAGACAGACAGACAGACAGACAGACAGACAGACAGACAGACAGACAGACAGACAGACAGACAGACAGAGGCCTCTGTCACGTGTACTGTAGCATTCTGGATTGATGAATGTGTGTGTATCAACATATGGGGTTAGAAAGGACAATTAATCATAATAGGCAAAGACAGAGTACAGACAAGTTAAGTGTTACACTGTGTGTGTGTGTGTGTGTGTGTGTGTGTGTGTGTGTGTGTGTGTGTGTGTGTGTGTGTGTGTCTGTGTGTCTGTGTGTCTGTGTGTCTGTCTGTGTGTGTGTGTGTGTGTGTGTGTGTGTGTGTGTGTGTGTGTGTGTGTGTGTGTGTGTGTGTGTGTGTGTGTGTGTGTGCGTGTGTGTGTGTGCATATGTGTGCGCTTGTGTGCGTGCACACAAGCGCACACATATGCACACACGCATGTACACTGTGCGTGCATAAGTGTGAGAGATTGTGTACCGG